>NC_137623.1:30487996-30577996 GCF_963280865.1 Gymnoscopelus braueri
GAAACTGTGAGCCATCAATTAAGGCCTTAAAAGAAAAAGAAAGTTGTTTTGTTGCCACAAAGGTGAGCTGAGTCAATCTCGGGGAGAACATGGTTGATGGTGCCATAAATCTCTGAGAGAGAGAGAGAGAGAGATGCTAGTTCAGAGCCTGCTCAGAGCTCCATGGTTTGGAGGATGGGATGTCATCTTGCAAGTTCAACTAAGTTTTTGATTAAGCCAATTTCAGGGGAAACAATTACAGCTGCATAGATGGCAGGAAAACCAGCACAATGGTCTGCTCACTCCTGCTTCTGCTTTCTGTTCTAGTCCCCTTACACTGGCTCCCAATATGTTTAAGAATACATTTTATTAGTTATTTTACTTGATTTCTTTAACATTTGTTTTAGCAATATATGCATAATTCAAAATGTATTTAAATTCCTTTATGGTATTGTATGGTAAATCTGTGCCGCACAATTCATAATGTGGAGTTGCAACCGTGTTTGGAGGGGAATTCAGCATCGATGAACCATGGC
Source organism: Gymnoscopelus braueri (assembly GCF_963280865.1). Classification (NCBI taxonomy): domain Eukaryota; kingdom Metazoa; phylum Chordata; class Actinopteri; order Myctophiformes; family Myctophidae; genus Gymnoscopelus; species Gymnoscopelus braueri. Next base: position 30,488,512 of record NC_137623.1, read on the forward strand.
CACTTGTGGTGATGTCTCTTTTGGCTATATGGAAATAGTGATCATGGTAAATACTTCACCTCTAAAGCGATGGATGATGGATGGCAGATTCGACTGACAAACCCCCCACCACTTTTTTTTTTAAAACCACTACGATGCCATTCAATGATACGACTATTATCTGAAAATAAAAACACAAAACTTTAGAAAATGAAGTTTTTTTAAAACCTTCTCTTTCCGTATTTTCTTTTGGTTTTTCCTCTCTTCTCATTTACTTTCTTTGGCTTTCTCTCTTTCTCCCTCTCTGCCACTGTCTTTCACATTTCTTTCTCTGTATTTCTACCTTCCTGTCTCAATCTCTATGCCCACCCGTCTGTCTCTTCTCCTTCTTTCTCTGTATCTCTCTTTGTCCTCTGCATACAAGCAGTAGCTTTCTACACAGCAAATCTCAATGTTAATTTAACTGAAAAGTGAAAAGAAAATGGCCATTTTGCACTTTTGTGTTCATTTGTCAAATCGCTAATTTTGTGATTTAAGGCTTTAATTTGGAAGGTCATCTGATGGTCAAGGCTGACCCATGTGTTTTCTTCACTGTCTCCTCGTTTGACAGGGACAGGGCCCATTTGTTCTTTGATTGACACATTTTCTAATCAGATTTGACAATAGACTTCAACAAGGATGGGTTTTTAAGTACGTGCACGGCACAGCGTTTGTGTGTGCATGCGAGTTTGTGTCAGCCATAGACATGAAACCTACTGTATACTGTAGAGGTTGACATGTCATGAAGAATCCCCATTCCAGAATGGCACTATACTGTATTCCTGCCATCCTACTTGAATCCTTTTCTGAATTAGCTGTAGTTGGAGAGGCTTATGTTTTTTGTGGTGTCTATGGTGTCAGTCTTTCCGTGGATAATCTCGCAAACCACTGGACGAATGAGTACTACATGTCTTGTGCATGCTGCCAGTAGGCCAAGGAAGTCGATATACCCAAATGTTTTTTGTGTCATTTTGAGAATTTGTTCATAAAAGCCCCAGTAGCATCCCCTAGAGTCTGTGACTCCGTGCCACTCTTTACACCCAACTGGAAAATGGCAAAAAGAGTGGTAGAAGAAAAGCCATGGGGTCACCAACACCAGTAGGGTTCATCCTGGAATCTGCATTTATTAGACTATAAGATATATTATGTGAAAAGTTTATATTTTGGCCTGAAGGTGACACTAGAGGACATCATGGGGTCATCAAAGTCAGTAGGGATCATCCTCGCAGAGCTGCACAGTAAGTTTCATGGCAATCTGCCCATTCTGTTGTGCCCTAAGGATGGCGGTAGAGGTGAGGCCATTGGGTCATCAAAATCGTTACATCCTCTGGGAGCGTGAAAGCGCTCAGCGAGTTGCATGGCAATATGCTCTTTAGATTTTGAGATATTTTGTGGAAATCTTGGCCTAATGGTGGCACTAGACTCTAGCGTAAGGTACAGTATAGTGACTAGAGTAAAGGTCACCAAAATCACAAGAGGATACAAGGTACACATAATATCATGGCTAGCAGGCAGGTAGTTCACAAGATAAGTTGTTTGGAACCAAATTGGTGGATGGAACAATATATACCAACATCCTACTTGCATATCCAGACATATCGGAGATCTCGACCTACCGATACGCCTGGTGACATCTAAATTCAATGTCTGAATGAGAAAACGGATGCTAGCAAACCTGCGCACACTACTTTGAAAACCAATCCCGATATAGGACATGAAGGATCGCCTGAAAGTCTTTGCATTGGTTATGCAATGCTGTTATTTTCCCACCCAGTTCAAGCCACTACATTGAATTTAGATGTCACAAAATGTATTGTTAGGCAAAGATCTCCAATACGTCTGGCTAGGCGAGACTACCGACATCCTTGGAGTCCTGCTAGTGTGGCTAAAAACAGATCTCTCCTCTACTATTGATGTGTCGAAAGTAATGCCAGCCTCTCTGGTCCCTTTATTGTTGTTTTCAGGAAACAATTAAGCTCTCCACCACAGCAGGCGAAAAGCAAATTGTTGCTCATATAGGTTGCAACTGTAAACAATAGGCTACCCAGGTAAAATGGGGGATGGTATCCCATCTTTGATTATGTAATGTCATATAATAATATTATATATTTTTATATCCAACATTTCAGGGCACCGGCTGTTATGAATTATGAGCTTTATCTGCTTGACCCAGTACATACATGATGTTGAATCACTCTCATCTGCGTAAGCATATACTGATACCCTTGATACCATGACCATCAACCATCTTCTAGTCACGTCATGTCCAATACTGTATATATTCTCTATGTGTGATAATACACAGTACTGCCTGGTGTCGTCTTGTTCTGCGCGCACGCGACTCACTGAAACATCACTCACCACCTTTAGTTATAGGGAGACTCTTAACTCTTTCAGTGCCACAATACGTCAAATACGTCATGAGGCCTGACGCCCTGTGTGCCACACTACGTCAAATACGTCATGAAAAAAAAAAAAAAACTCGAAAAAAAATATTTTTGTTCAGAACCCAAGATATGATGATTTGAAGATTTGCTGCTCCATTCACTTCTTGTTTAACTTTTTACTGAAAAAGGCTGTATCTCGGCTCCTAAGCACTTTTTTTTTTACAATTAATTTTGGTTGTGGCACTCGGAACCAAAATTCCATAAATAAGCATGGCATTGAAAGAGTTAAGGGAACACATGGTTAGTCAACCAAAATCACAACGCCTGTCTAATCGGGGACCACGCAAGTCGGGAATGATGCAGGGTGAGAATGCATGCCCCACCCAGTTATGCAATACTAGTTGTACCCGTTGTCAGAATACCCGTTGTACCCGTCTGTTTCTCTGTGTCCCTTTTATGCCCATATGTGGAGTTCTGTGTGAGGCATGCCCCGAAAATGGAGTCCAGGCCGGTCTATGATGTCTGTCAGTACCATATGAAGTCAGATTGATGACATCAGAGTACTCCATTTATGGGGATTTGCGTAATTATCGTAATTTTTGGGAGATCCACTGATCCAACTGACTTTCCACTCAGCGCATCACTCTGCACGCCGGACTTGTCTCCATCTATAGTAACCTCCATGAGCTTGTGATATAACAGATCGATGTCAGAGCGTTTGTGACGCCCACTGTCCACCATCCAAAATCCACACAACATGTTTGTGACACGTCTTTATGACACCCACCTCTCCATATACTGTGTATGGGCATGTTACAGTACGTTTGTGATGTCCACCGTCCAACCGTCGACCCAATTTTTATATAGGAGGATGTGTAAGAGATAAATAAATCCCTCTTGAAACTAGGGTGTGAGCAGTTTGTCTGTGTTTTGGAGTGTCTAAAAAAATGGGTCTCTGAACCAGTCTATATACTTTATATAGATTTTATTGCTATGAGAATATATTGAATTCTAACCCAGCCGCCAGCGGAGGAATCAACAGTGTTGAGTCCTGTGTGGGCTTTGGAAAAGTGACTATAAAACTTTAATTTGCTTTGCATTGCTTTCATTCCTGCCCTTCTGTCCCTCAATAGCTGGCCTTTCTCTCTCTTCCACCCACTTGGCGACCACGATCCTATCAAAGTTTGTTCTTTGACCACCCTTTCAGCCTCTATCTGCTCTACATTCCTTTGGCGCGGTGACGTGACCTGTCACACACGCTGGGTCCCCTGTGCTCCTACTTTGTCCCATAACAGACCTGCGACAAAGGATTAAAAGATAGCCCCTGCTGATAGCATATGTATCGTTGGGTTATTTCACACTAAAAGGAGGTGTGTGTGTGTGTGTGTGTGTGTGTGTGTGTGTGTGTGTGTGTGTGTGTGTGTGTGTGTGTGTGTGTGTGTGTGTGTGTGTGTGTGTGTGTGTGTGTGTGTGTGTGTGTGTGTGTGTGTGTGTGTGTGGGTGCGTGTGTGCATGCACGCGTGTTTGTTTGTGAAGTGTGCATGTGTTTTTGAAGAGCAACCTTTTGGTGTAGTTATATTCCTTTTTGAGATAGCATCTTTGCTCCTTGTCTGCTCAAGTGTTTTCTCATGACCACAGATAAAGAGTTGTGCTAGCGAGCATTGTGGTGTGGGACCGCCTTTGCTCGTGTGCTTGTCCCCTCCGCCCCCCCCCCCCTTCTATTCAAAAGGCCAGTCTTAAGGCCAGTCTTATAATGCTGATGCCCTGTGGGCAAAACCATTCATCCTGGGCAGAGGGGAAAGAATGAGCTCTTTGTGGTGCTTGGGCCGGATGGAATACGGTTTCTTGAGTTGGACTTCAGGAGGAGAGAGAATGGAGCTAATGTTGGATCATGCCTCCTGAATCTGAATGGGGTTGCAGGGCAAAGGGACCGTCAGCATTTTCAATCTCTTTAATCACATAAGCCCTACAGCATATACTTTGATGTATATGTCAAATAGCGAAAATAGCTGATCTACAAGCTATCAGCTGTCTTCTCTATTTTTCAAAATGTTTACATTTATTGCATTTTTTTAATGTTTAAATGTTGTTGTTTTTGTTTTGTTTTTGGAGATATTTTCCTATGACATGCCCAAAATAGGGTCTCAAGGTGGAATAAGAACAGATTAAGGTAAATGGCGCATTTATATAGCGCCCTTTATCCAAGGCGCTTTACATTCACACACAAATTCATCCACCAACGGCGGAGGAAACCATGCAAGGCACCAGCCTGCTCAACAGGAGCAATTAGGGTTTCAGTGTCTTGCTCAAGGACACTTCAACACTAAAGGTCCTTACACACCGGCGAATGTGCGAATATACTCAAAATTCGGACTCGTTCCGAATAATTAAAAGACGCTTTTTCGCTTCGCTTTTCCGCTTTTTCGCGCCATGTACGCTTGCATTGACTTCATAAGGTTTTTTAAAAAAGCGTATTATTCGCACAAAAAAATCGCCCCGGTGTGTAAGGACCTTTACTCTGGGGAAGCCCGGGGGGGGGGGCGGGATCGAACTGGTGGACGCTCTACCTCCTGAGCCACTGGCCCAGGTTGAAGTTTCAGGGTCCTTTATTACATGTGGCCACTCAGTGCTGCACTTAAACCCTATACTTTGCTGACCGGATTCCCAACGGGTCTATAGGCCACCTCCTGTTTTCGCTCAATTTCTTAGCCAAAAATAGCAGCTCTACTTTACTTTACACCACTGGAAATGAAGTACCCTGTGCACTTTGACAAGCTGAGACAATCTGACGTCCGTGAGATTTTCATCAAATCTTTTTTTTCACAGAATAACCTGTTGTGCCTGTGATATGCGGACACTTTTTTTCTAGCAAAACATTTTTCGGAGCAAAGCTGTAGTGCAGACTATTACCTTTTTAAAACTAAAATGTGCTAAAGGGAGACAAATTGAATTTGAAATATCTCCTTTATACTGACTGATGTGGAAAGTAATGCCAAGTGTAAGTTTCATAATGTTAATCAGAGGCAGAAAAGTGGGAGCCCATTTTGCCACTGAATAAAATTAATAAGGTTTGAGATCATTTTTTCTCACAGTTTCTTTTTATATATCACATGAGTAAGAGATAAATAAATCCCTCTTGAAACTAGGGTGTGAGCATTTTGTCTGTGTTTTGGAGTGTCTAAAAGAATGGGTCTCTGAACCAGTCTATATACTTTATATAGATTGTATTGCTATGAGAATATATTGGATCCAATCTATACACTTCATATAGAAAATAAAATGATGTCTGTCTATAACATCCAAGTGGCTTGGTAGTGTCTCAGAAGACCAATAATGTTCCACAGGCACAGGGGGAGAGGCAGGACCATCAGCCACCCCCACCTCAGTACTTTAACCATTAAGACCTTAGGCAGATTCTAAAAATGTCTTCTGAATCCTAACAGTTTTCTGAAAAACGTGTTGCTATCATTGGTGCTCAAAACTTTTTCTTATCAAGGAGTTCCAAAATGATATGCATTTGGCTGCGGACCCCCAGCCTCCAGAAGCAAAGATTTGAGTTCAAAATGTTTACTTTAAAAAAATATATATATTATATATATATTCAAAGATTTGCACACATTTTCACAATCTTTCGAAAATAGCAGATCTACAAGGTCATGTGCGGCACAAAGTGCTATGAGCTTGTATATCTGATATTTTTTGAATAGCCAAAGAAATCTAAAATGACACAGACCCCACTTTCAGAACCACTGCCCTGCTGTACTATATACTTAGTTGACCGGGGTCCTCCAAGGCTATATACAAGGTCCTCTCCTTTTTATAATTATTTTGGAAAATGAAAAAATTGTATAAAATAAATGAAAGATTTGAATAAAACACGGCCACTCACTCATTCAAAGGACAATCAGTCCCCAGAACCAAGGACGGGTGTTTTCGATGAATCTCTCATGGTTAAAATGGAGTTTGAAGTGGGTTTGTATAGGAAGGGGGTGTGTCTGATAAGATGAATATCATCAATCAAGCAACCTACAAACTGTCTGGGGTCCTTACAAAAGCCAGAGTAGATGTTAAAATGACCCCAAACATGTTTGAAAGTGAAATATCCCTTTAACCCAGGTATGGTTGTGACACTGCAACATACATGGGTGAAAGGGTATATTTCCTGGCCATGTTTGAAAAACACAAATACTTGGTGATAACAAAGGGAGTATATGGGCTAAATATTTATATATTATATTATATATATTATTTAACACCTAAAGGTGTTTAGTTTAGTTTTGATGAATCCATTCATTCTCTGCTGTCATTTCATAGGGGAGCTGTGGGGGGAAAAGCAGCACACGTAAAGTTCCAGGAAGTGATCACTGAAAAGTTCTAGGAAGTGATCACTGGTCACACAATCGCGTCAGAATGGGTGCATCCACACATGTACGTCAAGTTGACGCTAGGGTCACAAGCCCTTGTTCCGGTACCGGCCATTTTTGGCCGTTACTCAATGAAAACCGGAACCCGGATATGCTTTTCAGACGGACGTCGGGACGGAACTTCCGGTTTTAAACTTAACATGGGAGTGGATGAGACTTCCGACTTCCGTACGACAACTTGAGGTACATGTGTGGATGCACCCAATGCTGCATCTGAAGGTCCGGTCACAAACGTTCTAGGAAGTGATTGCCTGTAGAAAAATTCTAGGAAGTGATCGCTGCTAGAAAAGTTCCAGGAAGTGATCGAGGTAACAGGAACAGCTCCAAAAGTTCCGGAAACTGAGGCTAGGGGGTTTCCATTTTGGGTGTGAAAGAGTGTTTGGTGTGGTTTGACAAAGAGACTCTTTGAAGCCTACACTGTAATCCAAATCAGAACTTAAAACCATTGAATATTGTGGCCGATAAACTCCATAAATAATGGATGGATATTATGCACTTGAACAGATTAAAGGAACAAAGGAATCTCCTGGAGCCTCCTGACATAGAGGTTGGGTGAGAGGAATGTATGTTTTCTTTTCATTCAATGCATTGCTATTTTCTTCCTGGACTTGAGGATTACTTGGGGTTTTTTTGGACAGAAGATTTTCATTTATATAATTTATAAATATCCAATTCATATTGGAATCATTCAAGACACTTTAAAGGAACATTACTTCTTGAACTGAAAAAGGGACAAAAGACCAGGTTTGCCATTTTCTGTTCATTTGTAAATTAGAAGTCAATGCACTGACTGATTATTTGAATTGAATAAATTGAACATTTGTTTGATACATTTTGGGTTGTGTATTGCAATTTAATTTCAAAACAGTTTGGGGTTTTCATTTTGGTCTGCAATACTGATACAGGGTTTAATTACAGTATAAAGAATACCGATATAGGTACAGGACCTTTATTTGTCCTTTGAATATAACAATTTATGACTCCTGATTGTTATGTGTGTGCAACGGTTATTAACAGATTGATTTGATCGATAATAATTAATAATTGATAATTTATTAAAATATTCAATTTATAATCTATCCCTAGTTTGAGCATGTTATTATGGCAAAAAATAAGTGAAAATAGCCAATCAACAAACTCAAAACGCATTGTGATGAGACGTGTTGTGAATTTGTAGATCGGCTGTTGCATGACATCGATGTGGGACAAAGTATGAAATAACGCTTAATCGTTGGCTTCATTGTCAGTTTTGTATATTGTAAGCTAACAGAACAGTAAGACCTCATCATTTTGCACCACACCAGTAGTCGCTATTTTCAATTTTCAATAAGTATTATTTGTAGTTAAGCACCCAGAGCAAAAGAGGCAATCAGAGGAAGTGAACTTGCTCTACATTTCAATATAATAAATGTCATATCCAAATGAGAATAATTTCTATCTCTGTGCATATTGTACAGCACTTCCATCTCTATTCTAGCGTTTGAATTATGAAGTCTCTCTGTAGTAAATATTACCCACACCCCCACCTCTTCCTCCCCAGCTATCCAGACAAATAACTGCTTTAGAGAGGACATCATGGCTTTAAATGTTGGCCATAAAGAACCAATGTTAAAGGAATGTGAATGTAAGAAATGGGCGGTAGTAGGCGAGATATAGAAAGAGAGTCATCGGGGGACATTGAAGAGCTGGAAATGAAAGGATGTGAAGTACTCAGGAGAGAGAGAGGTATAGTAGATAGATAGAGGTGGTGGAGATGGTGATTTTCTTGGATGCTGAGATGAAGAAAGAAAATTAATGAACGGGGGGAATCGCAGGATGGATGGCCTTGCACGCCTTCTCTTGAGTCGTCTGGCTTTCAAATTGGCCGCTGGTCTGGATTGAGTGATACCCGCATGACATTTATTGGAGCCGTGGGGCTCTCGGGTAAACTGTCAGCAGCAAGCTGTGAGGAAGAGGTGAGAAAAGAGGAAGGGAGGAAGGGTTTACGGGAGCAGAAGAGGGAAGAGGACGGGAGAGACACAAGAGGAAGACGGTAAAAGATGAGAGGGCAGAAGGAACTGTGATCTGCCAGAGTTGATGCGAGACCTCCGTCATCAGGAAGACGGATCCATTGATATCTATCAGCCGTTGGGGGTGGGGTATGGGGGGGAGTACAGGTGGAATCCTTTTATTATGAAGGAGTAAAAAGAGAGAAGTGGGCCGGATGGCCACATGTCATCCATTTTGGCAGCGCCTCTGCTCCCGCCACCATCACTCACCTCAGTGGCTCCTTAAAGCACGGCACAAGTGACATTTATCCAGGAAGCCAGTGTATTTGTCTCCAGGGTGCTGTGTGAGGCTGGGTTACTACATTCTGAAGTAGAAGCATGGACACTGCAGTAGAGCATCTTGGTGATACTGAGGAGCTCATTCTTTAGTTATGTGGAATTTAGCATTGGTGCCCTCTCTCTTTTCCACTGGTGTTATGTCATGTGATATCGATCTAGCTGGAACATGCAAAGCAGTTTTTTATTTCTATAAGTAAAAGTATGAGGTGGGAGACCACCGTATACTGCAAAACACATAATAGTGTAAAGTAATACTTTCAAATTTGCATCCTTTAGTGTTTATTTCTTTACTAATTCAGACTACACCTATACCACACCTGGCTGATATGAACCCTTCACCTTCTTCCCTCCTTTTTACAGTACATATCTGACCGAATTCCACACGCTTCCCATTGCAGGGGTGGCAGTAGCTCAGGGGTAGCGTGGCCGGTAGAGCGGCCGAATGGCAACCGCGAGGTTCCCAGTTCAATCCCGGGCTCCCCCAGACTTAGTGTCGAAGTGTCCTTGAGCAATAAGCCCCCAACCTAGTAGAGACCTAGCAACGCGTCTGGGAGGGGATATGCAACACGGGTCCCCAGCTGGATCTGAACTGGTGACGGTACGGCTCAACACACTACACAGGCCACGGCCAGCCACCGGCGTGCCACTGGAGGGCAGTTTTATGCTTATTTAAAAAACCTATAAGCCAGCCTGGACCGCTGGCATAGCCTGATAGTAGCCTGACAGCACGTTGCAGGTTCGAGTCCCGATCCCGACGGCCTTTGCTGCATGTCACTCCCCATCTCTCTCCCCATTTCCTGGCAGACTACTATCCTATCAATAAAGGCATAGAAAAATAATCTTATAAATAAATATAACAACCAGTGTGAAGTGAGCGGTGCTATTTATGAGTTATTCATTTCATCATGCATCTCGGTAGCCAATCACAGCACGTCCTGCGAACTGACGTGCTTACATTTTTGGGCGGTGTAGCCGCCCCTATAAGTGGGGTTGGGACACCTCATTAGTACACCCTTTCCTGCACTGTGATTGGCCCATAATAGTACACCCCTCTACATTAGTACACCCCTAGCTGTACTGTGATTGGCGGACTCTATTGGCTGACTTTATTCAGCACTGTGATTGGCTAGTGAGACACATGATGACATTAATAACCTATAAATAGGACTATGCACTTTTTTTAAGTGAGCTTCCATCACTGTGATGACCACTGTTAAATAACAACAGTTACATGGCTCACAGTGGTTACATGGCTCACAGTGCTTACATAGCTTACGAAGCTCACAGTGATGACCACTGTGATGACCACACCGCCCACTTCACACTGGGTGTGATTTTTTACATTATTATTAATTTCATCATGCGTCTCGCTAGCTAATCACAGCGCGTCAGCAAAGTTTGAAGTTAATTTCATCATGTGTCTCGCTAGCCAATCACAGCACGTCCTGCAGAGCTTAGCCTATGGGCGTGTTTTCCACAGCATGGCGTCACAGCGAAAGACACATTTTCGTGACGGAAAGAAAAACTTTCACCACGGATGGGTACTAAACCCACTTATAGGAGCGGTTACACCGCTCAAAAACCTATAAGCCTGCCAGAGAAAATCTTAAAATATAGGGCTTACTTTGTCATGGAATACAATCTTGCAGACTGTATAGGCTGTACAGTAGCTGAACGATCAGATTAAATCCTTTTGGTGTTGAAAGTGTTGAGGACGCACACATAACCACTTTGAGCCTCTCTGGCATATATATATATAAATAGATATACCCATAATCCCCTGTGTGTGGCCCTACACAGACCCATTTGATGTGAACAACACAGAGGCATTAGTCGTGACACCACCGTGGCCCATAGCACTGTTCGGCTCAGACCAATCAACTCCTCTTGTTTGTTTAACCCAAGGCACACCCCAGCCAATGTACTGCCGTGCCCTCACAGAGAAAATTATCACATTTATTATTCAATATAGACCAACCAATCTTCTCCAGGATCTGACCTTTATGCTGTGTGTGTGCGTGTGTGTGTGTGTGTGTGTGTGTGTGTGTGTGTGTGTGTGTGTGTGTGTGTGCGCGTGTGTGTGCGTGTGTGTGTGTGTGTGTGTGTGTGCATGTGGGTGGGTGCTCACATGTTTACCCTCTGATTACTTAATATTCCCACAAATACCCATTTAAGGTCCCTGCCGCACACATTCACCCACAGGCATACACACACACACACACACACACACACACACACACACACACACACACACACACACACACACACACACACACACACACACACACACACACACACACACACACACACACACACACACACACACACACACACACAAATATACAGGAGGAAATACTGGTGACATGAAATAATATTGGATGAATGCAAATGTCAAGGTCATTCCTTGACAAGTGATTAGGTCTGGGTCATTATGCGTTATAGTCTCTGTGACCATCCTAATGGCTATCAAATGTTATGGGATCAACGTCAGTTTTTACTGATGTTTACAATTATAAACATTCAATGAGAATGCACGAGGGGAGGCGAGGAAGGTGAAGACTGAGGATGATGATGGAGGAGTGGAAAGATGTAGGGACAGAGGAGAAAGGGAGAGCTTTAGAGTGGGAGGGACGCACAGAATAGTACAACATAAAAAGGGTGCGCAATCGCTTGAAGAGGAACGTCTGAATGTGACGATGACCTTCAGCGTGGAGAGTGTTATTTTGGGTTGACAGGCGGCTCAGCAGAACATATGAGAGAAAAGGGACTCATAGATCTATTCAGCTGGTTCTTCTCTTCTATGTATTGTGCCGCTGTGTCACGTGTGAAGCAGTGTCTCGTCTGACCATCATATTGAAATGAGAATGGTCACAATGTCATCCACAACTCAACCCAAAATAGAACACTCTTCCACACGGTCGTAATATCTGCTAACGGCAATTAGTATGCGCTCTTTGAAGACAGAGAGAAGGAATTAAAAAATGAATAAAAAGGATAGATGAGCAAACAAGGAAGAAAGTTATAAGACACCACAGCTTTGTTTTAACAAGAGTGAAAGAGAAACCTTGCGGCATCGATCGCCTGGCAGCCTCCGTCTGCCTAGTTGCCCCCTCTCGCCTCAGCCTCAGGGGTGATTTGTCACCTAAAAGGCCATTAATCACTGAACGAGAAGGTCGAGGGGAGCTGTTTAGGGACCGAACATAGCCACCCACCTATCCAGATCTAGACACAGGCCTTGAGAAGGTATGGTATGGTGGTGAAGCATTGACGCACTGTGAACAGTGCGTCAGGAATCAAACTCTGTCTCAGTCTAGCTATGTGTGTGTCAGAGGTTGAACTGAGGATGGGTTTAGGGCTGCAACCATCGATTATTTCCTTAGTGATTATTCTATCGATTACTGTTTGGATTAATCAAATAATCCAGGGGCGTTTTTTTATTTTAATACAGTATATTATTTTTTGCAAATTTTCACAATTCAGATCTTTACACAAATGTCAGATAGGTTGTTATGATAAAAAAAAACACGAGTACATTTTTAAGAAAAAGACATGGGATTCTGAGATAAGAGAAGATAAAGTGAAATGTGCTTTTTTCCGTCAAAATGTGACCAAAGTTACAGAATTACATTTTAAAGATGTTTTTCACATACAGTATGTCTTGTGCTGAACGTCACCTATACACCAGTATATGTCCCACCATTGACAAATATACATTTCTGCAAACCATGGATATGTTGAAAATCCTACTGTACAGTATATACCATTTTGAAATAGATTACTTATTGTCCTACTGTTCCGTGCATCCCTCCCACTCTAAATCTCTCCCTTTCTCCTCTGTCCGCACTTATTCTGACTTATAACTAACTGAAGGAAAATGGGAAAGATTGTGAAAGTTTGATGAACTAAAAACCACGACGACAAGATTGAGCATATACCTTCCTGTATCATCATAAATCAAATCAAATCACATAAAAAAAGGTTTGCTACTTTTGCTTGCATGTATGGAAGGCACCGCCCTCCTGGGGCGAAACACCGTTCTTTTAAGGAATCCCTTTGGCTACTCTAAATTCCAATCAGTGTCCATGACAAGCCCCTCTTCCAGGTAGGTTCCAGTTTTTACAGGAAACATTTAAATTTGTGGAATCAAGTGGCATTATGTTAGCCGTTTCATGGGGCCTATAAGGTGCTACTGGTGATGCAACTACTGTCACAAGTATACCATATTAATTGCTGTGTGTCAAACTCTTGTGAACTTGTCCCACTGTAGCCAATGCCATAAAAGCCAGTCATCACAAAAACTAAAAAAAAGATAGTTAGATGGATAACAAATATTTTGGCTGATATACTGTTGAATTGTACATGACCAGGTCAAAAGTCATGGAATAAATGCTTTATTTAAACTTTGGCTATTTGAAAGTAGCCGATCTGCAAGCTCACAACGTGCTGCGATGCGACGCGTTGTGCGCTTATAGATCTGCTATTTTCAACAGATTTTAATACATTATAATGCTACCTTGTGAAACGGGACATTCTGCATAATGAGTACTTTTACTTTTGGTACTTTAAGTATATTTTGATGCCAACACTTTTGTACTTTTACTCATTACCGGAATTTTATTTGTAACTGAGTACTTATACTTGATACTAGCATTGATACTTTTACTTAAGTAAAACATTTGAGTACTTTTCCCGCCACTGGTACCTAGTCACCTTAGCACTGCTCCGTGTCCCTCGCTCCTCTCCTTCTCCATCTGTCAGGACCTTGACAGAGCCCGTGCTTGTTGGACGAGTGTAGGCTCTGGCTGTGACAGGCGTTTATGTGTGATTAATGGGCGAGCCGTCGCCATGTGTGGGCGAGCAGAGGTCGAAGGGACATCAGAACCCACGCAAATCACTGCAATTAGTCCCTGACTGATGAGGCCACCATCAGCATACGCATACTGTTGTATCAAGGAAATAATGCTTCCTGTTTTCCCATCCAATCAGAGTGATCCGTCACATATGACTTGACAATATTGAGGCAATTTCTAATGTGGAACTTAGCCAATCTATTTTATGAACAGTAAACTACTGCAGCCTATTTTGGAAATGTGCAAAGTGTCACTCAAACTCACAGAGTTTATTGATTGCCTCTGTTTTCCTCAATCTTTCATATGGATCAGTATTGGCCCCCAGAAATTCCTATAATGAACAAAAGCCTGAGGGAGTGTTGGTGTTATAAAATTGAATGTTCCATGTAATCGCCTGCTGTGGCAAGCGTGCGCGTGTGCCTGCAGTGGTGATGGCATGTTGTTCATGTTTGGCTCACTATTATATAAAAACGGATTATCAATTGCATAGAAGTAATAGGCAATGCTGAACATCCATCAGTCAATCAATAGGATTAGGGTTATACGTCTGAGAATGTGGATGGGATCTGTGTCCCACGAGCCACTTGGTGCATGGAACAATCTCCTTACCTGTCAGTGACACGGTGACTGCGAGAAGTCCCAGTTGTCTGGATCCACAGATGAAACCTCTGCAGTTGGTCCCTGACCTGGCTGGGCTGAATTGGGCCCAGAGTAACAGGGCCCTCCATCATCACAAGTGATGAACTGTGTCGCTGCCTCTCCATGGCAGCAGCAATACATCCGTCCATCTCCTCCTCTCATTTCATGTTCTTCCTTATTCTCTCAGTGCTCTCTAAGCACTTTTTTTTATGTCCTCCGTCCATCCCTTTCTCCATCCTAAAACGCCATCAGCTCCGTTTTAAATCCTGTCTCTCGTTCTCTCAGTCTTCCCCAGGGGGCCATGGGGTGGTTTCAACCTGCCGGGCCAGTGAAGCCATCTTCAGGACTGACCCAATCTCTACAAGAAAGCATGGTGGCACTGAACAGGCCCACATAAAACATCAGCTACTGTAGATAGAATTGTTGTGAACTTCCCGTTCATAGACGGATTAAAGTGAAAATGGGCCCTGTGCACCACAAAATCGCAACGGACCCCCCCCCACGCGCGCGCAGCGCGCGTGCATGTGTCCCGAACCTGTGCAAATTATTTCGGTTATTGCGGTTATATTGGGCGTTTTTGGGCGTTTTTTTGTTACTTTATTTCGGTTTTAGGGTTAGGGTTGGGTTAGGGTTATGTTATTTAATTCTTATTTTTGCCTGATTTTACCGATTTTTTTATCCAAAAAATAATTATAAATATATTATATATATATAAATATAAATATATAAATATATATATATTATATATATATTTTAAAAAGCCTATTAAATCCAAGGCCCCCCTCAGGGCACGTGCACACTGTGCACAAGCTATAATCCGTCCCTGTTCCTGTTTGATTTCAACTTTGTGATATGCGTTCATTCGCTGTGAGGTTGCGTGCATTTGAGTGTTTATTTTGATCAGTTTGTCTTCTTTATGTACGCCCAAGTACACAGGGCCATGGCTGGGGTGACTGCAGGCCTAAAATCTTCTTATCTGGACCTTTTATCCAATTCTAAAACCCAATACTATATTACAACTAAAAAAATGCAAATACTTTGCAAATAGATATCATGTCATATAATGTTTGTCCCTAGTATTGTTCAGTAGAAATATTCGATTACACCGGTTATCGGTATCAGTGGATAATCAAGATACAAAATGTTCTACCACAGGAACGATCAACAAACGGTATCAATGAAATACATTTATTCTAGTAAGTGACACTTTGAGGATTTCAAGAAATGAAGGCATACTATTCATAATAGAAAATATATATAATCTGATTCGGTGTCTCAAATATGTTTTTATCCATCTTTTATCCATCCTTTATCCTATCTATTTTAATAATTGCATCAATGCCACATCACATTTTGAAACTTTGATGTCTCTGCATCAAAGCAGGCTGCTGAGGATATTTTCCTGTGCAGCTATGTCTATTATCTCTGCCTTTTAGCTTTGGCCTCAGCAGATTGGTACAGGCGCTCCTTTGACACCTTGAGGTTTCTACGGTATGTAGTACTTCAGTAATTTCCTCTTCACTAGTCTTGGACCTTTGCCTCTGCAGTTTGTCTTGTCCTTCATGCGTTTCAGTCTGACCCTATACTGTAAGTGGCTTCTTGCGATTTCCAAAAGCATCAAGGATTCTGAGGGAGAGCATTGCAGTTCATTATTTCATTGTCAGCCAAATGATACATTTCCACCTGCGTGCACTTTTATCAGTGGCTGTCTCCTCTGCGTCATGTCCTGAGCTGTCCTTTCCGTTGCTGTGTTTTTGCTCCATCAGTTCGTTTTTTGCCTCTTTTGAGCCCTGCCTGCAGGTCTCTCTTTGCCATGTCAAAAGCTGTGTCACAATTTATTCATCCATGGCTTTTGTCAGGTTCTCATCCGCCACGGGCACCTCTCTCCACAAGCACTTCCTTTCCAGATATTTGTCAGAGGTCTCTAGGCTTATTTTTTTTGTGGGTTTTTTGTTTTTTGCATTCTTTTAGAGATTCACACGTCAGTGTGGAGGTACAGGAGAGCATCAGATCTGTCTCTTTGCTTGTAGTGTGGCCACCAGATCAACATGTGTGCCTTGCATTCTCAGTCGTCTCTCTCCCGATGAATCATTTCCATTTTGCTATTAGATTTGATATTATTACTTATTTGAGTGGTACCAACCACTCACAAGGACTGACTTTGTGTGTGTGTGTCTCTGACTGTCCGTATGTTTACGGCCTCAACATGTTTGTGTCTGGCCTCAACAGCTGCAGCTGATTGCAACACAAAGATGCAACCAGTTACACTAATTAACACACGCGCATAATGAACTCATCAAAGGCACCACTCACTTCACACTGGGTGTGATTTTTTAAATTTAGAGTAGCCAATTATGTTTTACACACTTTTTCTCCCCAATGTATTCGTTATGCCAATTAATTCCTCCCCAAACACATTTCTGTGTTGTCACTGCTGTTGTATCCCACTGACTCACAGAACCCACAACCTCCGCGGTGGTGGGCAGGGACTCCACCACTGCGCCACCCGAGCGCCTCCATTTTCTATTAGTGTTCTATTCTGTTTCAGAGGAACGGGCACCTTTAGCCAAGCTTGCAGTCCAAAGACAGAGACTAATAGCTCATTACTACTACTACGCTAACTTCACATACACCAGTGCCTCACTTCCCCCTCTCATCCCGTGTGTATTATTGTGACCTGCGGCCCTGCCAGAGCTGCCCACTCAAACCACAAGCCAACACTGGTTACAGCACCATAATAGTCATTAGGAGACAAGTTCTCTCCAAGTGGGTTGTGGTTAGAATTGATCTAAGAACAGAGAGAGAGAGAGAGAGAGAGAGAGAGAGAGAGAGAGAGAGAGAGAGAGAGAGAGAGAGAGAGAGAGAGAGAGAGAGAGGAAGAAGAAGAAGAAGAAGAAACAGATGTGCGTGAGTGTGTATGTGTGTGTGTGTGTGTGTGTGTGTGTGTGTGTGTGTGTGTGTGTGTGTGTGTGTGTGTGTGTGTGCGCGCGTGTGCATGTGTGCTTATGTGTGCATGAGAGAGAGAGAGAGAGAGAGAGAGAGAGAGAGAGAGAGAGAGTTGGGGGTTGACGGCCAAGTTTCCACAAAAGTTAATTGTGATTTAAGTAGACATAACCACCCTTTGTCCCTTTAGATTCCACTGAACATTGTATTGACCATTTGGGGTGGTAATGAAAGCAACATTACCAACTGGAAAAGTGTTCTCCGAGGAGCCATGAGCCCGATTTTAAATGATCAGTGGCAGATCTTTCTTGGCCTAGTGGGAATGTGCGTGCAAAGTTTCACGGCCATCGGATACTGCATTCATGATTTGTGGCATTTTGTGCAAAGCGGACCACTCTGTGGAAGCCATTCATAGCCAATCAGGAAGGAATATGAAAAATCCGACAGTTACAACTTAAACATATAGAGATAATTGTGTACTGATTTGCGTGAGGTTCAGACAAAATCTGAAGGAGTAATTTGGAATGAACTACTCCATCAAATGAACTACTCCACTGTTTCTTATAAGAAAAACTAAATCGTTGTCTCACCCCCCGGAGGACCAGAGTTCCGGAGGTGGGGCGAGACATAGGGATTACACTTTGTGCGTGTGTGTGTGCGTGTGTGTGTGTGTGTGTGTGTGTTGTGACAACCAATTAAATCGTTGTTAAAGTTTTATTTTTCAACCAATCACATTGCATTCACAGGTCAGGTGGGAAATAAATGTTAAAGTTTTTAACCAATCACATTGCATTGCCATTGGACAGGTCAGTGTGAGTCATGTAAATGACTTGTCAATGTCTAATCGACATGGGACAGGTGAAGGTAATTGAAACAGGCAATACAATCAAACCATGCCTAAAGAATGGGGGCAATTACATTCAAATTTTCAATGTGAAATAACCCCAGATTAAAGACCCTGTGTCATGGTCATGTCTATGTGTTTGTCTGTCTGTCTGTGTTTGGGCTTGTGTGGGCGTAGGCTTCCTGGCTTCCCAGATTGACGCACCTGGCTCTGGTCATCTCATCTCACTCACCTGCCTGCCATCATCAACCTCCACTCTATAAAAGCCCTGGTCTTCTGCGGATGCGCTGCTAGATCGTTTTCTCAGTCTCCGTGCGGTAACGCTTCTAGCCAGTTATTTCTGTGTATTTTGAGTGCATTCTAGCTTCCTAGTATTCTAGCATTCTAGCACTCTAGCTCTACTGAGTCCTTGTTTTTGCTCCCAGTGTTTTTGGTTTTTTGTCTCACTCCTGTTTTCCTCTTCTTCAGTTGCCTGCCTGCTTGCCTGCCTACCTGCTCACCTGTTGCCTTCACCTCAGCCTGCCTACCACCTTCACTCCAGACGACAACACCTTCCTCTTTTGTTCAATATAAACCCTTGGACTATCTTTAAGTGTTGTGTCTGCATTTGGGTCTGCCAGTTTTGTAAATCGTGACACCCTGTACAGGAAATGTTATGATTTGTTTCAAAATACATTATACTACATGTTAAAAAGTCATGGCTGAAAACATGTACACATTCTGGGAACTATGTTTTACTGAATTGTGGAAACACTAACTGTTTTATCACCATATCTGAGTTATGATGTTTTGAGTCGTGATTGAAATCTCATCTGATGACACACCATGGTCTTACTGTAACTATATTCTAATAACTACCGTGCTGTTATCAAACCATGATTTCTGTTCCCTCATTATACCCATAGAGTTATAATATATCTAGAGAACGGACGGCCCCGCCCCCACCTATTCATTTCACCTGCTTCCGGTCTCCTAAAAAGGCGGGCACCTACTTCACACAGATACGGGAAGTAAACCGGAGATGGCATGTCTTGCTATTTTCGTCTTGGGTATGTTGTTGGCACTGGCAGACATTTTTGTACTGGATGATAGTCTTTGTCAGTTTTATTTTTGTCCTCTCCCCTGGCCCCCACACACATGTAAAGCGTCTTTGAATACTTAGAAAAGCGCTATATAAATTCCAGATATTATTATTTATTTTAAAATTAAGTGGGCAGACGTCTTGGCTACAAACAAACTAATTGAGATGACTAAGATGGAAAATATACATGTACATTTCTTTGTTAATTTCATTCAGTAATTACTATTATCTGTGGTGGTGGTAATAGCAGCCTTATACAATTGTTGCAAGATTGATTTATTGCTCAGTACAGTCACACAGCACACAATTAGAAACACAAAGACGCATGCACCTACAGTAATGCACAAACACACATACAATACAGTACAGTACGCACACACGCACGCACATGCGCAGGGACGTGCACAGATAGACTCTAGGTGGTGCTAGAGCACCTGCCCTTTGCCCTCCTGACCAGAAATGCCCTAAAAATAATAATAATAATAAAGTTTTCCGGTTCCGCGCCGCGCAAGGTGCCCTTTTTTTTTACTTGAGCACCTGCCCCGCAAAATGTCTGTGCAAGCCACTGCACATGCGTGCATTCTCACACACACAAATACACACAGTGGTGTAAAGCAACTAAGTACATGTACTCAAGTACTGTACTTAAGTATAATTTTGAGGTATTTTCTTTCTTTTTATATTTTTATACTTTTACTTCTACTCCACTACATCTCAGAGGAAAATATTGTACTTTTACTCCACTACAATTATACTAAACACACTAACCACTTCAGCCTTATATATATTTCTGCCATTTCAAAATAGCAGATCTACAAACTCACAATGCGCAATGAGTAGCATTGAGTAGTTTTATTTTTATATTTTGATGCCGATACTTTTGTACTTTTACTCAAGTACATTTTGAATACGGGACTTCTACTTGTAAGCAGAGTATATCTGCATTGTCAGTATCGATACTTTTACTTAAGTAAAACGTGAGTACTTCTTCCATCACCGCTTACAAACAAGCAACACACACACACACGCACACACGCACACACACACACACACACACACACACAAACTGGTTAGGCGATAACAAATGTTGCCCGTCAGCTCCCTCCTCCTCTTTCCACACACCTTGGAACGCCGTTGTTCAAATCCACGCCCTCTTTACTGGCTCTCCTTCATTTAAGAAGAGAAATACAATGATTTGTCATTTCCATCCATGGGGTCAGACGGAGGGAGGAGTTCGGTGTGGGAGGATGACAATGATGAGGAGGAGGGGGACATTCAGATGGGGGGATGATTTTGATTCATTGCTCTGTCTCCAAAACAGGGATTAATATTTGAATGCAATTATTGCTTCCACCGCCATTTACTGACCATGCCAAATGAAATCCTATGAGGGAGAGCGAGCACGAGAGAGAGGCATTTCATTAATGTTCCAATGGGAAGAGAAGAGGCGATGTCACATGCAGGCTCAAATGAAGGAACTATTGGACATGTTCGAGTGGGAGTATCCAAGGAGAGCGCTGCGCATCCTAATGGGGACAGATATCATTATCTTTAGCAGGTGCTACGTCTGTGGACCATTTGGCTGTTCTAATATCATTTTGTCCACATCAAATGAGGCATAAATCAATGACAAAGTGGTGAATGATTGTGTGTGTGTGTTGAGATTGAATTGGATCTCGCACGCAGCCACTTCAATCACTTTCTAAAGTGGTAGAAGAGAACACAGAATGTGCAAGTACACCAGATGAGGGAAGCCTTTGAAATCCTAACAAAACTGTCAGTTCGTCCATCCATGCTCATCCATTTTTCTCCTCCGTGCGTGGGTTGACCAGTCGATCTGAAATTGTACATGGGCATTGACCGTTGATATAAGCAGTGGGTGAAAAAGTATATTCTTCAGTTTTCTCTAATTTAAGCTGTTTATTAATTTGTTTGCATTGGGCTGTGGGATGTAGGTAGCTACATTGCAATAAAACATTACCTATAGTGAAGTAGGGATTTTTTTTATTTATGAATACATTTTCATTTTGTCCAATCTGTATGGACTGTTAAAACAACATAACTTATATAATTGGGGTGGTTGTATTTTGACTCCCTGCTCATATATTGAGACATTTAGATTGTGTCAAAGGTCATATCTCACCTAGACACAGGATCTGACACAACTGGTGGTCAAGATTCAATTCATCCCCCTAGCAAAATGTCAGCACTAGTTGCGCAGGAAACTGGGTTCAAATCCGGGGTAGAAGAGGAAAGTTACATAGTGCTGCTTTAAGTCTCTCTCTCTCTCTCTCTCTCTCTCTCTCTCTCTCTCTCATATCTCACTAGCGTAGTGTTTCCGAAACTATTAGCAAATATGTAGAATTATGATGTTTTGGTTGTATTGTTTCTGCTGTTCTACATACAGCCAAACAGTTGAAGAAATCACAGATTGAGGCTTTAACCATTGCCTTTTAGGGAATATGGGTTCATGCAAGATACTTCTGATGTATTATATCACTAGTTTGATCACTTTCAAATACTCTTTAATCAGTGGCGTAGACAGACCTTTTTCCACCTGGGGTTTCAGATCAAAAGGCCCCCCCCCCCCCCGGGACCGTTTTGTCAACGGGGGGGGGGGGGGGGGCTGTAGCGCGGAAGAAAAATCACCGGCGCGTTTCACTGTTTTAGCGCTCCTTCAGCAGTCGCTGCTTCTAAATTTCGGCGCTTTACGGTGATAGTTCTGTCTTCTTTCACTTTCTCCACGCCGTTTGGTGCCAAGAGGAACAAATAAAAATGTAAATCCTCGCCAGCAGGGAGGCCCCCTTGCTGTAAAGCAAGTGCTTTAATCTTAAAATAACTATGGCGGGTTATTTAAGCTCACCTCAGTCTCTGTTCTTCCTCCTGCTGTTATTTGTCCATACACTGTTGCGCCTGTTTGCTCCCACCATCACCCCAGCACCACCAGGCAGTGGGCTCTGTTATTAGTTCTGTTCCCCATGGGGGGTTGTTATTGTTTATCTATCTCCCTGCTCTTAAAGGGATAGTTCACCCCAAAAAAATACTTTTTTTCTATTGATTAGTCACCCCATGGAGACTTGAATTCATGGATATTGTTTTGTTTTTGTCACATTCCTAAGCCAATAATTTGATGACCAGCGGACCGGTAGGCAGCGGTTCCGGTAGGAGACACAAAGGAGACTCTTTGTGTCTCCTACCGGAACCACTGCCGGTCATCAAATTATTGGCTTAGGAATGCGACAAAACAAAAAAATATCCATGAATTCAAGTCTCCATGGGGTGACTAATCGTTAGAAAAAAAGTCATTTTGGGGGTGAACCACCCCTTTAACACATTCCATGCCAGAGGTTAATATCATAATGTACTCACCAGTGCCAGCGTTTTATTGTTGTTCTTTTGTTTTTTTCATGTCGCCACAGACCTCGGTATATAAGTTAAAGTCATTTGGTTCTAAACACACAGGGGATCTGTGTGAAACGCCCATCGAAAACCTTTTCCAAATCCGAGCCGCCATCTTGAAGATACAGCGGATCAACGCTAAACAGTGATCAACGAGGAGAAAAACAACAACCGAGAAAATCGAGTTTTAGACAGGATCCCAGACAGGAAGCGGATACGATCGAAAAAAACGGAACCCGAATAATTCTGTTTCCGGTCTTCAAACCGGAAACGGAAATGGATAAAAAAAATCCGAAAGTGCACCTGGGGAAAAATCAACGCGAATCGGCGGTTCGCGTAGATCTACGCGATTGGCACGCTGCGGCTTTAAATAGGTTCGCGTAGATCTACGCGATTGGCATTCAATGTGTTGTTAATGGTTAATGATGGTTGTCTAATTGTGCTGAGCAGGGAGAAAAATGTCTGAACGCCAAGATAAATTATTATATCCACACTTGCATTCTCATTCTATAATGACATATTTACGGGGGCACATATACGGCATATATACGAGGGCACGGTGGCGCAGTCTGTATCGCTGTCTCCTCACAGCTAGAAGGTCCTGGGTTCAATTCCCGCCGTGGACGCTGTGGGCGCTGGGGGAGTGTCCTCTCCTCTGCGTCATCAACGCCCATACCCTAGGTGGGGTTGGCGAAAGGGCTTACTCTGTGTGGAGTTTGCATGTTCTCCCCGTGTCTCCCAAGGTAGGTAATACCCAAACAAAAACATGTAGTAATCCTGGTCGCTATACCGCCTCCCCCATGACAGCCAGGGCTGGACTTTTACTTGTAACAGAGTATTTCTACATTGCAGTATTGATACTTTTACTTAAGTAAAGAAATGTAGTACTTTTTCCGCCACTGCATGCAAATAAAAGTACAAGCCAAAACACACACACACACACACACACACACACACACACACACACACACACACACACACACACCCCCCCCCCCCCCCCACACACACACACACACACACACACACACACACACACACACACACACACACACACACACACACACATGCATAACGCAGTCACAGTATCAGTATTAACACAATCTTGTGTTAACATCACTCTGAGTGAGAATGTAAAACAGAAACAAATGGACCCGTAATTTGGGTCAATTTTAATTATGTCACTTAAATGAACTCAAAGGACTTTACTGTGTACACACACGCATAACGAACTCCAGGGACAATTCATTTATTATCATCGTCATCTTCATCTGTCATATTATTAAAACACAAACGGTGCACAAACACAAGCACACAAACACGCTCTCTGCACTCTGAGGCAGATACAGTGTACGGTGCCAGTGAGTGGGCCGTACTGGCACCCCCACCACCCTCTCTCTCTCTCTCTCTCTCTCTCTCTCTCTCCCTCTCTTTCTCTGATCACGGTGCCGGAGCTCGGCTCGGCTCAGCTCATGTTCTGTCAGTGCTAATGAGCTGGCCAGAGGTTGAGTGATGGATTGGAAGTGGCGTCGGCTCGCTGGAACCACAGGAAGACTGCTGTATCCATCTCCACCGCTTAACAGGCACTGGGGGGACCGACGGCCTCCTCGACACGCATGGACACACATTTAAACGCTTATTTTTTATTTATTCATGCAAGTGTGGACTGTGTGGAACTGCTTTCAATCAGTGTGTGTGTGTGTGTGCGCATGTGTGCGTGTGTGCATGTGTGCGTGTGTGTGTGTGTGGTTCTGTGTGTTATAGGAAGTTCCGATATGAACCCTGTCACTAGAACCGCAGAGATTGTGACTGTGTGTTCGTGTACGTACTCGTTCAGTTGTCCACACACATGAGTGTCTATATGTGTTTGCACGTGTGTGTGTGTGTGTGTGTGTGTGTGTGTGTGTGTGTGTGTGTGTGTGTGTGTGTGTGTGTGTGTGTGTGTGTGTGTGTGTGTGTGTGTGTGTGTGTGTGTGTGTGTGTGTGTGTGTGTGGTTGTGTGTGTGAGACGCACGTGTTCTGGAAATCTACGCGATAACGCATGCGGATTTACCGGTATTTTAGAATCTAAAGGAGCCCCATAGTGTGTGTGTGCATGTGCATGTGCGAGCGCATGTTTGTGGTTCCATGTTCCCTTCAGACAGCCACTTTGTCCTTGAGCCCCTCACATCCAGCCAGTCAACGTCTAGTCGGCAGCTCTGGGCGTGATTTATAGTGTGGTATTGTTGTTGCTCTCTGATATTGTTCAATACCGTAGACTGTGATTGCCTGCTGCTCCCAACCTCCTGCCACTCCGGACCGGGGACTGTCACTGTGGTACCCCTGAGGGCCCCGTTGGACACTCTAATTGGTTTGGGAAGGATTCGGCGGCCCTTCAACTAAAGAGAGTAAAATGGAGGGTGAAACAGAGAGACAGAGAGAGGCTCTGAGGCAGTGCTTGTGTGCGTGTGCGTGTGCGTGTGTGTGTGCGTGTGTGTGCATGCGCTTGGCAGTGCCAGTGTGCAGCCTGACAGGTGCGTGTGTGGATATACCGATGCTGTGCAACAATAACAATTAAACAAACACGCGGAGCAATGACACCGGCATATTAAACACTGTGTGTTTTTACGCTCCAATAAACAGCATTGACATGCGCAGTAATGCACTACGCATGTAAAGCGACGGCCCTCAAATTGGATGGAAGTGAAGCAGTATGAAGCGCATTCGCATGCGGACACCGAGGGGGCAGATAAAACGTGTCAGCCAGACAGAAAACTGTCAATTAAAAATGATCTCTGAAAGCCCCGGCTATCGGGAAGTCAGTCCCATCACGGCCTATCTCCATTTAAAGTCTGATGAGAGGTTAGCCCAGGATGGGAAATCTCAACCCTTTCATTTGTTACAAATAAAGTCAAAATCCAAGATTTTTTAAATCTCAACCCTTTCATTTGTTACAAATAAAGTCAAAATCCAAAGATTTACAGTCAAAATCCAATCGCAATATAAGGAAGTCCCATAAATCACACTTTTTGTTTGTGTCACAACAGTCTCCAACAGTAGTACTGTAGGTGCACTATATTAGGCACGGCATCAATCAAGCCTTAAACCATTTCAAGACAGGTTGAGACTTCACCTGTTGATCAATCGGCAGCACAAGTTATGATGATGAACTACATTTGTATCCTCGTTTTTTTGCTCTCCAGTATATGAACAGTTAATGTAATTAACTTTGGGTTAATGTCTCAGCCTGTCATGATACAACTCCATACAGAAGTAATAAAAGTAAATTATCAACTGTTACAATCCTATAGTCTAGGGAATAAAGGCTTGTCACATACGGGTTGAAAAGTGTCAACAAGTCTGGTTTTTATTGACCGTTTCTTTTTTCTTTTCTTTTTTAAATTATTAAACTGTGTGTTAAATAGATATGGGAGGAGAGGCTGTTGTGCTGTCAGATGCTGGACGTTGCACATCAAGGAAGGTAGGTTGACATGACCTGACAAGAGCCGTTGCTATGGGAACAGTAAACGGTCTCCGCTGGTCGTCTTGTTGTGGATCCATCCGATTTTAGAATGTTGCAAAGCACAGTTTTTCGGATATATTACATCACTTGACAACAAGGCAGGCTCAGTGTCAGAAGCGGGCTCGTGAGCGAGTGTCCGCACTGAGCGGTGCCATGGCCACGCTTCCAAATTGCATACATAGTACCGTAGTAGCGTACTTGACAAACAAAGTATACTGTAAGTGAAACTGCACCTTAAGTCAGCTCCAAGTTGGGTCGGGTGACTTGCTCAGGGACACTTCGACACATAGACCGTAGCCGGGAGGCGAACCAATGACCTTCCGATTACCAGACAGCCTCTCTACCCACTAAGTTTATGGGAGTGTCCTAACGCTCTCTCACCAGGCTTTCTGTAGGACCAAACGAGGCGTTGTGTCACTCCCTGTGTGAAATGATTTAATATTGACAACCTTTATCAGATAATCAGTTGAGAATTAAAGAAGACATGCATCATGCATTATTTTCTGATGTCTTGTTTTTCGATGTGCCTTTGTTGTCAACCAGTTCTCATGATGACAGCACATACTGCCCAGTCTCAAACTTAGGCTACTATCTACTCTTAAGATATACCATGATAAAATTATTTAGTATTTATATTGGAAAAATCACACCCTGTGTGTATAAGCGGTGCTCTGTTTGATGAGTGTGTGCTGGCATTCAGGCGGTACTACTCTATTTGCGCTGATTAGAGCAATGGTCACCGAGTTATGGCCATTTGAAATTTTAGAAACTGCTGTAACACTAATGTAGAGCCCCATACAGTATGTGTGCAATTTCGGTTTATTTAGTTACTTTGAAGTATTTTTTAATGATTTTATGTTTGTTACTTTTTACTTGTTTTAATTACTTTTAAGTATGTTTACTCCAACTAGTTACTTATAAGTATTTTTAGTCATATAATAACTTTTAAGTATTTTTACTCAATTTATTTACTTTTAAGTATTTTACTCACTTAATTTAAGTATTTTCACAAATTTTAAGTAGGCCTACTTTTAAGTATTTTTACTCTTTTTACCTACTTTACTTTGCTTATTTTATGTACTTTTAAGTACTTTTAAGTTGCACTTACTTTTACTCACTTTTTTTCAAAAAGATTTATGTGACGTGTGTGTATGTATACTGTGTGTTAGTGTGTGTGTGTGTGTGTGTGTGTGTGTGTGTGTGTGTGTGTGTGTGTGTGTGTGTGTGTGTGTGTGTGTGTGTGTGTGTGTGTGTGTGTGTGTGTGTGTGTGTGTGTGTGCGTGCGTGCGTGCGTGCGTGCGTGCGTGTGTGTGTGTGTGTGTGTGCTGAGCCAGCCTGTGTGTGTGTGTGTGCATGTCTTTAAATGGCGCATGTGTTGCACTGTCTCCTGTTTGTGTTTACATCTTTGTGTTGCAATCAGCGGCAGCTGTTTATGCCATGCTCAGACGGAAGGATGGACGGACGGACGGACGGACTGACAGACAAACACACATGGTCAAATGTAGAACTGCTGGCGCCGCTAAAAACAAGAGACCAGAAAATGTGTGACATCTGACATGACATTGTCTTCTTTTATACAGTAACAGAAGGAGGAAGCGCTGCTGCCTGGGTTCAGTCACAGTGGGTGGCTTCAAACAGGTGAAAAGGGTAGGTGAACATAGAAGCAAAAAAACAACAACAACAAAGTTCTGCTTGTGGTGATGCAGACTGTAGGGAGAAAGATACTGATGCACTCCGCCCTCAGGTGAAAAATGCATTGATTTATTCTTGAGCAAGGCAACAGAGATGACCAGCGCGTTTAGACTCTTTGCTCTTCAACAGGGTCTGGACCAAGAAGTTGAAACGCGTTGGTCATCTCTGTTGCCTTGCCTGAAGAGTGCCTCTGTATTTTTTTTATCCCTATACAGTCTGCATCACCACAAGCAGAGATTTGTTGAATTTGCTTTTGCTTCTGTGTCTTCTTTTATGTTCCTGCACTGATTATCTGACAAAAATAACAATCACAATCATTAAGAAATATAGTTTTCGCTTCATGTGCTTGTAAACCTGGCTCTCAATGCATTTCATCAGACTTCCGGCTCGAGTTCAAGGCCATGGAAAGAAGGAAGGGTCATAAACATCCCTTTCTTGGTCAGAAAACGTTTGATATCATTTTTATTTTACAAATAATTTTGTATATGGTTTGATATATAATATATGCACTTATTTGTAAGTGCATTTATAAGGACGTACATATTGTACATATTGCCCGACCTCTTCAGAATATATAACAAAACAGAAAACGGTCACTTTTGTGTGACACCTCGACAATCTGGATGACAACAAGGTGGAGCATCCAGGAGAGGACAGGTCACCCGCCAGTCATTCCTTCAGCCAAGAGAGACGAGACATCTCCAAAGTCCAGGCCGCTGCCGTGTGAGGGTAAAAGCGCTTCCTGGTGATGGATGGTAAAGCCCAGTTGAGGCATATTGCTCCTTAATAAAAGCTGGCCGTGCAATCCGCACAGCTCAGGGTGTATTTTTTCCCCCGTCCCTTTGCGATCCTCGCCACTCCCCTCCCCCCGCCCGCCACACCGTCGCTTTTAGGAACGAAAACTGGTTTAGGTGTCAGAAAGAAAGATGCCTCTCGTCAGGCTCTGACTCACCTTCGAGCTGCACCGAGGACTATATTTACACCAAGTGGGTTTTTTGTTGTTGTGCATTTCTTTCCTTCTTTCTTTTTTCCCCCTTTTATTTATTTTTTATTTATTTTCTGCACAGGGCCCAGGACAACAAGACAGACATAAGATATCATCAAAGCTTCACCTGGAGGCTTCCGCCACAGAGTTATGTCTCAGCCTTTATTCAATTGTTTCTGAGCACAGTCACAATAGAAAACCATGTGAACGCTGCCAATTCAGATGATGGGGAAGTCATAGTGCCATAGATAATAGATTGTATATAATACATACTTTGTGGAACAATAAAGGGCAAGATTGAATAGAATAATTATAAAGAAGTTTGTTTATTTAAAAAAAAGACATGTTGTAGAAATGAAGTCTTTGAAATTCATAAAACATTATTTTTCTTTCTTCTTTCTTTCTTTCTGTCTGTCTGTCTGTCTGTCTGTCTGTCTGTCTGTCTGTCTGTCTGTCTGTCTGTCTGTCTGTCTGTCTGTCTGTCTGTCTGTCTGTCTGTCTGTCTGTTTGTGAAAAGATCCCATTCAAGTACTGTAAAACTTCATTGTGTCAGTCAGCAATCACAGCAGTTCTAGGAAGACCTGCTGTGATTGGCCAGTATAGTCACTGTGATTGACAGTTCTTCCTTCTTAGCGTTTTAGCAACTATGCCTAAACCCAACCTTAATTCTAACCTTAACCTTAGTAAAAACTATGCCTAACCCTAACCTTAACCTTAGTCAAAACTATGCCCAACCCTAACCTTATGACCCTAACCTTGACCTCAGTAAAACTATGTCTAACCCTAACCTTAACCTCAGTAAAACTATGCCTAAACATAACCTTAACCCTAACCTTAACCTCAGTAAAACTATGCCTAAACATAACCTTAACCCTAACCTTAACCTCAGTAAAACTATGCCTAAACCTAACCTTAACCTCAGTAAAACTATGCCTGAACCTAACCTTAACCTCAGTAAAACTATGCCTAAACCTAACCTAAACTATGCCTAAACCGAACCTTAACCCTATCCTTAACCTCAGTAAAACTATGCCTAAACCTAACCCAAACTATGCCTAAACCGAACCTTAACCCTAACCTTAACCTCAGTAAAACTATGCCTGCCAGGGAGCCAATCAGACACATATGTAGGGCGGGTCTATGGGTGGGTCTTCTTATAACGTTGGTGGAATCCATAATCTAGCATCCGGTCAGTAGACTGTGCAGTTAGCAGATGAGCGCTGAGTACACAGGAAGTCACTGGTGATCTCTGTGTAACCCCTCACCTCAGTCAGTCCACTTCCTGTAGACGGGAGAGGGAGGAGCTAACGTCAACAGCCAAAGCATCACTTTTAGAAGGGCAGAAGTCGACTTTTTAAGTTTTATCGCAGCCGATGCATAATTTCAATTGCCAAGCCATTCCATTTGAATGTGATACCTCACCTGAATACAAACGACCTCTTCTGCCCTGAATCATGAACAATGCACAATCTCTGCTGTCTGCAGACAACCACTTCTGACATAAATTAATTTGTGCAGCACAATTTACAGACAGTAGAGAGGGCACTTTTAAACCATTGATCTTGATATGTGTATCTCAATACCAAACAAACAGACACAAATAGACACATTATGTCTGAAATATTCTGAAATATACGCAGAAAATGCATTTTCGGGTTGGTATATACATTTTATCCAATCAGGAGAGAGAGCACATCCAGGATAAACAAGTGAAATTGGAAGTGATGACACAAAGAAATAAGCAGACAAATGAAATTGGCAACCCACCTGAAATTTTATTTTCTGTTTATTAAAGGACTGTCTCCAGTCCTTTAATAAACAGTAAATACATTTTGAGGAGTCTCGTGGAGACCCCTGTTACTGAACAAACACTCCATAGCAATGATTACTATCAGAATATAGTGCTTTAACTTTGTATGGTTTTTTTCCTTTTCTTTTTTTACCAAAAAATATCACTACCACTGCCTTTAAATATCAGTAGGCCATTGAATTTCGATTTTTGTAAAAGGAAAGTAACCTGTGGGAGAGTGAGGCACAAATAAGGACCTGTTAGTTAAACGGTCTCTTCCAGCAGTGTTTGATCTTACCCTCCATGAGGTTGTAGAGATTGCAGTAGTTGGTACCGTGGTCTCTAATGGCATACCAGGACTCAGAAACTGACATGGCCTGCAGAGAAAGAGTTTGTTATGTCTGTCAGCATGCCAAACAAGACAGTACATACAGAGTTTGACAGGGAGAGAGACTGATAGATTGACAGAGGAGCTAATGTAGCTTATACTGTAGCTATAGGCAGAACGATGGTGAATTTGAGAGTGAGAGAAGGCAGCGGGGAGAGAAAGAGATAGTGTGTGTCTATGTGAGGGTGTAGAGAGAGAGAGAGAGAGAGAGAGAGAGAGAGAGAGAGAGAGAGAGAGAGAGAGAGAGAGAGAGAGAGAGAGAGAGAGAGAGAGAGAGAGAGAGAGAGACATGCAATCTCTCACATGATCTAATATTCTGCCCTAATACCAAAAGTCAGATGCTGACCAGTGTTGCCATGTCTGCTTATTACAAGCGACTTTGGGCTTGTTTTTCTGTAAAGTTGCTTGTAAATATTGTTTTTTTTTCTCTTTTTGCTTATTTGGGCTTTTTTCCTAATGTTGTTTAAACCAGTGGTTCTCAAACATTTTCAAATCAAGGACCCCCATATTAATATGTAGGCTATTTGTCCACGGACCCTCCTTCTGAAAATATTTTGTGCCAGGGACCAGATTTGTGTTTAAAAAAAATAAAAATGAAAATATCAGATCTACAAGCTATCGCGACGCGTTGTGATCTTGATTGGCTGTTTTCAAATATCCGATGCAGATAGGTTAATGTGGCCTAGTCGCTTCTTTTGGGCTTCTTTTCATAGACCTGGTTGCTTATTTCTCTTGTAAGATCTGGCAACACTGATGCTGACAGGTTCTCTCTTTTGTTTTGTAATGTGACACTGGAGGTTAGGAGGCCACAGACATACCGAAACATGACAGTGGGTGAAGAACCTATAAGAGTTCAGCCGGAAGGTGATGTCGTCCACAAACCTCTTAAAGGGAGTGGTGTGTTTGGCTGCTATGAAGTGAACAGAGGCCGCCTGCAGCTGTAGAAAGCAAACACAGGAAGACAAGGTCAAGGTCAAGGTTAGCCTGGCATGGCCAGACTAATATCACTGCGTAGATATTAGCCTGGAATCTCTGTGTGGAACCTGCATTTCCAAGGGGCGAATTAAAAAAAAGCCTTTGGTGATAAACCCGCCCTACATTTGCATACTGAGTCCTGATTGGTGCCCCACACGCGGGGCCAGACCAAATCTGCCGAGGGCTTTTTATTTTTTCTTCACTATAGCAGATCGTCTGGTTTCCATACTATAGGTTAAGGTGGTATTTATTAAACGAGACACATTGAGCCTGCACGCCGGTCACATGTATTTATGAATTATTACACGCAGATACACACATGAACAAATACGCGCACATTTGCACCGCAAACATAAATGGAATTTTGTGAGACTTGTGAGTACAAAAACATGTACAGTTCACATACACTCTATTCTACACATGTACTTTCATTTCATACCTTGTAAAGGCACCTCTGTCCTCCCATGGCACAGCTGGCTATGGTTCTCCACTTCTTAATCTGTGTGACGAGGTTCCCATAAACCACTCGACAGGGAACCCCAAAGTACCTGGAGGCAAAAGGTCCCACATTAACGAGATAAAACGTTTATCCATTTCACTTTGACTGTTTTGCTTCCTAGAGGAGAAAGTTTGAGCATCTTAAAATCTAACACAACTGTTTTCCAATTCCCTGTGACTCGTGATCATTCCAGATGAAAGTGTGCCATCTACTGGATGAGTTTTGTGAGTGTTATTTTTGAATGACTTGGTGTCTTAAATTTTGAATGACTTGGTGCATTGTGTGTACAAGACTTGGTGTCTTGTACACACAAGGGTTTTGTCACACACACCTAATTCCATGCCAGCCAGACTCACAAAGTCCTTGGTCTCATTTTGTTTTAAAGCCAGAGGGGCTCATTTGCTGACAGGGAAGCCTTATAACTCAGCCGTGTTCAGTGCAGATTCTCTTTTACTGTCACTGTTATGTCAAAGGAAAAAATGATGCAGTATTCTTTTTGCCATGTGAACTGATCCACTGCTAGATTTTTAGACAACATGGTTTGTCACTCTACTTGTTTTATGAAGGTATACATCACGTCATCATTCATTCCATTTTGGTGAGAGTGGTGAAGCCGGACAAACGAACAAATGGTGGTGTTTAACGTTGTTTGGTTAATGCCATTAGAGGTCAACAAAATCACAAACGAGTTATACACAATAGATATACTGTAGTATAGCAGCAGTATAAAGATACATTTGTTTGGATGGGAGTGTGCAAGTGTGTACCCCAATAATGTGATATTCCTTTTTGTGTTATATTTTTGCATGTGTGCCAATAGCATATTGATTGTACTTATTATTAAGTGTATACGGTAGTCCACCCACATATACACCATTTCATCCTCTGTTATAAGCAGTGATGGAAGTACTCATATGTTTTACTTAAGTAAAAGTATCAATACTGCGACGTAGATATTCTGTTACAGTAGAAGTCCCGTATTCAACATTTTCAAAATCATCGGCATCAAAATATACTTGAAGTACCACAAGTAAAATAATGTCCCATTTCACAAGTTCAAAATATTTAAAAAAAAGTCTTGATGCGAAGCATTGTGAGCTTGTACATTTGCTATTTTCAAATGGACGAAATATATATAGGGCTGAAGTGGTTTGTTTTGTAATAATCTACAAAGTAACTAGTAACTAAAGTTTTCATTAGTAAAAGTACAATATTTTCCTCTGAGATGTAGTGGGGTAGAAGTAAAAGTATGGAAAATTGAAATACTCTAGTAAAGTAAGAATACCTCAAAATTGTACTTAAGTACAGTACTTGAATAAATGTACTTTACAGTTTACACCACTTATAAATAGGCTATATTGCACCTTTTGAACCATGACTCTTAAAGTGCGTTACTGTGACATTGAAAACACAGGGCAAACACATAAAACCATAAAACACAAATTATGAAACATCCTGTACATAGCCTATCACATAAATACATAACAAAAAAACAATATGCTGAGCTTGACTTTGATTGTCATTTTCCGCATGAGCACAAGAACTGGAGTGCCTTTTGTCTGTGTCCTCGGGATGGAAAAACTATCAATCACAGTAGCTAATTAGAAGATCATGAGGATTAGGCTACAACAGCTTGTTTTCCAACCATATCAGATGTGAATAGGGTTATTAATAAAATCGCACGTAGGCTAAACATGAACAAACAAGTATCATGTAATCTGTTTTATAGTGGCTTATAATGTATTCTGAAAACATGACTTCTGAAACATAACATTGATAGGGAAATAGCCCTAAGCAAACATTAGCTTTGTGAACAGAGAAGGAAGGAAAGCACTATTCAAATTAAGTTACAGTAAGTCTTTTTTTTACTGTGGTGTGAGTACTCAGGTTGTTGGTAATTCATTGTACTTAACTTCAGTATTTCAATTTTAGGCCTTTTGTATTGTCATATAATAAAATATATGTAACCCACAATTCTACTTCTCACTGCACCATATACAGGTACTTTCTTTACAGATTTGAAGGATAGGTTTTCAAACACATGAGACATCATGTTGTTGTACATCTATCCAACCTTAATGGAAAATGAACAGAGCAAAAGTAACTGGACCCCTGGTCTCTTCAGCTGAATCTACTGTACAGATATTGATGCATTAATGATAAAATATCTACCTGCACTAAAGTACAACAACAACACTGAACATTATCTTTTAACCCTAGCACATTTAATAACTGCATGCTTCAATATATGTACTCAAGTGTATAACATACAACTTTTATCAATTTTAAATAAAAACAAATGTTTAAAAGCGCAGATTTGAACATAAAATGGTACAGCTAGAATTTCAAATATGAAGAACACACATGCAGTAAACAGACAGTGCTGTGGCGTTTGGGAGAGCAACATACCATTCTACTTTACACTGGGCATGGAAAGGTCCTGTAGAGCCCAGGTCAGACGTGCTAAAGACCAGAGCGACGGTGAAAAACAAGCCTGGGAGATTCATAGTTCTCTGAGTTATATTTTGACTTAGATAGATTCTGGTCTGATCAAATACGACACAAAAAGAAAGTATCCCAATCCAGGTCCGTTGAGAGAGAGAGAGAGAGAGAGAGAGAGAGAGAGAGAAAGAAAGCGCCCAGGAGTAAAAAAAAAGAAGGGGAAAATCACAGGATGATCATGTGCTTTTCCAAAAAGGAAATTGCCTAAATTAAATTTACTATGCAAAGTTAGCTGCTTCAGACAGACAAAGTAGAAGTAGAGGCTATTTGCCAAGCTGTCCTCTTTTGACATGGATCGAGTTCTTAAAAAACTATAGCCTAAGCCAGGGGTCACCCTGTAGTTGAGAGAACGATGAAGCAGGGACCCCCACTACTACATATTGTATAAAATTGTGTTGCAGATTAAACGTTATAGATTTAATAGGTAGCTTCATAGACTTGTTTGACAGCACTATCATTGTGTAGTGTTGTGTTGTATTCATGTTAATGTGTATAGACAGTTAGACAGACAGTTAACCACTTAAACCCTCAATGCTTAGAAAACGTGTACTTGGTCTGCTTTTTTCCCCCACACACCAAAATTGCCTCTTT
The DNA here is from genome assembly GCF_963280865.1 of Gymnoscopelus braueri. NCBI lineage: Eukaryota > Metazoa > Chordata > Actinopteri > Myctophiformes > Myctophidae > Gymnoscopelus > Gymnoscopelus braueri. Next base: position 30,524,344 of record NC_137623.1, read on the forward strand.
GCCAAAAATAGCCGATCTACAGGCTCACAACCCCTCGCAGCGTGAGGCGTTGTGAGCTTGCTATTATAGATCTGCTATTTTCAAATACTTTGTGTTTGTTAATAGCGGCTTAGTAATAGCTTATTAATAATGGCTGTACCTTCCTGGCCAACATCCCCAATGGCTCCCAGGTTACTTTGTAGCACTTTATTGTTTTCTTTGCATTCTATTTCCTGTCTTTTTTCTTTTTATTCGTATTTTTCTTTTCTTTTTTTTTCTTCTTTTTTTTCATCTGCTAAATGCCTAAATTGTAATGGTAGTGAAATTAACAGTGTATAGGAATCCAGGGAATTTAGTGGCTAAGAAAATGTATTTCCAGCATGTCTTGGGGTGCATCTGTGTGCATTAGCTCCTACTGTTTTATTTTCATGAGAATATTTTTTTTGTTTAGTGTCCTTAATTTAATAATTTACATTATGTGTATCTTGGGAGGATTCCATGTCTCCCTCTTAGCCAGGTAAAACTATTTAAAAAAAAATTGAAATGTTTTCCCATTTAAAATGTCTAACAGTCATTATTTTTTTATTTTAATTTCAGTGCACTTCTTTGTTTTTGTACATACAGTATTAGGGAAGCAATTTTTCGTCTCAGATCAATAATAAAATTACAGCATACCAAAGTCAACATCAATCTTTTATAACATAATCTGACATTTTCCCAGCCCCAGACCAGTCTGATACTTCAAGTAGGTTTAAACACATTTAAAATTATTTGTAAACACTACAACTTGAGTTATTTTTTCATCTTCTTTTATTTTAACCATCAAAGCTTTCTGAAACTTGCCAGCATCTGGCAGCTGCCAGATGGTGTTACAATTTGGTAGTCATTTAAGTCATCCTTTTCACCACATGATGGGGCTATAGGTTAAAGTTATAGTCTCATACAGTGCACACACAAAAAAAAGGCTAATACATGTATTGGTGACATGAAAGTGCACCTCACCACTTAATATTACTGACATTGTTCATTGTAGTAGGCCTATTCAAACTTGATTATAAAAAGTTGCAATACAGAGGTCTAATCTGTTTATAATAATGGAGGCCTGAAAGATGAATGTGATTCCTTTTTAGGCCTAATTCTGGAGATGTTAACATGCAAGTCGTAGGCAAATGTGAATGTGCAACATAATAATACTGGATACGGATACGGAAATGGTGCACGCGTGTATGTGTGAGTGCAAATGACCGGATACCCCCATGCCGGATACAGTAGGCGAGCACTGAGATGTAAATAGAAACCAAGCTTTCCACAGGTACTACTGGGGTGACGCGAGGTTATCTCTAGATCCCATGGACCGGAGGGGCGGTTGTGCTGTGATTGGCTGGTTGGCTCTGTCAAGCAAACAAAGCTAGTTTAATTCAGCTAGACTTCAGGTTGGATCTAGCCGCGCGGTATAGATTGGATCGCTCTGTGTAGTTGTTTAAATTTTAAATATCTTAAACAAAACATTATCTTGTCTAAACAAGTATACTAGTACCTGCAAATGCTTTACTCTCTTGGTGATTATCTGGCACAGCTGTGTGAATTAGCAAACTGGACATTTAGACTGAATGTTTCCTTTATCATCTTGCGCTAATGCACGCAACTGTTTTGCCAGGTTTTATTTTTGTTGTTTCTCATAAGAGTGCATTATGGAGTTACATTTGTGTCTTTATTAACCAAACAAAAGAAAAACATTTGAGAGAGAAAAAATATAAACAGAGCAAAGAATAGTTTTGAATGAAAACAAATTAAAACAGCAAGCAAAAAATAATAATTTGTAAGCAAAGGAAATTATATAAACAGAACAAAAAACTATTTTTAATTAAAACAAATTAAAAACGCAATCAAAAAAATATATTTGCAAGCAAAGAAATATAAGATTTGAAAGAAAATAAAAAATAATTGAGAACAAAACTTTTAAAATTCAAGAGTAAAAAAATAAGGAAAAACGGTTTAAACTACATAAAACAAAATGTTTGGGTAATAAAATGTGTTGTGCTAAATAAAATGTTTTTAATGTTTTTTTTCCTCATTTGCGAATGAAAGTTGTTTTTTTCTGATTGCAAAATGCCTTCTCTCTCAAAACCTATGTCTTTGGTCTCGATTTTTTTTTTCTCTCTCTTGGATTTGTTTGTGTGAGGGGTTAAAGTTCAGAAGGCGGGTCCTACGCTGATAGATGTAAGACACCTCTCCATTGGTCACTTGGAGTCTGAGTGACAGCTCCCCCTTCCTTATGTAGCTTGTTGAATGCAGGGATGGAGGTGTGTTACGGCCAGCATGGTTTTTTGATTGATTGAATTATTAGCAGTTTGCAAAAAAAAACAAAAAAAACATGAAAGTATAATGCAAGGTCAGCTAAGAGTATTTAAAACCCAAGAAAGATGACTTGTTTCCATTGGGGTCCTTTGTACTCAATTCATAGAGACATTTAATGACAGACAGATATACACTACTATGCAAAACATCATAAAAACAAAAAAAATATGTACAGTAAACAGTTTGAGTAAACAGATTGATGGAATACTTTATTAACAGTAGGATACAGAGGTACAATTGTACAATGATTGTTATAAGGATAACACAAAAAGGCTTGTTTCCTTTGTGGTCCTCTGGGACTGAGGTCAGAGCTCCATTGCAGCTCTGGATGCTACACTATTCGTTACAATATTGAGCATTTTAGGCTATTAGCAATTCAGATGATTCCCTAATGTTAGGTTTCTGTTCTACTTACAGTTTGTGATCTGTATTTAAAATTGTTGTATTGTTGTTACTGTTATAGTAGGCCAGTGGTTCCCAAACTTGGGATCGGGACCCTCAGAGGGGGTCCCCAGATTAGCTTAATGGGCAACATTGTTTTCTCTCTCAACAGTAAACAAACCAACCTATACAGTATAAGTGTATACAGGGTAACACATTTCTAAAGTGACAATTTAATGACTTTTAAGACCTTTTTAAGGCATTGTGCGCTTGTAGTTCGGCTATTTTCACAATATTTATCTGTGGAACCGAGTCAAACTAAATCTAATGCCTGGGTCAGGGTGGGTGGTCCCCAGTTCAAGTATGATTATTTTGGGGGGTCCCCAGTTCAAATATGATTATTTTAGGGATTCACAGCCTGAAACATTGGGAACCCTTTGAAATTATAAAATAAAGCTACATAATTTTATGTTATATTCGTTATTCTAATTAAGGCAAGGCTGAAGTGACTGGCCTATTGGCCAGGCCCATTCCAGATAGACTGCTTTGGAAACATTTCGTCTGATAGTGTGCTTCAGGCTGTGAATCCCTAAAATAATCATATTTGAACTGGGGACCCCCCAAAATAATCATACTTGAACTGGGGACCACCCACCCTGACAAGCACTTGAAATTGTAGGCATTAGATTTAGTTTGACTCGGTTCCACAGATAAATATTGTGAAAATAGCCGAACTACAAGCGCACAATGCCTTAAAAAGGTATTTAAAAGTCATTAAATTGTCACTTTAGAAATGTGTTACCCTGTATACACTTATACTGTATAGGTTGGTTTGTTTACTGTTGAGAGAGAAAGCAATGTTGCCCATTAAGCTAATCTGGGGACCCCCTCTGAGGGTCCCGATCCCAAGTTTGGGAACCACTGGCCTACTATAACAGTAACAACAATACAACAATTTTAAATACAGATCACAAACTGTAAGTAGAACAGAAACCTAACATTAGGGAATCATCTGAATTGCTAATAGCCTAAAATGCTCAATATTGTAACGAATAGTGTAGCGTCCAGAGCTGCAATGGAGCTCTGACCTCAGTCCCAGAGGACCACAATGGAAACAAGCCTTTTTGTGTTATCCTTATAACAATCATTGTACAATTGTACCTCTGTATCCTACTGTTAATAAAGTATTCCATCAATCTGTTTACGCAAACTGTTTACTGTACATATTTTTTTTGTTTTTGTTTTTATGATGTTTTGCATAGTAGTGTACATCTGTCTGTCATTAAATGTCTCTATGAATTGAGTACAAGTCATGGAAATGGAAACAAGTCATCTTTCTTGGGTTTTAAATACTCATAGCTGAACTTGCATTATACTTTCATGTTTTTTTGTTTTTTTTGCAAACTGCTTATAATTCAATCAATCAAAAAACCATGCTGGCCGTAACACACCTCCATCCCTGCATTCAACAAGCTACATAAGGAAGGGGGAGCTGTCACTCAGATTCCAAGTGACCAATGGAGAGGTGTCTTACATCTATCAGCGTAGGACCCGCCTTCTGAACTTTAACCCCTCACACAAACAAATCCAAGAGAGAGAAAAAAAAAATCGAGACCAAAGACATAGGTTTTGAGAGAGAAGGCATTTTGCAATCAGAAAAAACAACTTTCATTCGCAAATGAGGAAACAAAACATTAAAAACATTTTATTTAGCACAACACATTTTATTACCCAAACATTTTACTAAGTATTTTGTTTTATGTAGTTTAAACCGTTTTTCCTTATTTTTTTACTCTTGAATTTTAAAAGTTTTGTTCTCAATTATTTTTTATTTTCTTTCAAATCTTATATTTTTTTGCTTGCAAATATTTTTTTTTGATTGCGTTTTTAATTTGTTTTAATTAAAAATAGTTTTTTGTTCTGTTTATATAATTTCCTTTGCTTACAAATTATTATTTTTTGCTTGCTGTTTTAATTTGTTTTCATTCAAAACTATTATTTGCTCTGTTTATATTTTTTCTCTCTCAAATGTTTTTCTTTTGTTTGGTTAATAAAGACACAAATGTAACTCCATAGTGCATCCGTTGTCTGTCAACAACACAGTAGTCTGTGCCTTGACTCCAGTGTGCTGACTCTCTCCCCGCCCCTTGCGCTTCAACACGGTCCCGAATGTCCCCCCACTTTTCAGATATCAACTTATTTTTTCTTAAAAAAATACAAAACACTTTTCTGTCGCTTTTTTTCCCGACCGGCGCTGATCTAGCACCTCACCGTTCATGTGTTGCGCTATCGTCGTTGTGTATTGGCTTTGGCTGCATGCTTGCCTCTCACCGCAATGACCATTCTGTTACTGGCTACGTGCAGTTGCTCTGTCAACTTGATCAACTAGGTGCCAGACAAGCTAATACACAACACATCGTTGTTCTTTGTAAACTGGCTGTAGGTGTGAAATAATGGGGGCTCGGGCTGCTCGAATCAAGTGCTGCGCGCAGGGCAGCGCTCCGTGGATTCGTGTATAGAACAGACCAGGGATCAGATTACTGCAGTGGTGGAACTCAACAAAGTTGTTCCCCCATCAGTTAAGTGAGAGCGCACGCACAAACGTGGAATCAAAGTGCACCGTGGCATCATGTGATCCCTTATTAATCGAGGTGAAAACATGCAATTTAATGTCATTGTCTCTTATTGTAGGCTGCTACAGTTAGGCTAGATTTCATATGATATAGCTGACATCTCGCCTATGTGTTAGAAGGATTCAGATCTACATGAAGCTCACGTGTGAGCTTGTAGATCTGCTATTTTCAAATTGCCAAAGTATACTGTGTAAGTGGTTTTGTAATAATAATCAAAATCTAAAAAGTAACTAACTAAAGTTATCAAATAATTGTAGTGGAGTAAAAGTATAATATTTATCTCTGATATGTAGTGGAGTAGATAAAAGTATTGAAAATTGGAAATACTCCAGTAAAGTAAAGTTCCTCAAAATTGCGTCTCAATTCTTCTGTATGGTATAGGTATTTTATTATTAGGCTATAATATTATTGCAGTTTGTCCAGCTGTGGACAGTTATTTTATAATAATAATTATTATTATTTTTGTTGACCAACTCTCTCCTATAGCTCTGAGGTTCCAGGGCTAGATACACTGTAGCTGTATAGCTCTTTAACCTGTCCTGCACCAGCTTATGTTTACTGCTGTTGCTGCATGACACCTGAATTTCCACACAGGAATCAATAAATGCTTATCTTATCTTATCTTATCAATCAATGCTGTCAGTCTTTATGAATGAACATAGCTTGCGTCAGCCGATTAAGTCACTGACAACCAACCACCAATCTCAGTGCGACCGTCTCTCCGGGCTATGGGATAGTAGTATATCCCCTCCAGCAACAAGTGCCGGGAAATACATGGGGAAATATGTTTTTATGTTTTATTTTTTTCAAGAACAGCTCCTACGTCACGAGTCACAGCTAAGTGACCCCCTGTCCCGTCCTGTCCTGTCCTGTCCTGTCCTCAATGTCCTGTGACTGTCCTGTAGCGTAGCCACAACATTGTCATTCTACTAGCTCCGCATGTGTTTCTCAGCGAGTCCCAATGAGTTTTACGGAGCGATGAATGAAGAGACCTGTTGCGTGCCGTGAGTGACATCACTGTTTTCCATTTGTCATCATGAACAAGGATCGTGTGTAACGTGTTCCTTCCTTCTACCACTGTTATTATTATAGTGGCCTAGCCTATCGCTATCGTATAAATGTATAGGTTTTAAACTGAAGATGTGTGTCGCGGCGGGCTGCGGCCATTCGCGGGTGTCCCGAGAGACATGGCGTGATTTTGACTGACCTTACTTTTTTTACGTGGCAGGTTTGAGGTTTCACTAGAAGAGGCTTCTATTCCGGGACCTGATGGACTGTGTGGACAGGTCTGGTCAGCTGTTTTCAGACATTTGATATGAGTTTAATTTATCTTCAGTGAAAGACCCACGTTCAAACCAGGTAAATTCAGATTAAAAAAGAAATATTGTTGTTAATATCATTATTTATATTATTATTATATTATTATATTATTATTATTATTATTATCATTATATTATTATCATCATCAACATAATCATTTTTATAAGTTTGTTATCTGAAAAAGTAGAACGATTATATATATCGAGCTAATAAAGCTCTTTGCTTACAAATAATATGTAGCCAATAAGTATCATGAATGTCTTTGACAGTCATCTTTTCCCAGTGACACTTGTCTAAACCATTTAAAAATTAATAGTTTTTATGCAAGGAATATATTTCGCCCATGTAGCCTTCAAAAAATCTCACAGTCTTTGTTACCCGTGGCAATGGCATAGTTAGTCCTGTGGATTACTGGTTTATTGTGTGGGAATTAAACCCCAAGTTATGTGAAATCTCTCCTCCACTCTGCATTCCTGAGTGTCAAATTGGCTCCTAGACTACAAGCCAACTGAATGTGACCACGTATGCTCAAAGCATGGTCTCAGCCCTTAATTAAAGGCTTTCGTTGTAGTGTGGCTTCAGTTATAGGCCTACCTTTATGTTCTGTTTTAGTCACTTCTTTGACAAACTGATAATATGATGGGTGTATGTGTCTGTTGCGAAAACACGCTACCTACTTCTTTGTTTGTTTGTTTGTTTGTTTGTTTATTTGCATGCTTCTGTCATGTGTTTCCACTCAGGCAGTAGGCTATATGAGTGTCCTTTGAAATGTGTGAACATGATGATGCCTGGTCTTTCTTGCTGTGCAGTGATGAAGAGCCCAGAGACCGATTCTGAGAAAGGACAACACAGTTCACAATGCACACAACAAGAGTGGCAGGAAATGGATGACATGGACTTGGGGGCTATACCTCAACTTGACCCAAAGGTACACAAACACACACACGCACGCACGCGCGCGCGCACGCACACACACACACACACACACACACACACACACACACACACACACACACACACACACACACACACACACACACACACACACACACACACACACACACACACACACACACACACACACACACACACACACACACACTCTCTCAGTCAGTTCTCTGGGTCAGATAGGGATCTGTCTAAATTGGGAGCCTGCTTTTGATTTGGCTTGAGAGCTGTAGTGTGCTACTGAAATAATCATCACAGGACTTGACTTTCAAGACAGGGAGGGAGACTCAAGCCTAATTTATACGGTAGAAGACAACCTCTGTGAGACAGATTTTTTGGCTCTTTGACATTATTTGGAATGTCTCACACAGGCTGTGAGCTAGTTTGCTCATAACTCCTGACATTTCTAGTCGCTCACACCATTGCTATGATCACACTTGTCAGTGTGCCGATGTACTGAGTATAAATGCCCAGAGTTATGAGCTTTGAGCCATTTAGCTTGTATTACACAGTATAAACTTGGCTTCATTGAACTCGCTAGCAAGAATACCAGTAGTACATGTAGAAGTAGAACAACAACAAGGGAGTGTACCTCATTGTCTGGTTGAGTCATCATTATTAGGAAATGTGCCCATATAATCGCATGTGTACATAACTCATACTCATACATAAGATACTGTACCAATCAGTATATCAGTTAACATGAGTTTAATGGAAGGTTGGATAAAGTAAGAGAATGGAGTAAGGGTAACCGTGGTATAGGAATAGATCAGTGGTTCTCAACTTTTTTAGCTCTGGACCACTCGCATATTTCAGTTAAATAATGCCTGGGCTTGATATAATGTTTTGCACGTAGTATCGTGCAACAAATTAAATCAAGCCCTTAACAGTCATTATTTAATTTCAAGCTTTTTCTCCCACACCACGCCTATTAATTCAAATATTTGCTTACATTTGATATTTTAATACATTTAACAAAGGTATTTTATTAATGTATTAACATTTTAAAACATTTTCCCATGGACCACCTGCAGGCCTAATCATGCCATGGACCACTAGTAGTCTCGTGGACCATTGGTTGAGTGCTACCAAAAAAAAACGAATTAGCCCATAATATCCCCTCCCAACAGTGGTCCCCGGGTTGATTCTTAGTTAGGGTGGTGGTCCCTGGTTCACAATCATCACCCCTGTGTTAGGTGAAAAGGAGTGGCTGGTGACTCCATGTTTATGGGAGGAGACGTGTGTTGTCTACACACCAACCCCAAACCAAGAGTTGGGGTTGGCAGTGACAAAGACTATACACACGGGGGTAATTGACAATGACTAAATGGGGGAGAAATTGATAAAACAACTAAACAGTTGATCCAAAAGCCTAAGCATTTCTGTATTTTATTTTATTTAGTTTGGACCTAATGGCAGGAAATGTAATTTGAGAGAGAGAAAAAAGGCAGTAATATTGCCTTTGAGATTGAGATTAATCTCTGCCAAAGTGGTACACCATTTTCAAACCATCATTCAGTTCTGGAGTAAAGAACAATCAACTACACTCTACATGGAGAAACATAACGCTTCCTGTATTGTCCTATATTCTCCAGGACCACGAGAACCAAGAATGTGCATTGCTGACCCAGATCAAGCCTGGACCCCTGCTGACCTCTCTGTATATGGAGAGCTTTGAGTTCCCTCCCAGCGTGGCTCTGGAGGAGATGCCCCTCTTCCCACAGTGGGCGCTGCCACTGAGGCTGACGGCCATTCTCATGGCAGGGACCTTCCTCTACACATTCCTTAGGGATGTGCTGCAGCCCTTTGTCACCCAGAACAAGAATTACTTCTATAAGGCAAGTGTTTTTTTGGCCAGTGTCAAAAAACTTTTTTTCCTCGTGGCATCAACAAATTATTTGAGCCATAGAGTAATTCTTGTTCTGTATGCTGCTTTTTCTTTTTCCTAAGATGCCAGTGTTGGTGATGAACAAGACTCTACCGTGGACATCGATCACCTTGCTGGGCCTGGTCTATCTGCCTGGCCTGCTGGCTGCCCTGCTGCAGCTACGCAGAGGTACAGTACACAACAACTACAGTACAACTACTGTACACAACTACTTTCGTCCACTTCTTGTGTGGTCGAAATAAATAAAAAACACTTTTTTTTTTGACACTGTCAGAGCCAGAGCAGGCGCCCCTACTTTTGGGATTGTCATTACAGGTGTAAGATTTTCAAAAATAGCACACAGATCCACAAGCTCTTCCCTCCAGATCCACAAAATCTTCACTATTTGTCGTAGCCTACAATGAAGTATACTGTAGAATCAGAATCAGAATCATCTTCATTGTCACATCACAGGTTTACAGAAGTAAAAAAGTGGGTGAAATTAGTTTTCGTGCATAGTTCCCATCGTATCGTTATTTCCATAGAAAAAAGAAGGTCTGTAGGTCTCAACCCATTAAGACGGGGAAAGCATCTGTGTCATTTTATATTTGACCACTTTAACCACTATTTTAGACTTTGGCTATTCAAAAATAACAGATCTACAAGCTCATAGCGCGGCACCAAGTGACCCGCAGCACGAAGTGACGAAGTGAAGCGGCACGAAGTGGCGCGCTGTGAGCTTGTAGACCTGCTATTTTTGAAAAATTATGAAAATGTGTGCAAATCTTTAAATATATATATATTTTGAAGCGAACATTTTTAATTCAAATCTTTGCTTCTGGAGGTCCCTGGAACAAAATATTTTGAGTTGGGGGTCCATGGCCAGACACATATCATTTTGGGAGTCCTCTGACATGAAAAGGTTTTGAGCACATAGCATAGCAACATAACTTTTTCAGAAAACTGTTAGGATTTAGAAAACATTTTTTGAATCAGCCTCAGGTCTTAAGGGGTTAAGCTCCTCCTGCCCAACACTGAGTTGAGTCAGATCCCTCAGACAGCAATAAAATCCCAGCTAAAGACACCGCAGACACGTAGCCATAAATCCCCCAGCAGGCCCTTTATCTAAACTAGACTTAACAGACTAATAGACGATGATGTTGAAATGCCTGGGAGCTGAAACTGTTTACAGAGGGGTCTGTAGAATAATAAGACTTTGAACTCAAAACAGTGATACCAACCGTATAGACTGTGACATACAGTATGCCCACAACCCCTCACACACACTGGCACACCACATGTGCATCCACAGTAACCAGTATTACACTGCACCAAAGTTGTCATTTTTAAATCCAAAGTAAGATTAAAACCCAGATCATCAAAAGTGATTGTAACTCCTGCATATCCTGGACTTAAAGTAGCATGGTTATTCAATCTCTCCTTTCCAGGTACAAAGTATAGTCACTTCCCAGAGTGGCTGGACAGGTGGCTGTGTATGAGGAAGCAGCTGGGACTGTTGTCATTTTATCTGGCCTGTCTCCATGCTATCTACAGCCTCTCGTATCCCATGAGGAGATCCTACAGGTACAAACTGCTCAACTGGGCATATCAACAGGTAGGGCACTTGCAACTGTCACATACTGTAGCATAGGAAGACAAGGAGAAGTTTGTTTTTCATAATGTTATATCATTACTGTCGGGCAGAAACCTCTTATCTCCATTTTTTTTTTTTTCAAAAATAAATGCCCTACAGCGTCACACAAAAGCATAAAAAGTAGCAGATCCACAAGCTTGAAACGTGGTGCGAAGCGGCACATTTTGAGCTTGTAGATCAGCTACTTTTGCTATTTTTGAATTTGAATCCTGAAAAGTTTTGGACACCCGACAGAGACGATAAACCTTATTACTATATGCTGAAATAATCTACGTCATTTAGGTGACGGTCAGTGGTTCTCAATGTCCTTGGGGGTTTCCCAGCTAAACGATTGATTGTTAATCTTCCTCCTCTCATATTAGTTGTATTGGCCCAGCACCCACCGTCGAGTGCATGTAAATAAGTATGCTTTGATTGTTAATCCTCACCGTAATTACATATACACAAGTAGATACAACTAGAGAATATACAAGAATGGCTATTTTGATCAGAGTTTCACTGTTATGTCTATTCCTACAGTACATTGACAGTAAAGGAATTCTGGACAAAATGACTTAATCTCTTTCACAATCTATGTGCGTTGTACTACAGTTTATTTTGGCTAAAGGAGGCATTCTGCAGAGTAATTTGAGTTGTTGATTATTGACTTTGGCCCAATTCTTAGTCACAGTGTGTCACAATCAGCCATTTATTCAAAACCATACTCCCCCCTCTTTTCTATTAACCAGAAAGATTTATGTATCCTACCAACATTTCTTGACACCAACAATAAAACACCCACTAAAAACCTCCTTGTGTTGTCTCAACTAGCAAGGGTTTAGCTGTGCTGTGTCGTTTCTTGCTTAAAGTGTGTTTTCTGGACAGTTTCTCTGTCTGAACCCTGCTGGATCAGATATCAGGAGACAATAATGGCACTCACAATGCCCCACTCACAATGCAAGGTCAAAACTATCTGTGGTACTGTTACACTGCTCATAAACTACTTTCAGACGATTTCAGTCAGGCAACATCATACAGTACAACCCAATTCAAACATTTTAATATGAACACACGCAGAAACACACCTTTCTTTGTTTTCATACAGCGTTGTAGCATTGCAACAATTTGATATGCAGTATAATAACAATTATCGTGCCCTTCAGGTCCAGCAGAACAGGGAGGATGCCTGGGTGTCTGATGACGTCTGGCGAATGGAAATCTACATTTCTCTTGGCATCATGGCTCTGGGCTTGTTGGCTCTGGTAGCCATCTCCTCCCTGCCATCCGTCTCCAACACACTCAACTGGAGAGAGTTCACCTTTGTCCAGGTATTATCAGTGACTCCAGGGGGCTAAAATGTTTTAAACCATGGGTCTTCAATAGGGTGTCCTGGACCCCTAAGGGGTCCTCAGAGATACTGCAGGGAGGGGGGGCACCACATCTTTGTGTGATAGGGACTTTATTTTTATTTATTTTACATTAACCACTTGAACCCCCGCATCCCTATTCTTGGGGGAACAACATTAGCCAAACATTTTCGGCAAAGACGTTTGGTGTACAGGGAAAAAAGAGCAGACCAAGTACCGAGCCAAAGGTCAAGTTTACAAAGTATTGAGGGTTTAAGTCTTTAAAAACTGAAAAAGCACATTTAACGTGAATCCAATATGTAGTGGGTGTCCCTGCTTCATCTCCCTCTCAGCTAAGTGGTCTTTGGCCTGAAAAATATTGAAGACCCCTGATTTAAACTGTTAAGCTGTTTTCGGTTATAGTGTGTGAAACTATATTTTCATTGCATCTTTTAATTAACCGACAAAAAGGATGATTTGAGATCATTCAACATTAGCTGTCATTAAAAAAATTACCATACCACCAGAGTAGTTATTTTTTTTATTTTGCTCTGCGTCACTGTCAGCGGTAAACTGTTTTTGTCACTTTTGTCTGCACCTGTGTGTGAGTGTTGTGTCTACTGCTGGACAATTTGTTCGAAATTAGAAATGCAGGAGCAAAAACCTCTTAGAGATAAAAGGGGCCCAAACCAGTCAAAAAGCATAGCAAAATTGGAAGATTACTGGAAGGGTCTTTGTTTGAAACCTCGGACAAAATGTGGAAGGAGCCCCAGGGGGGTCCCCACATGATTTTTGGGGGTCCCCCAGATGATTTGCTTAATGTAACAGTAAACAAACCAACATGCAGTATACGTGTATTACAGTACAGGGTATCTGCACATTTCTAAAGTGACAATTTAAGATACCTTTTTAATAGCTCTAAAATAAAAAAAAAATGTAAAAGACCATTACTGCATCTAAAGTAATCAACAAACTATACTAAAAACTGGTCAAACATTGGTCAAATAATATAAGAAATACTTGTAGATCAGCTATTTTCACAAAACTAAATGTAATGCCTCGAACTTGTACAATTCCAAGTGCTTGTCAGGGTGGGGGGTCCCCAGTTCAAATATGAGTATTTTGGGCGGTCGTGGCCTGAAAAAGTTGAGAACCACTGTTCTACAGCATGTGTCCTGGGCCTTTACAGTGTCTTGCTGTTTTTTCTGCCCATGTCCATTTTTTGCCTCTTAAGATGCTTGTGTGCTATCTGTCATCTCTCTCTCTGTTCCTGTCCATCTCTCAGCGGTCTCTGGGCTATGCTGCGTTGCTGCTGTGCACGGCCCACGCTCTGGTCTTTGGCTGGAGGAAATGGGTGGAGATGAAACAGTACGTGTGGTACACGCCCCCGTCGTTCATCCTGGCCTCTCTCCTCCCACTGAGCGTTCTGTCAGTCAAAGCTGCGCTGCTGCTGCCCTGCTGGGGCAGGAGGCTGGAGCTGATTCGACGCGGCTGGGAGGCCCCTCCTCCTGTCTGTCACGGTGGTCACGGTGCGCCACCTGCCAGGCCAGAGACAGTCCGACTGAAATGACAGCAGAGTGCAAATACAAAGCTGCTGTAACATTCTAGTTTTGTTGTATTTCATTTTTTTCTTGCAGATTTTTTTTCTTTTTTCTTCTGTGAAAAAGACTTGCCTATCCTACAAACTAGATGTTCATCACCTAGGAAAGGAAGAAAAACAATCAATGTTAAAATGTCTGTTTTGTTACAAGTTACTCTATAGAGCCTATCTTTTTTTCTTTCTTTTTTTCAAAGATACGGGTGAGCAACGTTTTACAATAACAAGTTAGGCATTTATCTAGAGCAACTTACAAAGTGCAACATCAGAGTAAATTAGCATTAACCAGAGTCAACAAAGGACAGGGTAAATGGTAATGGTATGCAATCTAAATAACACTCTTAGCATTTGAGGTCAAGCAAACAGTATATGTCTATGTAAATAACAATGTAAACACTGAACCCACATACATCTGCACAATATAACCAGCATCTTGGCTATGTCACAAAATAGGCAACATTAGTTATATCTTAAAGTTCCAAAAAACATTTTAATCTGATTTATTTTTCTTCATAGTCCAAAATCTCTGCTGGACTTGAAACAGAAAGACAAAACGTCTGAAACGTTTTGACTGGAGGGAAGTGCTCAGTCATCTCTCATTTGAAAGCTTGTCCATACTTTGCAATATCACAGCTTGAATCTTACATTACGGGGAGTCATGAGGGGATCTTATCCCAAAAATATCTGCAGCAGTATCTGTAAGGAGAGATGCTTTTGAAAGCCTCAGTTCTACAAGCGCGACTCGCTGCCGAGATGATGAACGTCCAAAAGAAATTCAGTGAGTGTATGTTACAGCATTTCCTGATTCCTAGGGTTCTGTCGTCTCAGTTTACTGGTAATTTGGAGTGAGAGAGGTGCCTCCATGCAGAGATCAATAGATTGTAAAATATATGGACAAAGTGAGCCCCATTGGTTTCTACAGACTGTTTTGAAGTCACTTTTTCGGCAAATTGAAATCCGGCATCTTTGAATTTCCGGTCCCGAAATCGGACGGAAGTCGGACACGACTGCTATTGGCTGCAACCACAGCAAGGGTGGGTCTTCACTCGGTAGAACCAGTAGAAGCCCTAGAAACATACCCTACTTTATCATTTTTTAATTAATGTGACAATAGTTTACTAAACGCATATCATGATGATTTAAAAAAGACTTTAAACTAGCGATTGGAAACAAAGTGTTTATGAAAATGTTTACTAAGGTAGTAAAATCAAGTTTAAAGTCTTGCCAAAACCTCGTTCACTTCTATTGAGAGTACTTTGTTCTGCAGCCAGCACTGCCCTGCAGATGGTGAAATAGCGACATCTGCTGAGCCATTAATAGGCTATTCTTTTCCTTAAAGGGATTACACCATGAATAACTTTTTCTTATTTTTTGTGTGTTTTTGGTCTCCCCTACCTCTCTTCTATCCCCAAAGATACCCCAGTTTGAACACTTAGGCTTTCACAGCAAATCTGGGGTTTTCTGTAAATTGGTCTCAAAACAGGCCAAACTGATTTGCACCCTGACGTGACGTCACGTCAGGGTGCATGCATACAATGCATACAAAATGGCTCAATAGCGCCCCGTGCCAAACAGGACAATGTGGTATTGCAGGTGAAAGTGCTTTATAAGCCAGAGAGAAGTTAGTTGGAATGAGTATATCTGAGGCTTGATTTAGGCTCAAACCTTTTGAAAAACGTTTGAGGGACATAAATAATAGTCTGACCTCTTTATCACATGACCGAGGTTGGGAGGAGGTTAGGGCCGCAAAGCAAAGTGGGGAGGGAGGAGAGGAGCCGAGAAGAGGCCCAAGAGGCCGGACTTCGCATGACATGTGTGCAGAGCTATAATTAGGCCAGGTCGCCGTCATGGTTCAGAAATATCTCTTACAGAGGAAATTTACTATTTAGAAGGGATAACAGTCGAAATGTTTAGGAACGATGAGGATGTGAATCTGTTACACACACCGCTAAAGCATGAGGAGGAATTTGACTATTTAGAAGGAGGAAATGTTTGGAGAGTTTGACGCGGCCCTGACATCTGATGAGTCTTGGACTCTGTCTGGACCAACCTCGGATCGGGCCTAGATGTGAGGGCCGCGAAGCGGCCCTGACATCTATTTTTTTTAATTCATGGTGTAGATCTTGTAACCCATTTTTTCACCCAGTGCCAATTACCTATGTAATCCTGGGCGCTATACTCCAGCCTTGGTTGAAACAATGACAAGTGCATGCACAATGCACATCCTATTCAAAGTCGAGGTGCTGACAAACGGCAGATCAGCAGTGAAAAACAATAAAAGTCTGCACACTGGTTCTCAGCTCCACTTAATTTTTATTGCTACTCAGTGCTCAACGTTTTGAAGATCTTCATCAGAAATTGCTGATGAAGATCTTGTGATCGATACATGGATGGAGGAGCAATAATAACCAATGTGCAGACTTAATTGTTTTTCCACATGTGTTTAAACATTTCTCTCAGATTCATAACACTGACAATCTTTGATGCAGGTATGTTTTTTAAATATATATCGTCCCTGTCGGGTGGAAACCTTGTATGTCCGAAACCATTCCTTTTTTATTATTGTCATTTGAAAAAATTAACATATATATATAGGCCAAAATGATAAGATCACTAAGTGACCTGTGTTGTGAGCTTGTAGATCTGCCAATTTCATTATTTTTGTGCGACACTCTTGTATGATGAAGCATGGCATTAATTTATGTGGAGAGATACGAGGTTTCTGCCTGACAGCAACAACTAAATGTTATTCACTGTTGCATTACAATCACAGAATGTAGACAATGTTGCTCATGTATTCTGATTGTGACAGTGTGTTATAGGGAGAGCAAAGACTGAATGTAGCACTGCTGCCAAGTTCCAACTACTGATTGAACTAACAATCTGATTATTTGTGCTTGTGTACAATCACATTGTTGAAATGTGAGCATTTCCCCATGTGGCTGTTGAATACAAAATGTCTTTTGTCTGTGAGAGCATGTGTCAATCTGTCAAATCGTTGCTTGTCTCCTCTGTTATTCTAAAAAACACAGATTGTGTTGGAAGGACAGCAAAATGTTCATTTAAATACTTGTTAACAGTAGACCTATGAGATTTAATCAGAAATACAGTTTTCCATCATAACTGTGTTTGTCAAGAAAGAGGACTGCTGTGTGCATGCTGCTGAAGCTAGATTCCCTATGTAAAGAGGTACCTGTTACCTCCAACATTAGTTAAAAATAATAACTATAATGACTATAATATAAGTCGGAGGTTGTGGGTTCGAATCTACCGTGGTGCATCCGGCTTTGCCGGGCGTCTATGCGAACACAGCAGGATCGAGGAGTAGGACGAAGGCTCTATTTCGTCCCGGTGGGGGCTCCTCACTGGCAGGTGAGTCAATAGGATACAACAGCAATGACAAACAGAAATGTGTGTGGGGTGGGGGCGAGTAAATTGGCATAACGACTAAATTGGGGAGAAAATGGGGGTAAAAAAGTATGGGCTACTCAAAAATGTTTGAATAAAAAAATAATATATATATATTTGTGTGTAAGTCGGGAAAACTTACAATAAACAGATGTTTTGAAAGAAATACATATTTAAGTCAAACATTTCTCATAACGATTAATATTGCGAGTGGTTGCCTGACAACCAACTAGCCAATCACAGCGCGAGTCGCGCGACCGATTGCCCCTCCGGTGTGTGCGATGTAGCAGACATGAACGTCAGGGTCCAGGGATGTGAGTGTGAAGGACTGATCCACCATCAGAGACCAGTGATGATCCACTTGCTCTGTCGTTCCCATAGAGTGGTCGTTCCTCCTACGCGATCGCGATACGTAAAGGTCCAATGAAAGGTCGGTACACGTATAGGCTACACATGCAATATTATATGATGACGACTCATCTTTGATATGTAGCGTTTGATGTTGCTTGCGGATATTTACTTAATGTGACGTGTCCTCACCACAGTAGTATTTAGTGGTAAATCAGTATTCTGCATGAATCATTTCAGAAACGTGGTGGATTAGGCTATAGATCTCTGTCTCTTCTCCTCTCAGCTTGTCAAGGTTATCAGGGAGAGTTGACGACGTGTCGTGTATACAGTCTACGTTGCGCGCTACAGGTGCAGCTCATATAAGCTTTGCCCTTCAAATTCGCGTTTAACAACCATGCTTCAAATGACATTGTAGAGTAGACTACAATTTATACTATCTCGTTATTGCAATTTGCAGAAGATATCAGCGGCATGTTTAATGGGTCGCATGGAATGGCATCTGAAAACATTTTGTGTATTAACAGAACAAAATCATCATTGTCTGTCTTTACACACTGCTTGCTATTATTATTATTATTATTATGATTATTATTACCCTTAATTGTATTATTATTTTTTTATTTGTATTATTATTATTTTTATTATTCATCCGATGTCACAGTATAGGGATGTGCAGATGCCACCTCAGATTAATGATCAAACAAGCACTGAAGTTCAAGTATCAGCCTATAGGCAAATATCAATAACATGTCTCATTCACTATTTCAGTCTGCTGTCTATAGCTGATTAGATCAATCTGTTTTAATAATACTATTAATGCCAGGGGCATACATAGGCTACATCTCTGTGATTTGATCTAATCTGTTGCGTAATGCTGTGACATCTGAGCTTAAAGGGAGAACTGCTCAAGACAAGGTTTAGCCATTAATTCTAGTCCTTTCCCCCATGTGTGTTTTTCTCCCTCTATCTCTGTCTCCTAATGTATCTCAGGCCTGCTCGCATCCTCCTAAACGGAGAAACGGGGGACAGGTGAGAGAGAGGAAAGGAAGGGAAGGGACAAAATATGGATTCCATCTCCATGGCTGGTGCTGGCGGCAGCAGCCCAGTCTTCACCACAACCTCCTCTTCGTCCTCGGCCTCCCAGCACAACTTCCAGCACCAGCAGGAAGTCTCCTTCCTCCCACACAATGGGCTGAAGAACGGTTCCAGTGACGTGGGCATCCCCGCGGGCGGCGCCTCCACCTACTCCACGTCTTCCATGATCCCGCCCTCGCCCTCCACCGAAGCCAAGCCCATGGTGGCCATCTTGGGCTCGGGGGACTTCTCCAAGTGCCTGACCATCCGACTGCTGCGCTGCGGCTTCCGCGTGGCGGTGGGCAGCAGGCAACCCAAGCGCGCCGCACAGTTCTTCCCGCACGTGGTGGACGTGACACACCACGAGGACGCCGTGGGGAAGGCCACTGTCGTCTTCCTGGCCATACGCCGCGAGCACTACTCCTTCCTGTGGGACCTCAAGCACCTGCTGGAAGGTAGCTCACACTCAGACAAAAATGAAAAATGTACACCCCTGGTGTCAGGTAAGACACCTACTGGTTGACAAGTGGTGCTGCCTGAATCTCATGAGCCAAGTGGGTGTCTTCTCTTGGCTCAGCAGTAGAAATTTGGTCTCTCATGCGGGAGACCTGGGGTCGAATCCTGGGTGGGAGAAAAAAAGGTATATAAAAAGGGTGTGTGATTTTAACTGGTAAATGGTCAACCAAATGATCGCAGGTTTGATTCTGGCAGAGACCTGTATTGCTTGTCTTCCTCAGTTTCCTGTCTCTCTGCTGTCCAACCTAAATACACCAAAATCTTTAGAAAATAAAAAGGTAAAGATGTCTTAAGCCTAGTTCAAACCAAAGGTTTACGACGAGCCTAGTTGAAACTTGCAACCACTTGTAAATTTTTTTGTCAAACTATGGTTTGCAAATTGCAACGATATAAAACAGTCTACTACATCAAGGTGATGAGTTGAGACTTTTTGCTGTTTCCAAAGCAGTCTTGTTCATGCCATGTCAACCTACTATAACTATACTATACTTGATGTGCAAACTCCAGCACCTGACAGCTCAACCTTTCCTCCTGTATCTGTTTAGCTATATATTGTATTTATTCTGCTTTATTTATGTACTAGCAATCCTAGCACCCTTGGGACTGTAAACAGCAGATAAACCTATCCCTCCCGGGTATAGTAACGGAAATGCAACAAAAACGATAATGCCAGGTAATTCAGACCGTAGTGACTTTTCTCTCCAGCGTTCTATAATTCTTCTTTAATGAGTGCATATGAAACTGTTGAACCTCACAAATAACGCTGGGTACAAATCATGCACATAATTATATCCACCGGGCCAAAAAGGCCAGGGGCAGAGATCATGTTGTTGCCCCTGTGTGTGTGATTGTGTGTGCTTGTGTCTGTGCATGAGTCCAGAGCTAATCTTGCAAACCTTTTGTGCACCCAGCCTGGTAGAGATATGCGGTCCACGAAGCACCCTTTCTAGTTGTACATACTATAAACAGAGAGACAACAATGCATTGCACGTTAAAAGTGAAACATATCTGCGATGCAACCAGCATTCATCTAGAGAGAGGATTAAAAATGAAAATTAATAAAACCAAGGCTGGACTATAAAAAGCAACCTGTGGCCTGGCTAAGCTGTTGTGATGTTTCCTCCAGGAAAGATCCTGGTGGATGTGAGCAATAACCGGCGGGTCAACCAGTACCCAGAGTCCAACGCAGAGTACCTGGCCTCACTGCTGCCTGCGTCTGTGGTAGTCAAAGGCTTCAACGTCATCTCTGCCTGGGCCATGCAGCAGGCCAGCCCTAAGGATGCCAGCAGACAGGTATTAACATTGCAGATAACTCTATATTTCTCTATTCTATTGAATTCTGAGGTAGACTATAACACTGTAGTGAGCTGGATGGAGTCTACATGGACATTGTTGTGATTATGAGTAGAGAGAGTATATAACTTATTGTTTCTGTGAATCAGTGGTAAATGATATCAAGGCATATGCCCCTGTTTTGTGAAGCTCCTAATCTCTTTATTTAGCATATTCAAATTGATAGTTGAAGCAAATAGTTCTCATATATTTTATAAACTGTCCACATTGTTTATTTGAATTTGAATAGTGGTTTCTATAAATACCTGTGGTTGTGTTGATCCCGTGTATCTGCTGTCATTCGACGTCAATCGCTGTAGACTGGTGGTCGATTTGAGCATCTAATTTGGCGACATTTGAAGGACACGCTCTGGCATTCTCTTGCAAACAGCTGCAGCTGACTGGATTAACATGACTAATATGACTAACATGTCACGGTGATGACATGTTGTTGTAAACATATCATAATAGACTACATGCTATGCATCACGTTATCTCTTCAATCGCACTCTGCTCTCTATCTTTCTCTCAGGCTCCAAATGATCTGAAGGACATGCATGTCCTTCTATTTCTCTGTCTCCCTCTCTCTTTCTTCCCCTCTTTGTCTCACTCATCCTCTCCCTTTCCGTGTCCTTCCTTCTTTAGTCACCTCATATTTAGACTGAGAAATGGCAGCTGGTAGTGCTGATAGAAGCATTAGACAGTAGGGGTCTCTGTCACCGCTGTGCCTGTCTGAGAGCATAGCTGAGAGACACTCATTTGCCTTCAGATTTGATGCATGTGGCTGAGAGGAAAGGTTCATCTGCCACCATTCATATCCCAAGGCAAATCCGAGCACTCCAACACTGGGCCACACAAGATGGATTAAATGATCATCATTGTGGAAGCATTTCCATAGTATAATGGTCAGAGAATCAACCCTATGAACATAATGTCCTTAGTTTGATTCTGGGTGTTGCAGGTCAGTTACTTAAATCAATCAATCAATTTTATTTATATAGCGTCACATCACAACAAGTTCTCTCAAGACATTGGACTGTTAGTATGTGATTATTATTATGTATGTAATTATGTAATTATTAGCCTACTTCACAGGAAGAGAAAATGTGCCTGTTACAATTATAAGTAGAATTGTATTGTACTAGAAGTTCGGCCCGCGGGCCGAACGTCTAGTACCCCGTCAAGTTCTCTCAAGACACTGGACTGTTAGTATGTGATTATTATTATGTATGTAATTATGTAATTATTAGCCTACTTCACAGGAAGAGAAAATTAGCCTGTTACAATTATAAGTAGAATTGTGTTGTACTAGAAGTTCGGCCCGCGGGCCGAACGTCTAGTACCCCCCCCCCCTAACCCCCCCCCCCCCCCAAAAGAAAGAAAATATCGTTTGGGGGTACAAAATCATGGGATAAAAAATATATTAAAAAAATACCCAGGACCCCCGGGGAGTCTTGGGACCCCCGCGAGACATCGCGGACCCCCGTGAAACATCGCGGACCCCATCGGCTGTTTTTTTTTTTTCATGAAGAATGATCGTTTTTCCCCTTCAGCCAATTGCAGTGCATTTTTGCCACCTCCGCGACTAATGTGACGCAACGGGACTTTTGAGATGGCCATGCCCAAAATAGGTTGCCTTATTCGGATACATGCGTGTGACTGCCCGCCCCTGCCGGTTCTCTGAATTTGTATTTTTAAATAGGCTCTGTCATGATTAATTGACCACATATATGAAGTGAAACAACTAAATTCTATCCAAACGATATCTTATAAGTAAATTCCGTGCCTCAAAGAAGAAGTTTGAGAGCTTTTAGAAGTTCTAAAACAGCTGAGAAAAGTGCGGAGAAAACTGCCCACAGAAACTGCCCAGAGAAACAATGGCTGCCGTTCGTGTTTGGTCGGCTGCACTGAGGCTGCACTCGGCTGCATTCGGGCTCACTCGAACTCGCCACCTGATTGGCCAACTTTTGCTGTCAATCACAGAACGATGAGCGACGACGCTGATAGGCTCGGAGAGTGAGGTTGGGTTGCCATGTCCAGGTGTTGTAAGCGTGAAGTGGGTGTAATTGGTTAGAGAAAGTGCGTCGACGCATGCGCAGTGCGCAGCTTTGTGTTTTTTCATGAAGCTGGTTGCTTGTTGCTTGTTGCTCGTGCACAATCTGGCAACAGCGGTGAAAGACGTGACGAAACCAGTCAAACCAGCGTGACCAGTTACACCTCGCGCATGCGCCTGCATCCCAATTGTAGTATAGATGTGGATGTCAGGCCCTGTCACATCAGGCCCCTCTCATAGCACTGAATGGCAGGGCTGTCATGGCCCTGTCACTAGCCCTGTCATGTTACCATGGTGCCATGTTACCAACCCTGTCACAGAGCTTTCAGACCCTGTGCCAGGGCCTGACATCACTGTGACAGAGCTGTGACAGGGCTGTGACAGGTCCTGGCAGCGCTGTGACAGGGCCTGACATCCCTGTGACAGGGCTGTGACATGCCCAGTCACATGATACTGACCATGATACTGACCATGATACTGACATTATACTAACCATAGTGAATTATACTAACCATAGTGAATATAGTTTAACTCCTTAAACACCTTGATAGTAGAATCCTCTGACCCCCACCCCTCCTTTCTCTGTAAATATACCGTATGATTCTACTGATCTTTATTCCAATAGGTTTTGTATTGTATTTTATTGTATTGTATAATAATCGTGTTAATAAAGTATTCAATAAAAAAACACGATACTGACCAAGATACTGACCATGATACTGACATGATAGTGACAATCTGACATGAAACTGACCAAGATACTGACCATGATACTGACATGATACTGACCAAGATACTGACCAAGATACTGACCATGATACTGACATGATACTGACAATCTGACATGATACTGACATGATACTGACCAAGATACTGACCATGATACTAACATGATACTGACCAAGATACTGACCATGATACTAACCATGATACTAACATGATACTGACCAAGATACTGACCATGATACTAACCATGATACTAACATGATACTAACATGATACTGACATGATACTGACCAAGATACTGACCATGATACTGACATGATACTGACAATCTGACATGATACTGACATGATACTGACCAAGATACTGACCATGATACTAACATGATACTGACCAAGATACTGACCATGATACTAACCATGATACTAACATGATACTGACATGATACTGACATGATACTGACATGATACTGACCAAGATACTGACCATGATACTAACATGATACTGACCAAGATACTGACCATGATACTAACCATGATACTAACATGATACTAACATGATACTGACATGATACTGACCAAGATACTGACCATGATACTAACATGATACTGACCAAGATACTGACCATGATACTAACCATGACACTGACATGATACTGACCATTATACTGACATGATCATGCACTGACAATGAAAACGAATTTGCGTTTAAACAGTCAATACATCTTTTTGTCTAGTTGTATATATTACAATAATAACGCACCTGGACTTGTCTCGTGGCACACCAGGACGCTAGGGTTCATGTGGCTAACCGTTGTCCCGTCCTCCCGTGCAGGTGTACATCTGCAGTAACTCTGTGGAGGCTCGGCAACATATCATGGAACTGGCGCGAAAGCTCAACCTCCAGCCCGTGGACATGGGCGCCTTGTCGTCGTCGCGGGCCATCGAGAACATGCCCGTGCGTCTGTTCCCCGCCTGGAGGGGCCCCGTTCTGGCCGCGGTGGCCCTGTCCATCTTCTTTTTCGCCTACAGCTTCGTGCGCGACGTCATCCACCCGTACGTGAAGCACAAGCAGAGTGACTTCTATAAGATCCCGATCGAGATGGTGAACCGGACGCTGCCCACCGTGGCCATCACGCTGCTGGCCCTGGTGTATCTACCGGGCCAGCTGGCGGCCGCCCACCAGCTGTACTACTGTACCAAGTACAGACGCTTCCCCCGCTGGCTGGAGGACTGGCTGCAGAGCCGGAAGCAGCTGGGACTGCTCAGCTTCTTCCTGGCCTGCGTTCACGTCCTCTACAGCTTCTGTCTGCCCATGAGGAGGTCTGAGAGGTATCTGCTCCTCAACATGGCCTACCAACAGGTAATGAGGCACGGACGACTGTGTGTGTGTGTGTGTGTGTGTGTGTGTGTGTGTGTGTGTGTGTGTGTGTGTGATCTTTTTTGATAACATACTGCATCTCCACAATAATGGCTGTGCCCGTGCTTTCCCTTATAATTTACTGCCATAGTAGCTTCTAATTTTAGTAACAGCAAGTATAATTACCTTGCAGTGGCTACTTTGGGGTTAAGCTTGGGGTTGGTGCCGGTCCATGCCCTCAGTAATTATGTTAGGTTGCATCCGGAGATATTATAGTTTTGAGATATTCATTAGTTTGTATTTCAATTTCGTTTGGTGTTTGATTTCAGTTTAGTTTGAGTTAGTTTCACACTAAGTAGTTTTAGTTTTAGGAGTTGACTAGCTTTAGTTTATTTTGTTTTAGTCTTACATTGTTCAGATATTATGAGGATGGCCTTGATTTATATTAGCTGAAAAAGATAGGATGAAAGAATGCATGACAGGTCATTTTAACGTCTACTCAGGCTTTTGTGAGCACCCGGTACTGTTTTTAAGTTGCTTGATTCAGTATTTAGATATTTGATATTCATTTTATTTAGATATTTATCATTTGGTATATTCATTTATACAAACCCACTCATTCATCAAAAACACCCGTCCTTGGATCTGGTGACTCATACTGCCCCCCTAATACGTGAGGGGGCCATGTTTTTTCGATTGCTTTTTTCATTCATTTTATATATTTTTTGTATTGTATCTTAGTTTTTTTCATTTTATAAAAATTTAAAAGATATATGAAGAAAGTAATTGAAAAAACAGGGCCCCTCACATATTAGGAGGGCGGTATGAGTCACCAGAACCAAGGACTGGTGTTTTCGATTCATGGTTAAAATGGAGTTTGAAGTTACAATGGGTTTGTTTAGGAAGGGGGCGTGTCTGATAACATTTATATCAAATATCTAAATACTGAATCAAGCAACTTAGAAACTGTCTGGGGTGCTCACAAAAGCCTGAGTAGACGTTAAAATGACCCCAAACATAATTATCTGAAAGTGAAATATCCCTTTAAAGGACCCATATTAAGAAGAAGGCACAGAATCATCTTTATATTCACATCACAGGTTTACTGTGTAAAACAGTGGGTGAAAGTTTTTCTGCACGTTCCATGGTATTTACTATTTATCGTTTCCAAAAGGGGGGGGGGGCAGGGGGAGTAAGGGGGGAAAGAAAGAATCAAGAAAACTAAACAAAAAGGTTTAGAAAACAAAACGAAAAGGTGTCTACATATTTATACATAGGGGTGTACAAGAAAGGACTGAGACAGTCTCAGAGAGAAACACATTTTGGACATTTTTCTTCCCGTCTCTGCTACAGAGCTGGTTCCCAGCCGGCACTCTGACTCCAACAGTCGACTGCGAGATACATGTTTACTTTAAGAATTAACACACTGCTAAATTTAGATGAAAACTGGGTCTTGTGACTCAGTGGAATTATTCCGCGTCTGTTGACGATCTCTCCCCTGTGTGATTACTAGTTTGGGGCTGAAGATGGAAGAGGATGCCTCATTTATACACGTAAAATAGCATATCTACAACCTTACAATGCATGTCAGTATCGTGGTCAGTATCATGTCAGTATCATTGTCAGTATCATGTCAGTATCATGTCAGTAGCATGGTCAGTATCATGTCATAGACATGAGAGATTGAAAGGTGGATGGGTTAGTGAGGGAAAAACTGCACTAGAGAGTTTCTTCTACCAGATCATGCAATCTGTTAAAAAAAAAACTGAATATAATTGCACCATGTTGGGTTGGACCTATCAAACATTTCATATCTCAAATCACATTGTTCAGGAAGGAGCAGGGGCGTCGTTACGCGGGGGCTTCAGCAGCTATAGCCACCAATGTTTTATCCAAAGCCACCAATAAAGACCAATTAAAAAATATATATATATATATATTTAATTTCTTTTTTTGAATTATATATCTATAACCCTAACCTAAAAAAGTACCCAAATCCGCTGAAATCCTCGATTTTTTTTGCGCGCGCGTGCATGTGTCCGTTGCCTGGGGGACTAAGCCCCCAACCTAGTAGAGACCTAGCAACGTGTCTGGGAAGGAGTTTACCTGTTGATCTCAGGCCTGACTGTACTTAATGCTTGTGTGTTGGCAGGTCCATGCTAATGTGGAGAACTCGTGGAACGAGGAGGAGGTTTGGCGGGTGGAGATGTACGTCTCCTTTGGCGTCATGAGTCTGGGGCTACTCTCCCTCCTGGCCGTGACCTCCATCCCCTCCATCCACAGCGCCCTCAACTGGAGGGAATTCAGCTTCATACAGGTAAACACCAGCACCGTCAAGGGGGGAGGGCAATAGATTAAACAGTGGGTTGCAGTGCACATGTGAGGAGTTGTTGATCATGTCAGTATCAGGTCTGTATCATGTCATTATAATGGTCATTATCGTGTCGGTATCATGGTCAGTATCATGGTCAGTATCATGTCAGAATCATGGTCCGTATCATAGTCAGGATCATGGTCAGTATCATGGGCAGTATCATGGTCAATATCATGTCATTATTATGGTCTTTATCATGGTCTTTATCATGGTCAGTATCATGGTCAGTATCATGTCAGTATCATGTCATTATCATGGTCATTATCATGTCAGTATCATGTCATTTTCATGGTCATTGTCATGGTCATTATCATGTCAGCATCATGTCATTATCATGGTCATCATTATCATGTCAGTATCATCTTTCTTTTAGGAGGGTAGGACATGTCTATAGAATATTTCATGACAATTTTATGACAATTTATTTGCTGAAAACTATTACTGGATTAAAGCTGATCTGTCCAGTGTAACATAAACAGCCTAAAAATTGCCCCTGTCTCCCTATTAGTCCACTCTGGGCTACATCGCCCTGCTCATCGCTACCTTCCACGCCCTGCTCTTTGGCTGGAAGCGAGCCTTTGAGGAAGAAGCATACCGTTTCTACTTGCCGCCCAGCTTCGTGGTGTCCCTGGCCCTGCCTGTGTGCGTCATCCTGGGCAAGGTGCTCCTGCTGCTCCCCTGTGTGGCTGGTAAGCTCCACCGCATCCGCCGGGGTGGGGAGAACATCCGTGGCCCCTTCCAACGCCTCGACCCAGTGGGCTCAGTCACGCACATATCACCAGAGAGAGTCACCATCATGTAAAATGGCTGGTTGTCTTTTTCTTTATTTTGATTTGCACACAAGCTGCCACAGACATTTGCTCTCTTTATGCACTTGACTCATTTGTTTTTGCCTTTAACAGAATATTCTTATTCCATAGGTTCAGCGTCTTTTTATTACTTTTTCCATTATATTAGGTATGTTTTATATTTGGTTTTGTAGTTTGTAGTCATATTTCTATATATTTCTTTTTTTGTTTGGTGTATAAACATTAACATTTAACAATGCTGCAAAGATGTATTCTAAAATGTTGTTAATATATGCCCACATGTGACCAAATGTTGCTTTTATGCCCTGCTTGTTACTGTGACTTAATTTATCATTTCTGTAACTTGTTTTAAACTTTGCATTATTGTTGCAATCATCAAGGGGTTGTTAACCTTTCCTATAAGTGGCAAACAAATCACACTCTGGCTGGACAATGTGAGCCTTCTGTAGAGATCACATCTCAGACTGGAGTTATGATTGATGATGGCTAGTTTACCATTCAGTGCTTGCATCTGAATGGTACCACTTGCATACCTATTCCCTATTTCACATAGTTCGGCAAAAAAAAAAACGACAACAAACAGGTTTTTGTGTTTTTAGTGTGTTTTGACTGTTGTACTGTGCAATATTGTGTCAATCCATTATGTGTTATACATGTGAGACCCATGAGCTGTGATCAAGAATTTATCAAAAAATATTTTTGATGTTTTCTGTTGCTCATACAGACTATGCTTTCCAATAGTGGTTTAATTGATTATCTAAAAAATAATCGTTAATCTAATAAAATAATCAATTTGTAATTGATCCCTATTTTGGGCATGCCATTAAAGTGAAAAGTTTAAAAAAAAAGAATCCAAACATTTTAATGATAGTGAAAATGACCGATCTACAAGCGCACAATGCTTTGTGATGTGACGTGTTGTGAGTTTATAGATCTGCTATTTTAACTATTTTCCCATGACACCATTGTGCCAAGTATAAAACAATGCTAATGTGGTTAATCGATTTATTGATATACATTTGCTTCTCAATTATTCAGTTAATCAAAAAAGTAATGAATAGAATGCTAAGAAAATAATTGATGGTTGCCAACAAGGTGATAACACCATAGCGAATAATATTGTGTATAAAGGTGCCTGCTGACTGTGTTCACTCTATGGCTTTGGTGTCCCGGTTCGAATCCCGGGCGTTACATATTACATTATATTATATTTAATATACAGTATAACAGCTTCCTGTTCAGCTCTGAAGTATATTGCCAGTTATCTACTTCCAAGTTTCATAATGTTTCATATGTGTTAACTAAATGCTGTATTTTTATATTAAAAGGGACTTAACTAACTAGAAAAATGTGCTCCTCGGAGCACAGGTCTCTGCCAGGCCAGGTAAAAAAAATATTTTAATTGTATGAACTACGGTTCAAGAGGTATTGGGCAAAACGTGAATCTGCCTGTTGTAGCACCACCATGAGGCCCATTAGAAAAATGTAGGGTGGCATTTCTTCCAAATCTGTCTTGATCACATGTGTGTACCGATTTACGTGATGTTTGGACAAAATCAGTGGGAGCAGAAGCGTAGGTTAGGAGTTAGATGTTATAAAAATATGTTACAAAATAGGGGATTCAAACCAGGGACCTTTGTGTTTATAAAACGCTGACATGGCTCTCATGCTATAGAAGCATGGAAGATGTTAAGGGTATTTCAATACTTGATTTGAACCAACAACCTTGTGTTTATGAAACAGCAATTCATCTCCTGCACCACAGAGGCTTGGAAGATGTTTGTGACAATTAAATACTTGTATGTGTATGTGTGTAAATAAGTTTCAACAGACGTCTCTACCCACTCGGCACACACACAATACAACGCCCAAACGCCGTGCATACGCCGTCCATACGACGTCCGAGTCAGACGTGTGTCGACGTCGTTTCAATGTAATTTTTGCAAAACAGCTGCTGACTGAGGTCTGACTCGGACGTCGTATGGACGGCGTATGCACGGCGTATGGGCGTTGTATTGTGTGTGCCCAGTGGTAAAAGAGATAATTATCTGTTGAAAAGACTGTGACAATGAATTACGAAATGGTAGAATCCCCCCCACCCCCTCTAAATTCAATAAATCTAAGATATGATCGCTATTAACTACCTGTGACAACAGTAAAGGGGTTTCAGGGGGAAACAAAAATGAGGCAAAATGAGGAATAATATAATAAAAGACTGTCTTGCTAATAAAGCGTCATGTCTCTCGTGTTTTGCAATGTATTTGATATTACCTTTATATTATTTAATAAATTATGCATTTCATCCTCTATATATTGTCTAGCAACCTTTATGATAAAGGCGAAAAAAGATAGTAATCCGTGAGAGCTAGCTAGACTGCTCAGATGCCGAGATACCGGTGGTGGGATTCGATTCCATAACCTTATGGCCTGAAGTCAAGAGCTCTTCCGACTAAGCTATGGATAGGGCAACTGGTATGTAGCAGAAGTCACATATTCAACTCCCACCCTCGTGGAAATCCAAACGTTTATGTAGATGAATGAACGGGTCAAAAATGGAGAACGTGCAAACACCAGGTTGAAGTTCATCCATGGCGGTCATGACAGATCCAGACTGCACTAGCGATTTGTTTACATTTGACCGCATGGCTCATTTGCATACGACGTTACCATATTGATTTTATCCCACTGTTGAGGGTTAGGGTTATATTTTATATTTATTGTTTAAGACTTATAGTAGGCTGCCGTCCCACTGGAATACAGTGACTGATATGAATTAATAATACTGGCCCATACATAAAAGGAAGAATACCTTGTGATGTCAGTGACATTTTATTACAAATGAAAATAAGAATAAGAAACAGGGCAGTAACAATACGTAGCTCAGACGACACACTTGTAGTCACCCCTGCCAGTACTGTCACCATTAAGTAAATGTGTCCACTAGGTGGCATTGTCTACCTAGCTGCACAGCAGTTGGCCTGTGAGATCCAGTGGTGTAAAAACTAAGTAGCCTACATGTACTCAAGTACTGTACTTAAGTACAATTTTGGGGTATTTTTTACTTTCTTCAGTATTTAAATACTTAGTAGTCAATACTTTTATTTCATACCCCACTACATCTCAGAGGAAAATACTGTACTTTTTCTCCAATTATATGAAAACTAGTTAGTAGTTACTTTGTAGATTTTGATTATTATTCGGCTACAAAACACTCACCACTTCAGCCCTAGATATGTTTTGGCCATTTGAAAATAGCACATCTACAAGCTCACAATGCGTCGTTTGGAAAATCCAAAAACGTATAAAACTGACGAGATGGTTGATTTCACTAAGTTGTTCTGTAAAGGAATATATACTATTCATTAGGTTAACAGCTATTTCTATCTTCATTAAAACTGTTTTGAAAAATACAAATCCTGAAAAATGGCCTGTCTTTAGCCAAAATGGACCTACTTAATACAATATCAGTCATATTCCAATGAATTAGATCCTTATGATATGTCCTGGCTGAACCATGTTAATCTAATATTACATTAACATAATTTAAAATAGGAATGCTTACCTAAACTTAATTAAAGAACACAAGACATTAAGTCAGTCCTGTCACAATACTGTCAGTCCTGTCACACATGATATGATGATATAAATTAATAATTTGATAAAGAAATGATGAATACAAATATGTGGTGGTTATTTTGTGCTTACCATCCACTACATCATTTGAAAAGTTGATTATATTTCTTAAAGGAATTATAAAACCATGTTGGTTACATTCAGGGACAAATAATGAATAAGACAATAGTATTTGGATCAAATAAATAAATTAGGAAACCATTTGTCTGTGAGATGAAAGATCAGGCAAATATCTTTGCCTGATGAAGACCTAAAAGGGTCGAAACGTTGCACCAGTAATAAAGGTAGGTAAGTTTAATCTTCTCTGTGATCTGTGACAGTCACACCGAGGTGGCATATGTGTTTCTCATAGTTCAACATACAATTTTCAGAGTCAAGAATAAAGATATTGTTTTCTGCAAGATTTGTAGAAGTGGAAATGTACGTTCACCAGTAGCCTAAGGCTAAGCCATAAGAGTTTGCTACAGTAATGCTTGGCTGTATGCAGGCATATGGGCGTCATCTGTAGGCCTACAAGTATTAGGCTACATTAGCAGCCGAAAAAGTTACCTTTATGTTTATGATACAAATGGACCTCAGAGCATCCACTCATTCCATGCTATGATGTGAAACCACAGTGGGCCTAGTTGATAACACTGTAAGAATTATGTTACTTTTCCAAGTCATTCTGTAAAACTGACTGCCTGCCTTCAAAGATGATTTTGTTTTTCAATCTGTCATGTTATCTTTACACTAAAATACAGATTTTAGACAATAATATCAGGTGCAAACATCTTACATGCAAAGACTTTTATTTCTGAATAGTCTGCACTGCAGTATTATACAATGGCAGTACACAAGTGTCTGTATTCATGTCCATTCTTAATGATCACACCATAAATATAGACACATGTGCCTTCAAACAATTCCCTTTTTACAATAATCTAAAAAATACCGTGTTCTGGTTTAAATACATTGCATAACTTTTGAAAATAAAATATGAATTATATGAAATATAACAGTTGCTTATTGGATAGACTAGTACCAAATGCAATTATATGCAAATACACCTTTCTCTCTGTAACATCTTATGCATTTCATGCAAGAGAAATAAAAATGCCTGCACATACAAAAAAAAGGGGGGAAAAAGAAGAAGCTGTACAGACTTCGGTATGAAAATAGAAAATATCAAAGCAAGATGTGCACCAATAATATATATGTTACAAATAACCTGTAGTACAAAAAACATCTATGAGAATGACCAACTAATGGTAAGTCTACCTGGAACACAGAGGTACAGGGATTGGATTGTTGTTATTGAGGACGACAAATCTCCTACCCAACTTTCTCTGGCAAACGGAAAACGAAAACCACTTTCATGCAAGTCTTCTACCGGATCCATACATGTTTAACACCAAATGTGAGTGGATCAGGACGGGGGTTAGAGACAACAGCAATGTGGTGCAAGCGATATCACCAAATGAACATTGAAGACACAGTTTTACTTCGCATTGTGTACTGAACCCAGCAAACGTTAATGCCCTAAGCATAGCATCTAGTTTGCTTGGGTAAGTTATTTAAACCTTTTCTGTATTGCTATCCCGCTAGTGAAAAATGTGTAAATAAATTGTATTCTGCTGCCACCTTATAAAGCAATGATATGTTGAAAGTTATATGAAATTATTAGACACTCAGATACCATAGCTAAGTATCTCAGTGGTAAAGTTCTGTACAGCATTCATATTAAGCATCATTAACTTAATATTGGGTATTATTGCCAAAATAACACTGGATCTTTCATCAATAAACTTCTCATGTCCAGATTAACTGTCCAGAGTAGAGTAAAGTACTGTTCACTGAAAAATACTGGAGTTTTACACACAAAATACTTCTCCACAAACACAGTAGTGTGTACAAGGCACACTGCGATCAATAGAGCTATATCTATCTTTTCTTGCACAAAAAGAAGAAAACACTTTTGAAATAAGATATATTTGCACAAGTCAATCTTAAACCGCCTAAGGTCCAATCACAACTGCACGGTTAAATATAAACTTCTGTTAACGCATTAAAATATATATATATTTTGTCTTCTTTTTTTATACAGTATGAGAGCTGATTAACAAAAATAACATTTGCCAAATGACTTATTTTTCTTCCGGGCAGTTTGGTGAGCATTACACGGATAACGTAACAGGCCGAGTGCGATCTCTTGGGTACTTGAAACTAAGGATTCTCAGGTGCTCATAAACACCAAACCAGCCATCTTACAGCAGCACAGCCTCCAGCGTACCCCTTTATGACAAGGCTGAAGCGTGTGAGGTGATGCTTGCTCTGCGGACTAACTGCTACTCAAAGCTTTTTCCACCGAAGCCCCGTGCAATGACGATATTGCTCTTGAGTGAGACTTTTCAAAGAAAACACAGTGTTTCTCATTCTGATCCAGCCTCTAGAAGTACATTCTCTATCGCACAAGAAGTAGAAGAATAAAGACAAGGGGATTTAGTTATTGGTATTACACCCCTAAACTACACTTGCAAAAAAACGCAGATAAGAAAATATAAATTTCTTCAGCACTGAAATCAAATAAAATCTTTTCTTTTTCTTCTGA
This sequence comes from Gymnoscopelus braueri, assembly GCF_963280865.1. Taxonomy (NCBI): domain Eukaryota; kingdom Metazoa; phylum Chordata; class Actinopteri; order Myctophiformes; family Myctophidae; genus Gymnoscopelus; species Gymnoscopelus braueri. The sequence continues at coordinate 30,558,628 of NC_137623.1, forward strand.
ATAAAATCTTATAACTCTTTATTATTTACATTTGGTGTAGGTTAACACTGATTGTAACATAATACCCTTTTCTCATAGTTTTTTTTTCTTTCTGTTCGTATTCTCTGTCTTTCGTTTGGAGAGCAGACACACTTTTACATTCATATTTCAGCACAAACAGGGAGCCAGAGTGCTGATGGCAAATGATGAACATGCACTTTCCCCCAAAACAAAGTAAAAAGAAAGAGGTGGAAGCTCGTCTGTTCAAAACTTTTGAGTGGCGGTGGATTGAACAATGGGAATAGAAAGAAGAGGACGTTGAAAAGCAATGAAGGCCCGGAGAATTGGTGAGTGGTGGCACTTTTGTTTGGCTGTAGAAAGGCTTCCGGAGCACCAGGGCAAACATTTTTCATGAGGAGCATTGTGTGACAATATTGGGGGGGGAGGCGGTCGCAGCACCCGAGTCATGAGGTGAGATGAAAGCTTTGTTGTCCCGAAAAGCTGTTAACGTGAACCAGACAGATTCCCAGAGTTGTGCCGGAGAAATCACACCCTCTCCACTCGGCTAGGGTCGTACGAGTCTGAGGACAAGATAAGGACGTGCAATTAAAAACAAGACTCAAGGTTCATGTTAGTTCTTCTTTATAGACCCCTTAACAGACGACGTCACACTGATAAGAACCAGTATGCGCGCACAGGCCGGCACTAAATGAAACCCATTCTGTCAGGTCTCGCTAGGACGGGCCTCACTTGATTGCATGAAACAATCACCTGTGTGTCCAGTCTCAATGTTGGTAAACAAATAATTGGTCTATAGCAAAGAAAACACTCTACACCATTTCTATCCCAGGGCACAGAGTCTCATTGGCAACTCACAATTAGAGCTGGGCAATGACTTTAAAGTGTTAGAATGATGTAAATGAATTCAATATTTGTAAATTTAAATAATTACAGATTAAAGGGATAGTTCACCCCCAAAATGACTTTTTTTCTATCGATTGGTCACCCCATGGAGACTTGAATTCATGGATATTTTTTTGTTTTTGTCACATTCCTATGCCAATAATTTGATGACCGGCAGCGGTTCCGGTAGGACACACAAAGAGTCTCCTTTGTGTCTCCTACCAGAACCGCTGCCTACCGGTCCGCTGGACATCAAATTATTGGCTTAGGAATGTGACAAAAACAAAAAAATTGCCATGAATTGAAGTCTCTATGGGGTGACTAATCGATAGAAAAAAACCTTTTGGTTGAACTATCCCTTTAAACAAGGATGTTCAAAATAAGTCTAAAATACATTTTACAATACATGTAGGATAATGAATAATATAATTAATGCTCTGTTTCATTCTTTGATTTGCTGAGGCAAAACCTGCATCAAAAATAAATATAATATAAATTATATAATAATATATTGTGTGCACCACTTCAGCACCCACCTGAGACAGAGAGCACCTCCTCGTCCTCCAGAGAACTGGAACCACAGGTCACACTGCTGAAGCTGAGGGGCAGGGTGATCTCTCTCTTGGGCACGCTGCGAGGTTTGGGGAGCAGTGGGGGTTTCTGAGCCCTGGTACGTTGCTTTGGCCTGGGCAGTTCCCCTCGTTCAGCTTCTTCACTCATTTGTTCTCTGACAACATCCAGCGTGTTCTCTTTGATTTGATCCTCCCTCGAGGGCTTGTGTTCATCCTCATCCTCCTCGATTTTCAGCTCGAACTCCACGTTTCTTTGAGACTCCTCCATGTTCAATGCGGCCACTTCCTCATTCTCCAAACATATTGTGATCTCTCCGCTCAGCTCTTCTTCCTCTATGTTCAGTTCCACCTCAAACGCCTCTTCTTCCCTTTGCCGTCCTGTTTCGTGTACCTCCTCCTCCTCTGCTTCCTCTGTCCTTTCACCACACCTTTCGCAATCATCCTGGCTGACATCTTCATCTCCTGAGTCCTTCTCTTCCTCCTCCCCTCCCTCTTCTTTGTCACCTTTTTCCTCCGCCACTTGTCCCTCTGTCTCTACCTGAGCTCCAGCCTCCTCCGCATCTCTGTCTCCATCTCTGTCCTCTGCGTCTGCCTCTTCGCAGTAGTCTCCGGAACTTTGGAGGCTGAGTCGTCTTATCCGGGACACAGAGTCCAATTCCTTCAAACGGGCCATTCTCTCTGGGGATGATCTGCACGAAGACGTCGATGATGAGTACGTGGAAGAGCTCAGCTTGTCCTGCAGGGATTCGATTAACTTAGAGGCTGCTCCGCGTCCCTTCGTCTCCCCGCTGCAGGTGCTCAGTGCCAACTTCCCATCGGGGGAGACGGGCAGGGACAGAGGAAGTGAGCTGGGTGGGAACTCGGGTAGGCCCAGCGCCACGGTTTGTTGGCTCTCTCTGCTGTGGCTATCGCCACTGTCGCTGTGGTTGTTGTCACCAGGCATTTGTCTGTCCGCGGTATGGTCCACATCACCTGCTCTTGTCCCTGTGTCTTCCTCTGACTCCTCCTGTCCGTGGTTGTTCAGGGACTCCTCGTTCACTTGCTCACACTCTCGTGCTACCTGCTGTGTCTCTCTGTCTTCACTGTTGTGTGTTTCAGTTTCAACTGGAAGGTCTTTAATGTCTTTATCAGTGGTGGTTATGGAGATGTTTGAGTCATCCTGCTTATCTTTTGCCTGTCTGTCAGCCACGCCCAAGGCCTCCACCGGCACAGCTATGCCCAGGATCCTGGCTGCCCGCTGCTCGATGGACTCATTCTCAGGGATGCCCTTAGCGCATTTGACCTCATACAGATTGCTGAGGTCCTCGGCAGGCAATGAGTTGGCTTTCTCCCGGATCAACAAGATCTCCAGGTGCTTGTCGGCTATTGTTGAATCATTTCTGTAGGTCAGACGGTCTGGGAAGACAAATCTCTCATCTAAGCCGTCGTCCTCAAAGGAAAACGCGGCCTCTCTGGTCAGCCTGCCGATGTATGATGAGGACGGTTTACTATTTTCACTATTGGCCCTGCGGATGATCAAATTTGGCCTGAATCGTGATGTGTCATCTGCTTTAACCTTTGCCTCAGCATGCGCCTCAGCTTGAAGCTCTTTATCTGGGTTGTGCTCAAAGCCAGCACCATCTTTAACACATGTTGTACTGCTCTCCCATGACAACTCCACAGACAGACTGACCTCCTGGTGATCTAGCGGAGTTGGAACTGAAAGGGAGCGTTGGATTGTTCCTCCAGGACCTTCAGGAGTCTCTGTGTAGACAGTTAATCCCACATCCCGCAGTAAAGACTCTTGGGGGACTGGGATGTCTTGCCTGTAGACCTGGTTGGGGTCAGAGTGTTGCGTTGGTTGGTGCAGGGAGGCACGTTGTCTGGGGCTGTGCTCTGGTGGTGCGGATAACTCATCTGTTGCTGGTCTGGTGTTGGCTCTCTCCTGTGGCCTGGAGAACGCACTCCTCACCTCCCTGTAGTCTGGATCAATGCTAGAACTCCAGGACTCTGATCTGGTCTTCACGCTCTTGGGTTTATTCATGTGCATTGGTGGAAGACTAAGTGCTTGCCTGCCTGGATCTGGGGCGGCATTCATGTGTGCTGATTTGCTAAGCTCCAATATGTTCTCGTGCACCTCTTCCAGTTCCCCAATGCATTGCTCCACATTAGACCTCTTCCTGATCGTATCCTCGAACTCTTGGTTGAAGTACTCCAGCTCCCCTATGGCGTCCCAGGGCCGCCGGTTCACTGGCTTCAGCAGAAACTGACCGAAGGCCACCTGCTCCTCACCATCTGCGGGATTGGAGGCACTCTTCCTGGGGGATGATGGGTGCTGGTCTCCCTGCTCACTCGCCTCTTTGGATGGTGAGGATGGGGTCGACTGTGAGGACTGTGGAGATGAAGGTTGATCTGGGCCAAGGCTGAGGCGGCAGAAGGCGCTGTTGCTGGAGGTGTGGAGGTTCTTCTGGCCAGCCATGGGGCAGCCATACGAAGCGCTGCTGTCTGTCCCCAAGCCAGTGTCTGTGGTTGTCTCTGGGGCATACTGGCCAGGCTCCTGTACCCCCGAAGGGCTCTGAGGGCCTGGACTTTTCACCGTCAAGGGGGAGCTGGTCTGGGTCTCCTGATTTCGGTACTGGTTTCCGGGCCAGGACCCAGCGTAACACAACTCCTTATCCTCGTTGGCCTGGAGGGCCCAAGCGTCTATGATTTCCTTTCTTAATGGAGCTCTCTTGTAGTTCCTCATTGAGGATGTGCTGCTGGTGTGGAAGTGGGAGTGATGGGGCCTGAGGGGCATGTCGGCCATGGACTTGCTGCGGAGTTTCAGGTTGTCCGTATGGCCAAGAGTGACACTGTCAGTGTTGGTGACAGTCAGACTTGGTATCATCTCGTTATTGTTCTGATCTGCGGCAGAGTCTTTGTTAATATTAGTTGGCGTGTGAATGGGGACGGACACCAGGCAGAAAATTGTCTCGCTCACCCTCCTCTTACTGTTCCTGCTACTTTCTGGCCCTGAGTCTGGGACGATCTTCTTCACCTGGGTGATGGTTTCCGTGAAGCCCTGGTTTGAGTTGGAACCCTGGCGAGATGAGGAGGAGGAGGCCACCACTGTGGCCTGGAAGGCTGACAAGGGTGAGGGTGGAGGACCTTGGTTTTTGGAATATCTGTTACAGTTTTGGTCGGTTGCTGGGAAGTTATCGACAGTCTCTTTGTGCAAATCGCTGTGCCACCTGTCGTTCTCATTGTCATAGTCGCTCGAAGATGTCAGGTGGGCCACCGCGGTCTGTTTGGCCGCGACAAAGGGCCCCAACGGCGGAGGCAAGAAGGCACTGTCGTCGGACACAGGCTCCGACACGGTGACGCTGGGAAGCTCGTTGCGGATGTGGCGGATCTTGTCGGCGTCCGTCAGGGAGTTGCCACCGAGGGCTGAGGAGATGTGACGGACGCGGGGGTCATCGAAGGGGATGTACTGGACTCCTCCGCCAGGGCGCTCCTGGACGGCGTAGCCAGGGTACAGCTGCTTACGGCTGGGTAGTTGAACACTCCTCTCTCTCTGGGGATCAGGCCATAGGCCGGCTGGATATCTGGAGTACCAATGAGACCCATCCGGAACCATTTGCATCTGCTGGTACACGTCCCCTCGGTACCTGGGAATTATGACAATGCAGTTTTACTTCAAAGAACACAAAACAGGCTAGGCTAGAAGAATAATGATGAATGTTGGCAAACCTCTGACACAAACTGTACAATTTCTTAGTCGATTAAGGGCCGAATGTGAATCACCAGGAGTCATAGGCATGCCATCCTCATAGTATTGGACAGTTCAATTAATAATCACAAATAAATATCACCAGATATTAGGCGATGCATTGATTTAATGTTCCACTAATGGTGGACAAGAACGGGGCCTGACATTTTATCTTTGTAATCAGATGTGTACATTCACATAGGTACAATATATTCACGAAATCTATGGAAAATAACCTTGCATGTTTCATTACTCATATTTTACATACATTGCCCAATGTAAAACAGCATTTTGTGGACAAAACGTATTATGGATGTCCGATATTGGCTTCATCCTCTTATAATTTGAGAAACCTCTGTGGTGGTGGTGGTAAGACCAAAACTGTCTGCCTGGTTCTCCTCACTGGCTGGAGCAATTGATCTGAATTTTTACACAGCCATTGACCATTACCATGCCCACGGAACTGCCCGTTTTTCGATATCATAAAATCTCAGCTGTTTATTAGCGTTTTTGTGTCAAAGAATGTCGCCATGGTTACGGGGCTGCCCAGCTATGGGACGAACTGCCTCCCGGGTTGCCAGATCATGTGCGCATATCCCGCCACGGATGCGTCGACCGGGTATGGACTAGTCATTTCTAATTCCGATTTCAACCGATACCAGTATATCTCTGCTGTCCAGCGCGAACCTGCTAACTCCAAAACGCTCATTGTTCAGGAAACGAAAAAACGAAATATAAGTTTTTCAGGAAATGAAGAAAACCTTATATTTTCAAAACAAAGCAATACTGCCTCATCAAAGTTGGTATAGTGACTTTATATATTGTCAGATACTTGCATGTGTCATTATATTATCAACACTTTACCCAAATCCATCGCAAGTGGAGTTAGTAGTTTCAGACGAGCAGAAATCAAGCTGAAATGGAGTTAGGTGTCCAAACAACAATAGCTCCACTCGCTGCTGAGGGAGAGGTTTCAAAAGGCTACAAATTCCCAAAAGCTCACAATGCATCACAACAACGTGTGAATTAATGCCCTGATGCTTCATGACACTTATTATATAGGCCTACAATAATAAACAGGACTTTAAATATTACAATAACTTCTGCAAAGAGGTAGTAGAACTAGCGCGACAGAAATGCTATGAACGCCTTTCTTCTTGTCACATTGCTCTCCTCATTAAACACTTCATAGATTTTAGAAATATAATGATTGTTTTCATAACAATAGCGTCAGTGCTAAGTTTGATAAACAGGTACACTGCATAGTTTTAACAGACTACGGGGAGTTTGTTTACGTGTTCCTCCTCCTCGCTCACTGCGCAGCGCGCTCTGCTCATGCTGTTAAAAGGCAGCACTGGAGAGGAGAGGGGGGGAGTTGTTTGTTTTTGACGGACAGTTTGAGGATCCAATGGAGTTGGGAGTTTTTGTCAGAGGCGCTTTTTAATACTTTTCATTGGTTCAAATGTTTTGATTTTTTACACAGACTTAAAGGGTGTTCAATAGCGTTGATTTATGAAAAAAAAAAAAAACATGAAAATGGAGTTAGCTGGTTTGTCCTGGACACCAACGATATGCAGGCTTTTTTCACCAAAAATAATGTCAGTAAATCTCTGCATGTGTGTGTGTGTGTTCTGTTCTTCAAGTTTCTCGACAACCGACCGATCGACTTTAAACTTGCCGTGTGTATCGCCGAGGACCAGAAGAAGTGTGGTGCCCAGTGTGAAGTCGGTCGGATCAGCGGTTCAATATCTATAGATCTCCATATATTGAGATCCCTGATGCAATCAACATGACATCACAGTACTGACGTCACAGACTGGCCTCAAAGTGCTATACTATGATAATGGATACCGCACTAAGTACTCTGACAATGGGTACAACCAATGGGGCATGCATTCCGACAGGCATCGCAATACTATAAACTAATGTTTAGCAGACATATAGTCTCTGAGAGTGAAACAATGCTATGCATTGAAGAACAATCTAAACATAACTGAACAGAAACTCATATTTTAATGTGTTTTTTTTAAAAGAGTAATTTACCTGTAGCCAACAGGGATTTCGCCATAGCCTCGATGACCCCCTGGAATGACAGGTGCTCTCTTGTATGATGGGGGAGGGATGTATCCGGGGGGTCCAGAGTCCGATGCGTAATAGTCCAGCTGAGGGTCACCTGCCCTGGACAGGGGCAGTGGTGTTCGGTCCCTGGCCTGGGGAACGACTGAATCTCTCCCAGACCCAGACAACACCTCACAGCTACCCCTGATCTGCTGGTGCACCTCGTAAGAAGGGGGTCTGGGGGGTCTGGTGAAGCGTGGCTTTGGTGTAACGGAGAGCTGGGTGGCGCTAGCCGGTCGGCCGTTCTCCGGCCAGCGGGGAACCCTGTAAATGTCATGCGGTGAGAGCGGGTGGCCGTTGACTCTCCTGTACAGCTCCTGACCGGAGGAGGTCATGTCCACATACTGCAGGCTGTCGGGCTGCATCAGCATCCGGGGCAGCGACTGCGATTTGGCTTTGGTCCTGGGGTGGACGACCATGCCCTCCGGCGTCCTGGCATGGAGACGCTGCTGCTCCTGAGCCCAGCGCTCACCCTCGCTCTCTGACAGCTGGCGGGCGAAGCTCACCGCCGGACGCCATTCCTCGGTGCCTAGGCTCTGACACTTCCTCTCGGCGGCCATCCTCCACTGGTGGAGGGCAGCCTCCCTCTCTCTGGTTCGTGCCTGGGCCTGGGCCTGGGCTTGAGCCTGGGCTGCCCAGCGCTGCCTCTCCTGAGCTGCCCTCTGCCGTTCCTCGGCGGGCATCTCCTGACCTCTCGGCTGCTGTGGCCCAGGCTGCCTGCTGTACTCCCCTGGTCCTCCTCCAGGAGGCTCCCTGAAGTCGGCATAATCCAGGAGCACGGTGAAATCCTGGCCTCTCCTCCTCCAGTAGGCCACGTCCTTAGACTGAGGGTGTGGTCCTCTGGGACCGTCACAGAACCTGAAAGGAGACACAATGAAAGATTGTAAAATGGTAAATGGTGCATTTATATAGCACCTTTATCCAAGGCGCTTTACAATGTGCATTACATTCAGCCACTGACACACACACATTCATACGCAGACGGCGGAGGAAACTATGCAAGGCACCAACCTGCTCATCGGGAGCAATTGGGGGTTCAAGTGTCTTGCTTAATGACACATCAACACTAACTCTGGGGGAGCCTGTGTGTGATTGCGTGATTCACTGTACTGTATACTTGTTTAGATAATCAGACAATAATGCAACATGTTACATTTAGATTTGTTAAACATTGAAATACATAGCAATTTAAATCCAACCAGAATGAAATAAATGAAACAGTTACTTGCTAGTGTAAAATATGAACATTTACGTCTTTCCCCCACTAGGTGGCGACAGCTAGCCATGAATGACGCTGTAGTACTTGGTACCATGATTCTCCACTGGGCATAATGATCACATTACACGATGACGCTGTTAGTCCTGGATGCCCTTCATGACAGACGAAGAGCTCAGGTCATTTGACAATCATCTTTCGATTTTCCTCCATTCTTGAGCTCTCTCAACCTTGGTTAAAAAAATACAATCCTGCCTCAATAGACCGCTCCAAGGAGCGCTCCTGCATCTAAGGGGACTTTGCCTTGATTGGCTGCACTGATGCTCAGTGGTATCTGGGTAGAGCCTGTTTATTTATGGCTATTTGTGCAGTGGCCGAATGACGGTTGGACAATGCCATCAAGACGCATGCATATGTATGTGCGCCCGTGGGGCCTGCGACGGCAGCACATCCTTGACATTTCCAATCCGTGCCCATTGCTGGGCCGGGACGTGTGCTGGGGTGCAGTCGACCGAGGCATTTCACCGCATTTCGGGGGCATCTCATATAAGATGAGTTGCCATCGCCATCATCATTAGTCTAATTGGGTCTAAGTACTAGCCTAATGGGACAGCCAAGATGGGCCTGTTCCTTATCCAAACTTAAACAGCGAGGACAAACGGCCTCGGACGGTGTGGGGAGGGTGTGTAAGGAAGGATCCACAAGAAAAAGACAGGAATGGCAACGCATTACAGTATGTATTGCTATTCCCACTTTCCCATTCCAAAAATACTCTGTTGGTGCTGTCAGAGCAGGGGATGTGAAAATGTGGATTACACAGTCTCATAATTTACTCTATCTCTCTCACTCACTCACACACACACACACACACACACACACACACACACACACACACACACACACACACACACACACACACACACACACACACACACACACACACACACACACACACACACACACACACACTTTAATATTATTCAAGGTCATATGACTATTTTCAGATTCCCAGTCTATCACTGGCTGTTGGCAAAAAATGGATTAGAAAAACTGGAATCAGCCAAACAGTGCACAGGGGGGGGAAACAAATCTGACAAGCCTGTTTAACTGTGTGTACAGGGGAAATCGCTGTATTGGCTTTGTCTCAGTTACAGACCCCGTAACCTCCAGAACCACAGCGAATAGGCAAACCAAACAGGCCCGGTTTCATCAAAGACACCGGATAGGCTGCTACAGGAAACATTATGCCTGATTTATACTTGGTTGTGCGCCGGTGTCATGCATAAACAATAACCCAGTTACAAGCTCACAACGCATTGCACCACGACACGTTGTGAGCTTGTAGATCGCTAGTGTCGGTGCGCGACACCCATGTGCAACCAAGTATAACTCAGGCTTTGTACAGTACGTTTTTAACACTCTCTTCCCCAGGAGGGTTTCACTTGCGTAACTCCAGACTGAGCTAAATATAGCCTAGCCCCCATATGCATATTTAAAAAAAGACTATACATGGCCTGTATTATTGATGCACATGCATTATACCAGGAGGCATAACGCCTTTGAAACCGTAGGGACGGACATATTGATCACGGGCCCTGGGAGCTTCTGAGAAACCTGGCAAACCGTGTGCGTACGTGTGCGTGCGTGCATGCATGCATGCATTCGCACGCGCATGCAAACAGCACGTGCGTGCGTACCTACCAACGTGTGTACATGCGTGCGTGTGCCTCTGATTGTGTACAATTCTGTGAGTCCATGGCCACACAACACACACACACGTGTGTGTGTGTGTGTGTGTGTGTGTGTGTGTGTGTGTGCAAGCCTGGGCTTCAACAGGGCACGGAGCATTTGCCCAATAGCAGCTTTGTTTACAACTCCAGGGTCCCATGTGGCAGATTAAGACTCTAGCACACATTATCCCTCCTCCCCAGCCCCTGACTTTATTGGGAAGGAGAGAGGGAGAGAGAGAGAGAGGGGGGGGGGAATAAAGATGAAATGGGAGGCTGGGACCAAAGGAGGGAGGGTTGGGAGCAACAGAGATGAAGGGAGAGAGGGAGGGAGGGAGTAGGAGGGGAGATCAGCTCAAAATGAGGTGCCAAAAAAAGCCATCATGCAGAAATCCTAGTTTAGCGTTTTCATTGATTTTTACAGACGGCTGTTATTAAACAACGACCAGCAAGCAACCACATATGGCAGCGATTCCCAACCTGTGGGCCGGGGCCCACTGGTAGGCTGTGAGGATATTGCAAGTTGACCCCCAAATAATTGGCAAAAGACTAAGGTTAACATAAACTAAATCTCTTTAAAAAAATTGAAAACATTTGTTTTCATTGTGAAACCGACAAATAGGAACTTAAAGTAATACTAGGTAACTTTAAAACAAAAACTAAAGTTAAATTGTATATCTTTTGTGAGTGGCAAATGTTTCACAACACCCACTCCATGAATTTCACCCCCGAAAGCCTTTTATTTACAGTATATATTTTCTATTGAACGGTGTCGGGGGAGACTCTCCCGCGAAAATGACGTCATCCGGCCGGAAAATGCACCGGTTTCCTGTTTGGCCAGGAACTACCGCACCGGTTTCCTGTTTGGCCAGGAACTACCGCGCTAATAACAAAAAGGAACCTCACGCTGATTTTAAGAGAATGTAGGATTGGAACATCGAAAAACAACAGCAAAAGAAAACACAGCTCATGGTAACTAATGCTCCACTGGCTAAGAGAAACGATCCGCAGATAGTATAAAACAATTAAAAGAACGCTTTTTGAAACGCTTCCGGCTTCCGGTGAAAACAAATGGAATTCTGGGTAATCGAGGACTACGGAAAATTGTATGCAGTGACGGTAGTGACCAGCAGAGGTTGCTAAAAATCGTTATTTGTGAACCTGCATTGTACAACTTTAAAGTATACTACTGTATATTAGTTCCATTAATCCAAGCCGGAACACAATCACCTGATTGATCGTTAAAATAGGCATGCTCTGAAAATGCACGTGGGTCCACCCATCTGACCACTTTTAACATGGCAAACGCTTTTGAGATTTTCAAGCGGGCCCTGGTCCAGAAAACGTTGGGAACCAATGACATAATTATATGGCAAATGGAGCCAAGGAGCCTCGCGGCTCAGGGCACAACACGGAACGACGTCTCACCCGCTGTCTGAGGTCAAGGACTCGCCCAGAGAGTGCGTGTCTCCTTGGTTGCGGCCGTCCACCTCCTGTCTGCCCTCGCCCCTGTCCCTGTCCCTGTCCCGGGGCTCGTTGTTGTTGGAGAACGCCACCCTGCAACCCGTGGGCGGCCTGGAGCCACCGCCGTTGGTCCCGTAGGACCCCAGGCCCCCGACGTCCCTCTCGTAGCCATTCACCGTCCCGTGGCCGGGCCGGATCTCGAGGACGTCGTGCCGCTTGCCGTAGGACGGGGGCGGGGGCGAGGGCGCCTGGCGCGAGGAGGAGGAGGAGGCGGCGTCCGGGGTGGGGGTGGGGGCCGCGGAAGAGGAGGAGTGCTGGGGGAGCTTGTATCCGTGAGAGATGAGGAGGTCCTCCACGCTGTACATGGTCACATTTGTTTATGCTGGTGTGTTTTCTCGATGTTGCTCTTTAAAGCGGGAACAGAGTGGGAGAGGGAGGGAGGAGGGAGGAGGGAGGAAGTTTGGTTGTCACGGCGTCTCTGCTTCTTCCCTATGCGCAGCGGCGGGATCGCCAGCACAGCTGCACAGCTGAGGCCATCACTAAGAAAACAAGAGAGAGAGGGAATGACAGGAAGAGAGAGAAAGAAAGAGAGAGAGAGAGGGAGAGAGAGAAAGAGGGAGAAAAGGTGACGTTAAAACCATTATCCTCTCTTGCCCGTGTCCCATCATTGACAAGGGTCTCGACCGGAATGGACAGTCCAAGGAAAAGAACACAAAAAGACGAAAAAAGATCAGCCCCCCCATCCCCCCCACCCGGTTCCTGAGCTACCACGTCAAACCGACATCGCTCGCTCTTCCCACCACTAGCAGCCTTGCCCGCGTTTCCTCCCTCTCTTCTCCGGTCCCCCCAGCAACAACCCTGGCGTCATGTCGCTCACATCCCAACCCGTGACATCTACTGGTCCAAAGTAACGCCGGGCGTCAGTGACGACTACGGCTACAGTTTTAAGATGATCACTGGTACTGCAGTCAAATTACAAAATGTAATTGTTTACAGTTCGCTCCCTGTAGACCTGTGTGCACAGTATAGCTGGAAGGTGGCTGTTTGCAGCAGCCAAGCTGTGTTTCACGTTTGGAATCAATGAGGTGCCGGGGGGGGGGTTTGGGCGACCACGGTACGGCTGTTGGACGAAAGATGTAGGCTACTTCTTCATCTTTCTCTTCTCTCTTTTTTTTCCTCCCTCCAACCATCCCCATCCAAATCCTAATCTAAGAAGCGAGAAATCACTGCCTGGTTAAGGCAGAGGGACATTTCTTAATGTCGAATTTAAAAACCTCAGGATTAGGGCTGGCTATCGAAAAACCAATTTCAATTCTGAAATTGTTGAGGGAAAAATAGGGAAACAGACTCTCTAAACGTACGCCAGATTCTCTGCAGGCATCAATAACCTTTGAAATGCTTTGCTCCCATTAGAAAACCTGCTTGTTTATAGGCTATACTTTATAGCAAATATAACGGCTCAATATTAAAGCATCACAGTAGCAGTATGATTGATCTATTATGCAATAAAACAATATTTCCGATGAAATACTCCAATGGAACGAACTGTTAAGTGGAACTGATAAGGCACTGAAATCATAAGCAGAGTCTGAATCACAACTGGCAGGGTAGATGAGGCCGCTGTGTGGATGTAATGTCTTTGGAAAAGGCTTGTCGACGGGACAGATGCTTCTACAGCTCACTCACTACTGACTGAAATGAAATGACTGCCCACAAATCCGCTGTCCTCAATAAGAAATGGCAGATGACAACAGCAGCCCAAGATCCTCAGCGCAGCTCCAATTACATCAACGGCTTCCTTTTAGCTTTGATTCAACCAGGCTAGTTCAGACGTTAGCAGGTTATTTTATAGGGATAAATAACATAAACATCTTTTATAGAAAAAGAGGTCTGGGCTGAGAGGATGACAACGCCACCCCTTATTTCCTCCAGCTTTCTCCCTCCAGCCTTGCTTTTCTCTCCTCTCCTCCCCTCCACCTGAGCCCCGAGATAGCAGACTACTGTTGGTGATTAACGGGATCCAACACCGTGAAATGCTGCTCTCTTTGTATGTCTGGCCCTCTAATACGATTATCTTTTTCATTTAAAACCTTAACCCTGTTAGTTTTGGAGGATTGACTCTTGGCACTTACCCAGCTAATACTTTTTCCCCCCCTTCAGGTTTAACTCTTTCCAATTGTCAAGGACAGTCTAGATTTTCGGTTAAGCAGGATAGCAGGGTGATCCTTGTGCACAGAGTTAACGCATCAGTGTTAACGACTTTCAACAAGGCGTCCCTATTTTGGGCGTGTCATCATTGAGAAATGTCTAAACATTTCGAAAATAGAAGATCCACAAACTCACAAGCACAACGCATCACAAATAGCTTCTACATCAGATATTTTCGCCACGTGACATGTGCGAAGTATAGATCAGAGATAAGTGGCTATTATACATAAGTATGATTTCATGTGCTTGTACTGTAGATGAGGCATGCTCTGACCTTTATTTTATTAACTTAGCTTCAACTGGTGTTGAATGCTGTGCTGTTTACTTCACTCAACTCATGTGCTCAATGTATCTAAGCCAGGGGTCTTCAACAGTTGGGGGTCCTTGGAGTTACTACAGGGGGGGCACCAAATCTTTGGGTGATAGGATAATTTATTTTACATTAACCATTTGAGGAATTGAGGTATAGCATTCCTATTCTGAGGAGAACTTTAGCCAAAAATAGCAGATCTACAAGCTCACAACGACTTGCGCTGTGAGGTGTTGTGAGCTCGTAGATCGGCTATTTTCGGCAAAGAGGTTTGGTGTAGAGGGGAAAAAGAGCAGACAAAGTACAGAGTGAAAGGTCAAGTTGACTAAGTATTGACGGTTTAAGTGGTTAAATGTCTGAAAATACACATTAACATGAATCCAACATGATAGTGCTGTCAATGAAGTCTATGAAGCTAACTATTAAATCTATGAAATGTTTTTTTCTGCAACACAATTGTATACAATATGCAGTGGGGGGGGGGGGTCCCTGCTCCATCTCTCTCTCAGCTAAGGGGTCCTTGGGCTGAACAATGTTGAAGACCCCCTGATCTAAGCCAAATGCCAGCCACTCAACAGTCATTTGTCACATCAGTATTGTCATCCAAACTCACTGGATAAACTGTGAAATTTCAGACCGTATCCCTAGAAACTAGCTCATGTCAACAGCCAGACTTGAAAAGACCCCGGCAGCTTTAGATCGACACCGATCGAGCTTCCAGATCGAAGTCAGATCCGTGTCACCGCCCCTTCCTTCCTGTAGATTAGGCCTTCACCAAAAGCAGACATAAACTTCTGGTTTAGCCTCGGGCTGCATTCCAATATACAGGGCAATTCACTTTTGATATGATATGTCAATGAAATGTGGGCTCAACTGAATGCCCATAATGCAACCTAATCTAGTTAGATCCTAAATCTGAGGTAATTTCTGTTGCTCCCTCTTCACTAAATGGGGCTTATCTACATCATCTGCAAAACTGAGGATTTCCCTGTGTAACGTGACCTGCCCTTGTGCACAACCACTCCTACAGTACCTCTTGCTTCCCATGGCAAGCTCAGTTTAAATACAACTAATTCTCTTACGTAATGGAATTTCCCATTTTATATCAAATAAAACCCCATATTCAAGAAATGGCACACAACAATGGCCAGCTTTCATTCCGCAAAACACAACAATATTGTGTTTCTCTACAATGCCTTCTTGTGTGAGAAAGATTGCCATTCTGCCAGCGTGCTGCTCTTGAAACTGGAAATCCAAAAAGGGAGGGAAAAATAGTGGAGATCTGCTGCATTTTAATGATATGGCTCATTCAAAACAGGAGAAATTAACGATCTCACTTTATGGATAACATATGCTGCTAAGTAAGCTAAAAATAAACAGAACCACATGAGGGCTGATGATGCTGACATTATGCCGTGCAGTACCCTCATACCAGCCTTTGCATTTTCAACATCGCTAATCACTCACTCTGCACTACTGTAATATCATTCGACATTTTAATTAGAGATGCGAGGGAGTCGCCTCCGCAGTCAAGTGATCTCTTGGCAAGGCCACGGCTTGTTTTATTAGAAAACCGATATGAGCGTTTTTTAGCAGTGCGAGGAGGCATGTGCCTTTATTGGTCGGTTGCGCCAGCGGCGGTGGTCTGATGGCTTCCAGGTTGACATTTTGGTGTCAACTCCTTATTCATGGGCCGGTGTGAGATGAGGGCACAGTGGGCTTGGGAGGGAGCGAGAGAGAGAGAGGGCAGGGAGGGACAGCATGGACACAGACCTAGATTAGACAGAAGCCAGAAGCCAAAAGTGGGATTTTTTGCTGTTAGCTTTGAGCAGACAGCAGCACGGATACTAATGGGCTAGACTTAACACTACTACTGTACGTCTGGGGTATGTGATAAACGTTTTCCTAAATAATTGATTGGACGTATGCAGTACAAGGCTATAGTATGTGGCAGTGTGTATATGGATCAATAGTGTGTGCAGCTGAGAGAGTCAATGAAAATAAGTAACAGGCCTGGTTCAGCAAAACAGAGGAGGCTAGTTTGTTAACATTGTGGTAAAGATTATCTGCAGTCTGGCTGCCAGCGAGTCAGAATTTCAGATAGGTTGATCTGCTTTTAATTGAAACAATATGATGAGATAATAACATCTGACATCCATTAAGTGCATCTACAGTTTGAACATTTGTTTATTTGGGTTT
Organism: Gymnoscopelus braueri; assembly: GCF_963280865.1. Lineage (NCBI taxonomy): Eukaryota > Metazoa > Chordata > Actinopteri > Myctophiformes > Myctophidae > Gymnoscopelus > Gymnoscopelus braueri. The sequence continues at coordinate 30,575,051 of NC_137623.1, forward strand.
GATTCTAACTTAATGGAAACTGGGTCTACCTTGAATAGATGAAACTTCATTAGCCTATTTGATTTGACCTATCGACGTAAACTAGTAGACCTGCTCCATTTTCTGTACAAAATCTGAGACAAGCGGCTTAATAAAACACATCCTACGACTAATGTGACTACAAAACAAAAAGTGTGAGTAACCAACACATCAGTGGTCATTCAGAACCCAAAACAAACGCACTCCCCTCACTAAAATAATGCTGCAAGAGCTGCACCTCTGTTTCTCCCACCCATCTCTCATGCTACAGTATGTGAACCGCTAACCTAGGAGGGTGTGTACTCGCCTGGCCCCTAGCCGAGCCTGCATCTGTTACAAACTCTGCTATTTTCAAAATAATTTGGGAAAATGTGGAATATTTCTGGAAAAATTTAACAACACAAATCTTGTATGGTGGTGACCTGGCACAAAATATTTTCTGATGGGGGACTGCGGCCAAACCCATATTCATTTAGGGGTCCTTGACATGACAAAGTCTGAGAACCACTGGATGTACTGTACACGACTTTCTCAGGGACGACAAGACATCACATTCAGCAGCCAGCGTCCCACAGTATTGTTTATCTTTGTGACATCATGTTGTCAGCGGAGGGCCACCTCTCTTCCTGAGGAAGCATGTGCTGCAGCCAGGGACAACATAGAGCGGAGGACGGGGGACGGACGATGTCGCAAGTTTTTCCAGTAGGCCTCTTGGCAGAATAAAGGGCGATTGAAACTTAACAGTACCGTAGTCGCATGCTGGCGTCGCACCCCGAAAATAATAGGTCTACGGGGGTGCCAATGGCCTAGTGGTTAAGGCGCATACCGCATACCACACACAACATAGGCTCTAATGCAGCCGCAGAGTCGCAGGTTCGATTCCCAAGCCCGATGGCCTTTGCTGCGTGTCACTCCCAGTCTCTCTCTCCCTATTTCCTGTCCGATCTTCACTGTACTATCCCAAATAAAGTCAGAAAAGCCAAATAAATAGATCTACAAGTTCACACATGTGACACGTTGTGAAATTGTAGATGCGTGACACCGCTGTGCAACTAAGTGTAAATCAGGAGTAACCCCGCTGCCCCCCCACCCCCCCCCCACACACACACCCCTTCCCATGCAGCCCTGGGCATGTTATGGTTGGCAAAAGGTATAAACAGCAAAGTAAGCCCAGCGAGTGGCTTTCACCTGGTTGGGGAGCTGTGTACCTTGACCTGTACAGTCAGACAGAAATAGCCAGCATGTACTCCTCTGTCCTACCTTCATCTTGTTGCCACAAGATTTAGGAACTCTACGACATTCAGAACGCACTACCTTCTTTTTTTTCTTTTTTAAAGATTTGTTTTCTGCCTTTATTGATAGTTAAGTGAAGATGGACAGGAAAGAGGGAGAGAGACGGGGAGAGAAAAACAGCAAAGGTCGACGGGAACGGGACTCAAACCCGCGACACGCTGTCAGGCTACATTAGAGGCTAAGTGCCCGGACCGCTGGCCGTACTACCTTCTTAGTGAAATCTGCACCGTGCATTTAGGCAAGGCTAACTCTGAATGTCATTTTTTTTTACCAAATGGTAATTGTTTTACAATCTCAGAGTTAAATTAACTGAGGGTTTTATTGTGAAGGCTTTTGTACTGGCGTTACAACCAGTGAGAGACTTCCTATTTTATTTCTTCTATAGACTTGACCGTGATTGATGGATAATAACAAGTATGTTTCCACTGTCCATTACACAACATTGCATTCCATGTGCTATTTCTAACATCCACACCCCAGTGATCGGCGGACCCTTACATTCTGGATCAGTTACCTCATATGGAAAGGTTTAGCCAAAAACACCCACTCCGATATTTTGCGGAGGATCTCCCATGGCAACGATTGTTTTGCTTTTTGAATGGCAGTTTACAGACAATAGCAAGCAAGCCTCTAGGTCATTCCCGCCACATTGCTTCAGTCCAAAACGTATTACAGTCAGACTCCGCTGGCAGCCGAATCAAAGGCGGTATGGGATGAGGGATGTTATTGTTGCATTATTCTACCATGGAGTAACACATCTCACAGTGCAACACCAAGGCTTAGTCTTAATTCACTTCAGGGTCTGTCACAAACATGTCCAGACAAATAATTAAATGGTCCTCCTAGACTAATGCAGCGTCATCAGTGATTAATTCCAGAGAAAACTTAAATAACAATAATCAGGCCCACAAGAGCACCATAATAACGTGTTAATGCACAAGGGAAATCTGCGCAGCATCCAGTTAGCGTAGTAAGACACTGCCTATGAGAGGGTAATTATATCAATGTGCTAATTCCCCATTGTTTAGCAGGCTTAGCTTAATTTCACTGGAATGCAGGGATTGACGTCATGAGATGTTCTCCAACTGAGAGCTCATCACCTGGCTGATGCACGGAGAGAGAAACCCACTAAAACTACTCTGAAACCCTGCGACTATTAATAGTCTAAAATAATGATGATACTGGTCTAACGTGAAACAAAACAGAGACCGTGAGAAATTGATGGTGACTAGTCTGGGAAGTAGTTACAGGCCTAGATACATTAGTAATCACTCTGCAATATGCCTAGATAGGAATGTAATGTATTAGGCTTCACCAGCATCGAGCTATTCCAAACCCTGTTGTTCCTCAGCTTACCCAGCTTGTTTCATGGTAATTAGTGTCCGTCAAGGTCTGGGGCTCACTGGAATTGACAGTAGTGTGGTTTTTCAGGCAGAAACACTATGATCAAAGGGTTAGCACGCTCTGGCTTTCTGCTAATCAAGTGTGGACTCTGCACGACACTTCCCTCATAATGCAGAGGGAAAGTTGGGATGTGAACCATTAGGACGGCTTGTGCTACCAAACAATCAAATACAAACTAAACACAAACAAACATAACAACAAAAAAGTACCCAGTAGGCTGTATGTTATTGC
>NC_137623.1:30582996-30712710 GCF_963280865.1 Gymnoscopelus braueri
CTTGATTAACTGTAATTGGACGCATATTTACTGTATATAATATTTTGCATTTGGATAGTTAAGATAATAACTTAATTAGGCCTAATCATTAAAAACATGTATAATTACAGTTCTACACACCCCTACCCCCTTTACATACCTGCTTTCTTTCTATGCTGAATGTTAACATATGCAGTTGAAGTTGTTCTCTTTTTCCACCACTTAAAAAGAACAGAGGACCCAAAAAACCTCCATAATATTGACACAGATGTTGCATATAACAGAATTCCCCTGAAAACACGAAGGGAGGCTGGTATGGCTTCTGGCAGCTCCGACCTGTGTATTCCCACAGCAGAAATAATTTCAGCACAGGATCGGCGAGGATTCGCTCTTTTTATATACCATTTACCATATTTGTAAGGGCCACACTGCCTGTTCACAGCTCTTAATGTGTTCCCCTGGCAATACATCCACCAACAATAATGGCCATGTTTACAGTAAGTCAGCTTAACTTCAAATAACCTACTCGATGCTTATCTCCCTTCCTGTAGATCTGGCCATTGTTACGAGCTGTTGACCTAACATCTCCTGCGACCACTGGTGTGTGTAGGAAAAACGATTACAAAAGTGAGAGTGTGTCTTATAAGGGTTTTCTAGTTCACCAAGACAATTATAAAAGTGAGAGTGTCTTATAAGGGTTTTTTAGTTCACCATGACACCATGACAATTATAAAAGTGAGAGTGTATTATAAGGGTGTTTTAGTTCACCATGACACCATGACAATTATAAAAGTGAGAGTGTCTTATAAGGGTTTTTTAGTTCACCATGACACCATGACAATTATAAAAGTTAGAGTGTCTTAATCGTGTTTTAGTTCACCATGACACCATGACAATTATAAAAGTTAGAGTGTCTTATAATGGTGTTTTAGTTCACCATGACACCATGACATTTATAAAAGTGAGAGTGTCTTATAATGGTGTTTTAGTTCACCATGACACCATGACAATTATAAAAGTGAGAGTGTGTCTTATAAGGGTGTTTTTACAGCAGTTCATCATGATACTTGAACACAACGTCCTATATCAAATGTATTACTGGGTGATTAGATAGCTGGGTTTATGGTGTTTGATGACATGGCATGTTAGTACAACGTGAAACTGAGAAAAGTAAACTGAACTTAATAACAAGATTAGCAATACTATGATACTATACTATACTACGAGTGTTCATGCAAAAAGTGGCGCCCCTCATGGGTCTGAGCGCAGTGGTGGAAAGTACATTTACTCATGTACTCTACTTAAGTCCAATTTTGAGGTATTTTTACTTTACTGGAGTGTTTCCAATTTTCGATAATTTGACTTCTACTCCGCTGCATCTCAAAGGCAAATATTGTACTTTTTACTCCACTACAATTATTTGAAAACTTTAGTTACTAGTTACTTTGTAGATTTTGATTATCATTACGAAACCACTTCAGACCTGGCATGGCCAGACTAATATCACTGCGTAGATATTAGTCTGGAATCACTATATGGAACGTGCATTTCCAAGGGGTGGATTTAAAAAAATGCCTCTGGTGATAAACCTGCCCCAAATTTGCATACTGGGCCCTGATTGGTCCCTCACAACTTTGGAGGGAGTGAAATCCAATCACAACTGAGCGTTGCCAGACCAAATCTGCCGAGGGCATTATTTTTTGTTGCAATGGTAGATTCGTCTGGTTTCCAGGCTACTTCATACCAATATACTTTGGCAATTTGAAAATAGCCAAAGCGATGCGTTGTGAGCTGGTAGATTTTCAAAGGATCTTATACATTTTATACATTTGAAAACTTGTGAAATGGGACCTTCTGCATAATGAGTACTTTTACTTTTGGTACTTTAAGTTTAGTTTGATGCCAATACTTTTGTACTTTTACTAAAGTAAATTTTGACCTTTTTGACCAAATTTTTACTTGGTATTTCTACAATAGAGTATTGATACTTCTACTTAAGTAAAACATGTGAGTACTTCTTCCATCACTGCCTGAGAGTTACACTCTCAGACTTGAACGAAACACTGAGCGTTTCCCCACGTACCATCCACTACTGGAAAAAAAGGCATATCATTATATTTGGCCTCGCACTCGCCTGGCATCTGCTCAACATCAGTGAGGGTCAGCGGTTCCACTGCTCCTCGTGTTCACGGAGCGTGCGTGTCGCTCGTGCCGCGTTGAAAAAAAAACCCCAGAACCCCGTCTGTTTCCCATTGTGCGGCATACACATGCGCCTCATATGCAATACATTGTAACAGCGGTGCAGAGGGGCGGTGATGTCATCACTCTGGTTGCCAGCTGAAGTTCTGGGGCTCTGAGTGTTTCGACTGGGCCCGGTGGGCCTGGCCACCGCTGGCCCAACGAGGCCTGGTGCTGTCAGTGCCCCCCACCTCCTCCCCACCTCCTCCACAGACTCCCGGCTCACATCCTGAGCCTGTAGGTGTAGAGTTTCTTTGCAGATGACTTCTGTTTCTGTATTCATCAAAGTAAAGGCCAAAACCAGTAGAACACCCCGCCCCCACATCCCACCACTACCCCACCCCATCTGAATTCATGAATCTAAAGTGTGCTGCAGTACAGTACAGTACAGTACAGTACAGTACAGTACAGTACAGTACAGTACAGTACAGTACAGTACAGTAGTGGTGGAAAAAGTACTCACATTTCTTACTTAAGTAAAAGTATCGATACTGCACTGTAGAAATATTCTGTTAAAGTAAAAAAAAAAAGTGAAAGTCCGGAATTCAAAATGTACTTAAAGTTCCAAAAGTAAAAGTACTGAAATGTTTGAAAATAGCAGATCTACAAGCTCACAACGCGTCGGATCGCAACGCTTTGTGAGCTTACAGTACAGTACAACAGATTTATTAGGGAAGGGGACATTAGAAAAGCTGAGTCTAGGAAATTTCATCAGTGGAGATGAAACATGATGTACTGGAGGAAACGTGTATTACACGCAGTGCGAGGCACATCAAAGGGGGCTGGCTCGCTTTAAATAGAACAGCAGGTAAATGGGCTTTGGGATGACTGTAATTTTAGCGATCTTGATATAGCCCAGTGTGGCCACTTCTAGAGTTTTGGCAAGCAACAGTGCCGATTATCATCATGGCGCTACAGTGCCACCTGGCAAACATGGTCCTCTCTCTGATCTTACCTAATTTACAGCCACTGGTCATCCAGGCCTTCAGGGACCTATCTCAAACGTTGCTGATTTATAATTAATTGCACGTGGGTGTCACACACCAAAAATAGCTGATCTACAACCTCAGAATGATGTTATCAACATCAAAATAAATTATTTACTGACCTACATATGACTAACTCATTACAAAAGTTTGAAACCCTTTTTCCATACAGAAAGAATGTTCTAATCTAGGCTCAGCTATAATAACCAACTGCTTTCACGGCCTTCGTGGACCAAAACTGTCCATTTCCCATCAGAATCCATCTCCAGACCTATAATTAGGACTATTTTAGGACCGTGAGTCTATCCAGTGGCCACTGCATCCTCCGAATCTATCTCACAGAACCACAGGAGCTGCCCTAAACCCAAGCAATTGCACCACAGTGTAATGCAGACACAAAAGTGTTTCGACGGTGCATTCCACTGTTCATCACATTTGCCCCGAGCACAAACGTGAACCAACAGCATGAAACCATTGTCAGCATTCGGGCATCGTCTGGCCAGTGATTACCAACATGTGGTTTTTGTTTATCTCCCAACAACGGGGTTGTCTTTTTTTGTCTGTAACAAAATGTTTGAATACAAAGCCTGTTTGAAAACAATATGTGTTGTTCACACATCACATGTTAAGAGATTATTGCAACAAGTGCTGAGGTCATTGCATAATATCCCAACAGTGGTTATCTACTCTGCTCAGTTTCTTCCTGCGGGCCGCTACTGTTTTGTTAAACTTTGATTTCACCCACAACTGGCCGGCAATTCAGAGGAAAGGCAGAGGGGAAAGTCAACACTGTAGTAGCTGCACTGCAAACCCTGTCAAATTACCTCTGGGGGGGGGTGTAAAAAGGAACACTTAAGGGTAATTTTTGACACCCTCAGAAGTAAATGGATTTTACAGTGTAATGAAATTTCTCACACTGTACCACCCCAAACACACACTCACACACACACACACACACACACACACACACACACACACACACACACACACACACACACACACACACACACACACACACACACACACACACACACACACACACACACACACGTACACACACACGTGCACACGCTTGCATGCATGCGCATGCACAAACCTCTCAAATATTTTTCAATCCTCTTCCCACATAACAGCAGTGTGATCAAACTAGCTCTACACCAAACATAGCAAATCCTTACAACGGCCGGGATTTGATGAAGAAGAGAGCCTATCGTAACACGGCACAGATGTGGAGAGGGCCAGGCTGTATGTGGTCTTATACCGTCTCCCTTGGCCACGCCGCGTCATCCAGGGGCAGTGGTGGAAGTACCGATTTTTTTTACTTAAGTAAAAGTATCAATTTGATACTTTTACTCGATATTCAATACGGCAATGTAAATATACTCTGTTAGAAGTAGAAGTCCCGTATTCAAAATGTACTTGAGTAAAAGTACAAAAGTATCGGCATAAAAATATATTTAAAGTGCCCAAAGTAAAAGTACTCATTGTGCGAGTTCACAATGAGTTCACAAGTTCAAAATGTATAACAAATCTTGTAGATTGTAGCTTGAGCTTGTAGATCTGCTATTTTCAAATGGCCAGAATAAATATACGGCTGAAGTGGTTAGTGTGTTTTGTAATAGTAATCAAAATCTACAAAGTAACTAGTAACTCAAGTTTTCATATAATTGTAGTGGAGTAAAGGTACAATATTTGCCTCTGAGAAGTTAAAGTATTGAAAATTGGAAATACTCAAGTAAAGTAAAAAAAATTAAATGTTGTAACTTAAGTACAGTACTTGAGCAAATGTACTTAGTTATTTTCCACCACTGCCCGGGGGCATCTGCTCAAAGAGATCTGAGGGCCCGGCCGGGAGCCCTTTTTTTGTTTTGGCCCAGCCGGAGGTGCCTGGTTATTGTTGTAAGGTAAGGGATCGGCTGGGATGAGGGCACCGTTGGACCACTCTCAACACATGAGGATCATGTAAAGCCCCTTGACCTCTGACTCCACGGTGTGAACAGCTGCCCAGTGTTGATGCTGCACATTCACTTTGATCCACCTTGATCCGGGAGCCATGACAAAACGGGTTGGTTTTTCGTGGGAGAGTGAAGTGTTAAGTTTTGACAGCAAATTTTTAAAATAAAATAAAATTAATTTTTTTTTGTCATATTTTAGTCATCTGAAATGTTTAGTTATATGATAACATTCAGATTTTGTAGATAAAATGGATTTTGGCCAACCGCGGTGGCATTGTATACCCTAATTTATGCTTAGCTGAATGCTGAAAATAGCTGATCTACCAGCTTGTAGATCGACAACCGTGTACAACCCACGATAAGATGACTAGTTCTGCTGGATCTCTTCTCCACTAGTCCCTCCTTAACATTTTCGTCTAGTTTGTGGACAAAATTGTCAGTACATTTAGTCATAGCTTTAGCAATCATAACTTAGATTTTAATTCGTTTTTCATACAGGTTTCGTCAGTGAAAAATGTAGTCAAGAAACATTTTCCATCATAGTTTTAGTCGACAAAATTAACACTGACGACGAAAACGCTGCCACTCTGCACTTTGCACTGCAGCACTTTGTGTCGTCAACCTGTTGTGTTTACTTTCACAGCTGCACCTTTTCTGTACGCGTTGTCAAATGTCAAAGTCATTTTTCATGCAACACATACTGTACCAGCAGCTCGGTGTTAGTAAAAAAGGATAAATGTGAACGTGCAGTGGGCAAAGAGACAGTGCAGTGAAGCAGGAATGATACGGATCAATCCAAATGTTCATTGGTAATGATTATTTTGGGGACAGTATATGCTCAGTTTTCTCTTCTTAGCTCCACAGTTTAATAGGCTCTATGCACAGCAGCCATATATGTAAAGAAATTGGACCTCTTCCTTTACTTCCTTCACAGGTGTTACCAACGATACTAATAAAGACTGTTCCATTTAGTGTAGCACAGTGGCTCTCATTTACGGGTCCATTTGGTTCCATTTGTACACTCTCAGAGCTACGCACCCGTAAGGGGCCATTTGGAACCCCCTCAAGGAACCATGAGGGTCCCTGGACCCCACTTAAGAGAACCACTGGTGCAGAAGAGTGTTTCCAGTGAGCCAACATGCGCAATATCAGCACCCTGACTCTGTTTGACAAGAATGGAACAGAGCCTTCATTAGTATCAAACACCTTTGAAGGAAATAAGGAAGAGAAGAGGCCCAATTTCTTTAAAATATAGAGCCGGTAGTATTAGGCTACTGCATAAAACTAGGCAGTCTTAAAACTAATGATGTCAGCGGTGGAGAAAATAATAAAATAAGCCCTTCTTCATTTGGCTGCTGTACCCTTGGGTCCACGAGCAAATCACTAGGAGAACATTTTTACATATTTTGAGGATTATAATTTAAATTTATATCCAGAGCAACTTATAAGTAAGTCAGCAGATAGTTGGGGTCACTGTTGTTCAGGGACACTTTGATAGGATCGCTATATTGGCTGTAATTATGGGGATTGTACCTTGACCTTTCAGATACTCAACAATCTGTCAGACCTCCAGGCCACCCTGCCCGACTTTGAGAGGCACTGGCTTATTTCAATACACGGATTAGATCCAGTGGTGGTAGAAGTACTAACATTTTTTTAAGTAAAAGTATCAATCCACCATGTAGAAATACTTTCTACAAGTAAAAGTCCATTATTCCAAACTTTGGCATCAAAATATACTTAAGGTACCAAAAGTAAAAGTACTCATCAGTCAGTGATATATGTCCCATTCCAAGTTTTCCTTTGAAAATAGCAGATCTACAAGCTCAAACCGCATCGCATCCACTACAAATAATTGTAGTGGAGTAAAAGTACAATATTTACCTCTGAGATGTAGTGGAGTATAAGTCAAAGTATTGAAAATTGGAAATACATGCAGTAAAGTAAAAAATTGCTCAACATTTTACTTAAGTATGGTACTCGAGTACATGTACTTGGTTACTTTCCACCACTGATTAGATTCTTATTTGCCGTAATGACTTTCTGTGGATCCGAAAGTTGTTCAAATCACCCCAATGAACATGACATCGACTAAGAAATTAACTAGGACAACAACAATCTGAACTGATCTGAATCTGATATTCGACTAACGACTAAAGAAAAGTGAGGATGTTTGACCTCCATGTGGTATATGAGTCATCGGGGTAAGTGCTTTCATTCAGACAAGCATGGCTAATTTGATATGTCCAGCTCAGATCTGCTCCTGACAGAGATGACATCAGTACACTTCAAGAGACCGAGTGATGCAGTGCGTGACCAACGGCCATCCTCTCCTGTGTTGCTACTGACTAAAAGTGTAATATTTACCCTAAGAAAAAGGTTATGAGGGTTATGGGGATCGAATTCATATTCAATGCTCCATCCGCCTCGGTGACGATATCAAATTGCGGCTTCTCGAAAATCATCTCTCTTAAATCACTTTTCTTGATTTACGCCACACATATCATGTGGATGACAGACTAACTCTGAGCATGTGTGCAGATGGATTGCCCCCAACCCCACCCAAAAAAAAAAAGAGCGCATGCCAGACTTGCCAGACAAACTCGGTGAATCACTCTGTGTGCGTTTTTAATCATCCCAGGGACTTGTTTAAACTCCTCCCTGCCCCTCCGAGTATCACTGGGCTGTTAAATGACAAAACACACAGACCCGGTGGTTTACACATGGTCCTGTATAGGACTATCCCCAACCTCTCCTGGGGATTTGACCGAGTGCACCAGACGCACAAACAACCCCACGGACACAGACATGGGGGGGGGGGGGGAACAAAATACAGCCTTGCTGTGTAGCCGGCCCAATCTTTCCACCCTGCAAGAGTTTTATAAGTTCGCAATAATGTGTAATTACGCCACAACTAATTGCTACCTTGCCTCTGTGCAACGCAAGGATAATATGTTATTTCAGGACCATTGAAGGTGCTGGATGAAAATAAAGACGTGAGCTGGAAAGAAAATACATACTGTATGTTTGGCCGATGGGCCAAGACCACTGCAAGAAAAAGAAATAGGACTTTTATAAGGGTGGAGAGAGAAGGAATGTTTTGTAAAAGCCAATGATCCGAGTGTTGAGAGGATGACGCAAGAGCCTTGCCCTGACCAGTACCAGGCACAGCACCCCCCATCGCTCACCATCAACCGCCCCACCCCCCGTCTCCAAATAACACCCGACCTACAGTACACCCTCGCAGGGGGTGATGATGTGGAGCCGAGCCCTCCCCAGAGCACGCTGGGGCACTGACATGGGATGAGATAACTCACATCTGGACGCACAACAGAGCCGGCGTTCAGCTCTCACTGGAGACACACGGAGTCATGGAGAAGAAGCCACCGCGTCCTCTGCCCTCCAACAATCCCATTGTGATCTCTGACACTCATTGTGATTCAGGCAGTGATGGAAGAAGTACTAACAGTTTTTTACTTAAGTAAAAGTGTCAATACCCTATTGTACAAATAGTCTGTTACAAGTACAAGTTCAGTATTTACTTGAGTTCAGAATTTACTTGAGTTAAAGTACAAACCTATGGGCATCGGAATTTCACAAGTTTGTTGTGAGCTTGTAGATCTGCTATTTTCAAATTGCCAAAGTATATATATAGGTCTGAAGTGGTTTTGTAATAATAATCAAAATCTACAAAGTAACTAAAGATTTCAAAGAATTATAGTGGAGTAAAAAGTACAATATTTGCCTCTGAGATGTAGTGGAGTAGATGGTAAAAGTATTGGATATATACTCAAGTAAAGTAAAAATATGTCAACATTTTATTTTACTCAAGTACAGTACTTGAGTACTTAGTTACTTTCCACCACTGGAATCAGGCGCAGAAAGACAACAGTCGAGTATATGAAAGTGTTATATTTGCCATTTCACCACAATGAGTCATTGTCATTCTCAGAAAGCTGTCCGTTCCGTTGTACCACAGTGTGCTCCCCTCGCTCAGAGTCTATGTACATTGTACAGGCAGCAGAGTAAGAAAGGCACATTGAAAAAACTGACCAAAACCACAGGATTGTAAGAATGTCTGTAAAGCCTGGCCTATCAAAACTAAAACTGGAATTCCAGAATGGCTGTGGACGTTGATAGCATGTTTGTTGATACTGAAACCTTTTTGCACAGGTCACTTTTATTTTTACAAATGGCATCTGTCGAAGTAATGATTTATTATCAATTACACACCATAGGATCTATCACGCTCACACACACAAACCATCTTCAGAAAAGACATTAGCAATATTATTCGCTCTGTGGGAGCCAACAGGCATAAGAAATGGATGAATGACATAGACTGATGTACTGTGCGCGCGCGCGCGCACACACACACGCACACACACGCACACGCACACACACACACACACACACACACACACACACCTCAAACAGATACACATGCAAAAACACACACACACACACACACACACACACACACACACACACACACACACACACACACACACACACACACACACACACACACACACACACACACACACACACACACACACACACACACACACACACACACACACACCTCAAACAGATACACATGCAAAAACACACACAGACGGTCAAGATTCCTCAGCAGGCTACTGACAAGTAGCTCAGGAACTCTCTCTCCCTCTGAAGAGAACTCACAGTGGTCACTGTTAGCTTTTCGCAGAATCCTTCCAGTGACTAATTATAGAGTCAGCCTATCTGCACCCATTCCTACAACCAGCGGATCCACATCCACCCTCCCCGGCCCTCCTGTGCTCGTGTCTAAGCAAAGTGAAGCTCGACTCTTTCCAGATGCTGGGTCTTTTTTTTTTCTTGCATAATGGATGTTTTCTGTACAGTAAGCGGAGCAATGGAGTGCGACACACAGGAGAACAGCACGACAAGCACATCTTGCTACAGTACATGCCACTGCACTTAAGCAATGCAGCTTAACCTCTGCGCCCCGCTATGAACCCAGCTAACGGAGACAGAGACAGAAATGGAGACAGGTAAACTGTCAGACAGACAGATAGACGGAGATGGAAATAGAGAGGATAGAGCGACAGACAGAGAAACAGGCAGAGATGGAGACAGGCAGACAAAGAGGCAGAGACATAGATGGAGACATAGAAACAAGCAGAAACAGAGAACAAACAGAGACACAGACACAGATGGAGATGGCAGAGAGACAGACAGACAGAGATAGAAACAGAGGAACGGGGAGAAACAGAGATAGAGATAGACAAACAGGCGAAGACAGAGATGAAGACAGATAGAGAAACAGGGAGAGACAGAGATAGAGACAGACAGATGAACAGGCAGAGACAGAGAGGGCGAGAGACAACACGGGGTACTGCTATGGGGATGGAGCGTGTGGGAGAGGTGCTGCCTGAGTATATCAAAACAAACCCACCCCGGGTTTCTCAAGCCCAATTGAACATTAAATCACTACAGGCGAGGAAAATATGACACAGTGTTATTTCTGTTGAGCTACAATGCCAGTGTTCCTGAGAGGTAAAGATGGAAGGGTATGGAAGTGGAGCCAAGAGGATTAAAGAGCGTTTGTTGATTTTTTTTTATCCTTGTTGATCTTGCGTGGAGGCTAACTTCTCCAAACATGGATGTTGTTTTGTGCCTTGGCGTGCCACTCCAGTGCTACGGTGGAGGTCTGTGGTGCACAGGGGGTCCCGGGGGTGAAGTTAAAGGCACACTCCGCAATTCCCCGCGGTGATCCCAGCCTCGTTGTTGCACGCTACAGCGACGCATGTGGTGGGGTGGGATGGAGCAGGGGAGGTGTCGCCTGTGTCCAATTTATAATTCATGCGTCTGGCTCTCCAGCGGTTTGTCTAAGTACAAACAATGTGGAAGGGGACAGCAGGAAGCTAGGGATATAAATATGGACAATCCATTGTTTCCTGCCCCACCCAATTAAGGCTGCCTTCAGCCCACAATGTGCAGACCCTTAGAATGTGCTCACGCTCTGTTCTCAACATGACTCAGTGGACTTTGATGACGTCAAGCAGTAAATTAATTTATTAACGTTATCAGCTATCGCCTAACTTACTGCTAATGGAAAGGCAGCAAGCCGGGGGTAGTGCGCTGGGTCAAATGCAGTGCATTGCTGCTGAATTATTTTGGTGCTTGCTCGGGGCCATAACACCGGGCTAGCCTATTTACAGATATAGCCTCAATACGGTCATGAATCACTGCTGCACTATTGCCCCCCCCCCCAAAAAAAAACAGTTTTGGGGGGTATCTAATTCTGCTCTCTTCACCTGTCTCAGAATCTACACAGAAGAATCTAATGAGTTAAACACATGAACCCTCTGGGCTTAAGTGGATATTTGACGAAAATAGCAGATCTACAAGCTAATAACGCATCGCGTTGCGTCATGTTGTGACCTTGCAGATCGGCTATTTTCAAAGTGCACACCCCTAGCAGACCCCGGTAAACAAGTACATAGACTTCAAATCCTCACTATGTAACTTTTTTTACTGTAATGTTGTCCAATCTCTATGGTGGAGTATGTTAATACAATATAACTTATACAATTGGGGTGGTTGTATTTTGTCTCCCTGCTCTTCTACTGAGACATTTAGATCGTGTCAAAGGTCATGTCTCACCTACACACAGGATCTGACACAAATTTTGACCTGATGGTCAAGATTGAATTCATCAAGATTGAATTTATCCCTCGAACAAGCAGGCAAGACTTCAGCACTTGAGCAGGAAACCGAGTTCAAATCCGGGGTAGAAGTGACGTACATGGACATGGACACACATGTTTGTGCTAACAATATGCCTGTTAAAGTTGAAGTTTCAAGAAGGAATAACTGAAACTGCATGTTGACATCTGTCCTACTTCAAATCCATGTATTAACTCCCATTCATATCTCTGTAACCATTCTGTATGGTTGACCACTGGAGCAGCTGTAGCTGTTGGATTGGGTGCTTTGCTCAAGGGCACTTCAACAGTAGATGTTGGTGGGGGGGAGTGTTTCCCCAAGTTTGTATTTTCTTCCCCCCGATGATGATGATGATGATGATGAGGGATTTGAGCCATCAACCTCCTCGTCATGAGTGTTTACTGTTTAGGCTAGCAACACCGCAAATTGAGTGGTATACAGGTTAAAAGCGTGATCACGTTGCAGGGCTGATCTGGGGGTGCCTGGAGCAGCCGCCAGCCGGCTTTGCTCTTGAGGTTTGGATCCACACAACCTGTGATCAGCAGCCAGTACCCAGACAGCCTGCCCCCCCCCCCCCCTCTGTCTCCCTAAACAACACTAATCTGCTGTCCAGCTGCAGTCCAGGGACAGGGCACTGAGAGGAGAGGGCAATGGTGCAACTCCCCACATAGAGACTAGTAGGACAGAGCATACTGTATCACATAGCTTATGTTTAGTAATGGCATAATTGTCAAATTGTCAAAACACCCTCTTCAGTGGTTTGATGAGTTTTTTTTATTATCCTACTAATATCCGACATTATTCTTGTTCTATCTCCTCCACTTCTCCTTGTGCTTATTCTTATTTTTCTAGAGGGAATCCATGTTTGATATCACGTGAAGACTCGGGGAGCACGGGCCATACCTCTGCAGTGATGGTGCAGAGCTTTGTTCACGTCGGGTTCCGGCGCCATCATTGTTTAACTAGAAGAGAATAGGCCAGCATGCTCAGCAGGGTACTTCTCCAGATGCAGTATTATACTGCAACGTCCCACGGCCGCTGGCTCCTTTTCCCATCAGAGGAAGACCTGAGAGAGCTCTGCCTAAACTGTACCATAAAACCTGAGCCAGGCATGGACCACCAACAAAGCAGGACCCTTTGTAGGTCTGGTTTAGTGGTCGCTACCCCCACACACACATTTGGTGGGTGTAACAGGGTTTACCGTCCGGTGGCACACCGAGCTGTGCTGATGTCTGCAAAAAAGAATAACAAAAATAAACAAAGAGTTGAGTTAAAAGACAACTACGACACTTTGATCCAAGTGGTTTGCAGCAGGGGCTGAAGAATAAAAGAGTCGCCGCACACCCGTAGGTGCCGATGCCAGTACTTTATTGAGGACACAGAGACTTAGAAACACACCAATGTTTCGGACAGACTGCTTCTTCAGGGTTGCAGAAGGAGCTAACCATGAGGCGGATTCTCTGTGATGTTTTGCGGCGTGGTGAATAATCTTGCTGGCATTAGTGTTTTACTTGATTATGTGGGGCAGTGATATAAGCTCTTAAGTTCAAAGTGGCAGAAAAATCAATGGACTAAAAAGAACAGGCTTGCATAAGGATGCTGTGGAGAAATTGCCTTTACATTAACCACTTGAACCCTAGTGTCCCTATTCTGGGTATATCACAATAGGCGAACAATTCTGTGAAAATAGCAGATCTGCAAGCTCACAATGCTTTGCAACATGACAGGTTGTGAGCTTGTAGATTGGCTGTTTTCGGCAACGAGATGTGGCATATAGGGGAAAAAAGGAGTGGGCCTAGCAAGAATCCATTAAAACCAGGAAAAGATCTGTGACATTTTAGATTTTAGCTATGATTATGAGTTTTTTCTAAAATAGCAGATATACAAGCTCACAGTAAGTCACTTGAGCTTGTAGATCTGCTATTTTAGAAAAATCATGAAAATTTGTGCAAATCTTTGAATATAAATATTTTTTTAAAGCAAACATTTTTAACTCAAATCTTTGCTTCCGGGGGGTCCCTGGAACAAAATCTTTTGAGGTCCGAGAACAAATATGTATAATGATACAGCGACATACGTTTTTTTCAGAAAACTGTCAGAAAGACATGTAGAATCGGCCTCAGGTCTTAATGGGTTTAAGTGGTTAAGAATGTTACATCTGTCTCTTATTTCCCATCCCCCTCTGACCGTCTTTCCCTGGGCTGCAGTCTCAACATCCACTTGTCAATACCAGCTCTTAGTTTTCCTGGCAAACTGTGATCTTCGACTGTGTGTGTCCAGCATCCTCGCTCGCTCTGGACAGCGTCTCCGGTGGCAGACACACCCATCCCCTTGCTGTGGGAACTCTGCCAGCCTGTGATCCTCAGCCACATTCCGAGCGATAGTGCCATGGGAAAACTGATAATAAAAAGCTCTGTGATAGCATTCCAAAACAAACCTGATAACAACAAACTATAAATACAAGACGTTCCAAGACGTTTTTCATCAATAAGGGCTTTCTGACTCTATACAGGCACTGACCGTGCTGATAGTCCATGAGCCAGAGCCCCAAAATTGAGCAATGATTATCGAAAGAGTGGGCAAAACCATACCTATATTAAATTGTTTATAGGGTCAATATAAGTAAATAAATACCTTTCCACAGGAGCAGCTTTTTCATATTTATCACACATTTTGTTATTTTCCCCATACGTACATGACAGGTGAAAACATGACAAGATTTAAAAAATAGTTATCAAAATGAAACTTCCCCAGTTGATTACTTGCATGAAGACAATGATTTATCGTATTACAAGTTTTCTGAAATTCTATATTTAAATATGCAAATTAGGCATTTAGTCCATGAGCCAGAGCCCCAAAATTAAGCCAGATTGAATATTCCCTCGTTAAAAACCTTTGACTCCAACATCTTAACAAAATGAAATAAGAATGTTGACTCTGGCTTTGTCCAATGTTCCAATGTTGATTCTGGAAAGTTATGCAAATTCGGGCATATTTTCTTAATGCATAATTTGCATATTTAAATATACAATTTCAGAAAACTTGTAATACGATAAATCATATATTTATTTACTTATATTGACCCTATAAACAATTTAATATAGGTATGGTTTTGCCCACTCTTTCGAAAATGAAATCTTGTCTGGCTCATGGACTATGATGCCGGCTACTCAAATCACAAATGATTATCCCTTCTAGCGTGCTTTATGAGCTGCCTGAGTTTTGAGTTCACGTTTGCATGCTAATTGTTTATAGAGTAAAGACATTCCATTTGTCATGTCAGTTTAATAGGCTACCATGTAGGCCCGAGGTGGGAGTCTGCTGTTTTGGGCCTGACACAGTAATCACCATTCTTGGAACGCATCTCCATTCATTACTCATGTAAAACGGAGCGATACAGCTCCGGGAGTTCGTGCTGCGTGCCAAGTCCAAGTTAGAAAGTACACCACAGCCGGCGAATGAACCTGCAGCCCAGCGATGATAGAGGCACTTCCCTAAAACAATGCCCGGGTCCCATGCAGGACCTCTGCCTCCCTGCGAGCTCTCCATAACAAAACAGGTTGCCGGCTCTCCTTCTTTGGGCGGTAAACCAGATCAGCTGTGATGCGGAGATCTGATAAGAAATTACGGGCGTTTTCCGTCCCAGTGGTGAATAAGAAATTGGACTAATACATTGCAGAGGGACGAACACAACAGAGTCATGTCTCGCACATTGCAGTCGTGATGTACACAGGAGGTACTCTGTCTCCCCACTCAGGGTAGCAATCTGATGTGAGATGTTTGGTCTAGTCCATTGGTCCTCCGCAATTGTGCGTCTGTCTAACGAGACGAGCCAGAGAATCCATGTTGTGAATGGGGCTCTGTTGTGTCCCAGTGGGGGGTTGACAGGGACAGCCAACGGCAGGTCAAACATTAGTGAAGGCAGGGGTCAGGGGTTAATCTTGGGGGCGGGCGGTCACTCACACGGGTCAGAGCCCCAGAGACTCAACAGGCCTCAGGGGACAGACTCCGAAAAGAAAAAGGGGTCACTCGTTTGCGTGCTTGAGCAATAGCGCACATCACTCTAATCTGGGCATTAGGGAAACAAACAAATAAGTACCCCCCCCCCCCCCCCCCCACTCTGTTCAACACCTGAAACGCTGAATGGGTTTTGGGGATAGGAGAGTGTCTTGCTCTCTGCGTCGCAGATAAATGACAAATGAGTGAGTGGACTCATTGACAGCACCTCAAAACCCAAACCTCTCATCACGGACTGTCAATTGCAGAGGCCCTGATTACATGTATGTAGCTAAATGAAGAGTTGGACAGGGAAGAACGTGATTACTAGGCAGGTATGCAAACATGGTGAGTCCGACACGCATGCATGCACAAAATAATCTCTCCTTCCAACGCAAACGCGCACACACGAATAAACATGCACGCAAGACACAGCCCAGCAGCTTCCGCACACACACACACACACACACACACACACACACACACACACACACACACACACACACACACACACACACACACACACACACACACACACACACACACACACACACACACACACACACACACACACACACACACACACCACGGCTAGTCTGACTCTACATATTGCTCACACATGCTCTCGGCTTCTGGCTGCCTGCCATCTGCCTCTGTCTCTCTCCCCAGCACAGGAAGCCAAGAAGGCAGGCGGGCGGGCAGGCAGGCACTGCGGTGCGACAAGGGGTCTGGGGAGACAAGCAGAGTGTGGATCAACAGGCCCTGTCTGGCCCGATCCAGTGAGGTTCACGCTGGGTAACGTCTCTCCTCGTCCACTGTTTCTTGAACTACATACTGTACTGTAAGTTGGGACCTGAAATGGGTCACGGGCCAGATTCTGCTAAATCTGCACAAGACACGACTAGTACATTTCAACGAGCCTCGGTTTCACAGAAAGACTTATTTAGGTTTCAGGGCTTTGGGAATTTTAGAATCTCTGCCATAAAGATATGTCACAATATGTGAGGGTACAGCCGAGGATAATTAATTTATAACTTTAACAGATATCTGGTCCTGTATCTCTACAGGGATATTAGCTGAAATGCATGTGTTTGGATCCTTGGAGAATCACTGTCACATTTTTTTATTCTAGATTTGTACTGTTAAATCTCATATAAGAGTACACAAGAGTAAAATGCTTTGGTTTCGGTAACAACAATAACAAAGAGATAACTAGGGCGCTCGGGTGGCGCAGTGGTAAAGTACCCGCCCACCACCGCGGAGGCTGGGGGTTCAAATTCACCATGGTGCATCCAGCTTTGTCGAGCGTCTATATGAACACACCCGAGCGGGAATGCATATAGATGGATTTCTTGTTTACCAACATTGAGACTGCACACGCAGGTGCCCGTTTCATGTAATCTATTCCCAACACACACACACACAAATGCAGATTTGCCCGAAATGCCCCCTATACCCGCATATCTGTCTAAATACCTCCAAAAAGTTAGTGACACCCACAGTCACGAAACTAGAGGGAGCGTAAACAACAATCTGGTACCACCCACCCATAAAACAAACATGGGCAAATTCTCCTTCTACAGCACGGCCACCAAGGTATGGAATAGTTTAACCCCATCCCTCAAAAAATGCAGTTCGCTGGGCTCATTTAAAACAGCCCTAAAAACTCACCTTTCTGGAGGCCATATAGAGGAGGTAGTACCAGTTTCCTGGTAGACAGACGACCCCCCTCCCCCTTTTTTTGTATATATAAATATATATTTTTTTTCTTTGCTTTTTTTTGTACATAGTGGTATTTTTTCTCTGTATTTTTATGTTGATTTTTGAACTGTTTGGTTGCTACTATATATGTCTATGAAATTAATTCAAGGACCCCAACGGAAACAAGTCCGCAAGGACTTTTTTGGTCGGACCTTTTAGACAAAAGTATTATAAATGTAACTGTGTTGTTTTACATTCTTTTGCCTAATAAAAATTTCAATCAATCAATCAATCAATCAAAATTCAATCAATCAATCAACAGATCCCCAAACCTGTTGTTTTTGGGGCACTCTGGGGAGCACTAGCTTCAGAGAACAGCTGACATACAACGCGTTGCAGACGCGTGCTATTCTCTGCCGTTCTCTGCACGCAACACCTTCGCACGGCGGAGTATAAATTAGGTTTGAGGGGATACAGCTGCGCGATCAAGCAGGTTCTGGCGCCGTGATCATAGAGCGCGCTCCCTCTGCGACTGGAGGTGTGGTTTGGAGGTCAACTGCTTTGAGAATCGCTATAATTGCAGTGGTGGAAAAAGTACTCAAATTCTTTACCTAAGTAAAAGTACCAATACTGCAATATAAAAATACTCTGTTACAAGTAAAAGTCCATAATAAAAAAAAAACTTGAGTAAAAGTACAAAAGTATTGGCATCAAAATGTACTTAAAGCACCAAAAGCAAAAGTACTAAATATTTGAAAATAGCAGATCTACAAGCTCACAACGCGTCGCGATGCGACGCGTTGTGAGCTTGTAGATCGGCTATTTTCAAATAGCCTATGTATAAAATAGGTTTAAAGTGGTTAATGTATGTTTCATTATATCATAATTTATATCTGAAAAGTAACTAGTAACTAAAGTTTTCAAGAAGTAGTAGTGGAGTAAGTACAATATTTGCCTCTGAGATGTAGTGGAGTAGAAGTAAAAGTATTGGAAATTGGAAATACTCAAGTAAAGTACAAATACCTCAAAATTGTACTTTAGTACAGTATTACTACAGTAAATGTACTTAGTTACTTTCCACCACTGTATAATTGTTTACACACAAGTTGACACAACATAAACCACGGTATATATTTCAAGAGGCAGAGATCACAGTAAACATCCATCCTAAACCACCTTCTTCCACACTGGGAGGAGGAAAACAGCATCTGAAAGTTTGATGGGATGCATTTTTACACGTGAGGCTGTGACCACTTTTACATTGCATCTAATGAGAGGTTGGGTTCTTCTGGCCCCGAGCTGCACGCTGCATACTGGTTCTTATCAGTGTGACATTGTCTGGAAAAGCTTCTATACTCCTACGGGCTGGGGGCGGCACCCGTCAGCAGGGAGTGTTGGGCAGGAGGAGTAGGATTTAAGGCTCTATGTCCTCCCGGTAGGGGCTCCTCACTGGCAGGTGAGGTGAACAGCAGTGACAACACACAGATGTGTGTGAGGAGGAATTAATTGGCATGATGACAAAATGGGGGGGGGGGGGGGTGGTAAATAGCAAAAAACAAACAAACTAAGAGATAGAGTGACAGATAGAAGAATGACAACCGTATGTGAAGACAAATAGCACAGTACTATGTACATACTGTGTGTGTGTGTGTGTGTGTGTGTGTGTGTGTGGCAAACAGGTAATAGGCCTAAGGTGTCAATCGTTCATGACTTGATTGACTGTGTGGATTTGGTTTTGTGGAGCTTATATTGCTCTTGGTCTTGTCATTCAAAAGCCTGATTGCCTGGGGAAGTAGTTGGCACTTAGCCTCCTGCCCTTTGGGTCTTGTGGATGTGGAACCACTTGCCATGTGGTAGCATCTGGAGTAGTCTGTAGTTGGGTTGGCTCACATCGTTGATAATACTATGGGATTTTTTGACACCATCCTACAGTATATATCCTGGATGGATGCTCACTTCCCTACGCTTCTTCTTTTATGTCATTCCTGCTCTATTAGAGAGAGAGAGAGGGAATATTTTTTTCTTCAGTGTCATGCATTATGAAAAATGTCCAGCCCGCCTGGGCTTATGACACCATTACTTTCAAACAAACGTAAATTATGGGAACACACAGTCCAAGACAATAACATAAAATTACCGACTATCAACTAGAAAATGTGGTGCCACATCCCCTTTTGGTCAATATAACTTCATGATGCCAGTTAATCACTTCTTGGGGCCATTTTATTATGTTAATCTGTTCAGACGTTATGTGCATTTTTGTGACAGGCCATTGTACCCTTTTGGCATGAAAGGTTCATCAGCTCTTCCATGGGCACTAAGTTTTTTTGCAACCGTGTTCATAACCGCTCCAGATATCCTGCGAACAGACAGACTGATTGGGGATAAAACATGACCTCCTTGGCAGATAGAGGCAACAACATCCACAGTGCAACAAACAAATCTGCTTCACTAGACAACAGTAGAGGAAAACACATTTTAAGCATGTTACCAAGCGTACATGGTCATTTTGGAACTGCTATTGTTCTCTAACAAATTAAAGAAGGCACACTGGCTTGTTATTTACCTCCACAAATACAAAGTCATCAACCCATCTTTGCTGAAATGTTCATGTAATTTTACGTTTAGCTTTGACCATGACTGCTTGTTTGATCGCATTCCCACAACTAACACAATATCCACGATTGTACAAAGGCGAATAATTACATTTGTTCGTAGTTGCTATGACAACGAAGGGCCGCAAAAATACGATGGGCCTGCAGGTTGAGTGTTTGTTCAGTAACAGGGGTCTGTCCATCTCTCCAGCTCTTTAATACATAGAAAATACAATTTCAGGTGGGTTGCCACATGCCAGCCAATCAGGAAAGAGTACCCATTTATCGGCTTCAGTTTCTCAGGGTATATCACTTACTGCACATTTAAGCAACTGGATTATGTCATTTGACCACTTCTCTCTAAAGTGACAGCTTATGTTTGACCATGTGTGTAGAGCTGAGCCTGATCCACCTCGGGGCTCTATTGTTGAAAGAGGGGTAATTTAGAGAGCAGGGAGACAGGTCATTATTAGGATTCAAACTCGTGATTGGATCATCTGGATTGGGTCCAGGCCCTACTTTGTACATTGTACTGCTCAAGCAAACCAATCCTGTTCACGATTTGGGAACCAAACAAAAAGGTGTTTTTTTTCCCTACGCCAGCTGTACCACAAAGTCAGCCACCATGGTGTCTGCACCTCCTCTGCTCCTCCTCCTGTGATGTCTAAACGTGGTTATGGATATCGACCGTGGGAAGCCGGTGTCACCTCTGCGTGTCTGAGTTCAGACAGAGGACACAGGCTAGCAAGCCTACGCTCACTGGCCCTGTCCACCCACTGAACTGAAGCTCAGCACTCCATCCCCAACAGTACTTGCTTCCAAGCGTGCTTCTTGACTTTTTCCTCTTTGCCTGCTCTTTTTTTTTCTCTCTGTCTCCTGCCCCCATTCAGACTCCTGATCTCTTTTTCTTCTTTCGTTTTTTTCCATTCTCTCTCTCATCCTCTCTCTCGGCGAAATTTATATTTCTTTCTTTCTTGCTTGACCTCTTTCTCCGGCCCACACCCATGTTTTCATTTGCGGGACGAGTCAGAGAGGAGGAGAGACAGCAGGGGTGGGTTGCGTGCATGTAACTGAAACTGGTGCAAAGGGCTAAAAGTCGTCCTCCCATTCACTTCCTGCTAATAGATCATTGCAGCAGAGTCATACATTTTACTGGCAAGTGACGGCCAGCCAGATGACTGAATGGCAAATTATTTTTGCTCCCTGAGGGACGCATTCCTGTTTGTAAGTAGATATATCAATTGACACAGAATCCCCTTTTGTGGATCCGATATGGTTTATTAGTTTAGATCTTTCCTGGGCTCATGTCCTGGATGGACAGAAACGGAATGGAGAGTGGGGGGCTGGGCCTATCCTATAGCCTACTTTATACTGTGCAGATCTGCACAGAGCCAAGTCTCTTCAGATTCAGCTGAATTTGGGCCTTTATCTGAGAGAGAAAGAGAAGCTGGTCATCAAACCGTATATCAATTAGTGCTTGAAATGGTCATCCCAAAGTTTTCTAAGGGGGAACAAGCTATCGGAAGTCCTTTTGAGACAGAAACATGGATATTATTCAGGGGAACAGGGAATTTCTCTCTCCATTGCAGTGCAGAGAATCGGAGGCTTCAACGTGTGCTGCTCCCAATATCCAAAATATCAAAGCGCTACCATAATTACTATTTCAAGTGGAAGAGAGTCAACCCCCCCCCCCCCCCCCACCACCCATGATTTCTGTGTGGAAACTTCAAAGGCACTCAGTGCTGATCTTTTTATAACCCGCCTTTTCTTCCCGCTTAGACAAAAGAGGCAGAAATCGAGGGTGTGAGTACAAAAACAGGCAGAGCGGTCGAAACACGGCGCTGCATGTCTGTCAGATCCATCACAAAGCGATTGGGTTGCTTCATGATGACCAGCGGGTTCTCTGGAGGAAGACAGAGGGGAGACGGAAGAGGAGCCACATTGGTTGGATGGAGAAGTAATGGGTGTAACATTGTGCTTTTTTTAATTTAACGCAGAGGCATTGTATTGGGGGCTGGGAAACACATTATTATAACCAAATGATTCATTTGGGATTTCGCTCATCTAGGGGTTTCTCGAGGAGACTAAGGGTTTCTAAAAGGAGGAGAGAGAGAGCTGTAAAAAATTATGTGGGATTTCTGTTAATTACATTATTATAAAGATCAGTCAAAGTGGAGTCCAGGGACTCTCAGGGTTCCTCGAGGGGATTCTAAATCCACCCTTACAAGTCTGTAACCCTGACAGTATACAAATGGAACCATTGTATACTGTCAGAGTTAAGGGGGAGTCCTTGAAATATAAAAGTTTGAGAAACACTGACATAGATGAGACGGAGGATGGGGGTCATCAGTCATTACACCTCCATTTCCAGCTTCTCTATAAATCCCTCCTTTATTCGTACCCCTTTGCAAAACGTACTGGCCTGCTCAGGTGTTGCCAAGACTTTGTGGGGTCCTGAGGCACGGAGGGCTGCAGTATTTATCCCCCCCCGTCACCTTTTCATCGTTATCACTCCATCCTGTCACTCTCACTCACACTCTCCCGTAAACAGAGGCCTGAACAAACACACACACGGCGACAGCAGGGTGAGCCTGTTTAAGTGCAGCACGCGTTTTATTCGCACGCATTTTCTTTCTTTTTTTTTCTTCTTTTGGTCCAATAATATCCCCACCCCTCTTTGGTTAATTGTATCTGGGCTCACTCTGGAGTCAAGAGTGGAAAATTCCAGAACAGTAAGATAACTTCACTCCTGGGCTCCCTCACTACAAATTAAAGGCATGTGTGGAATTTTTGTGCCAGAGCTCTGACAGGGGGAGAGGGAAGGAGAAGAAAGAGGGGTAGGGGTTTGGGGGAAGTGAGAGGGGTTGAGAGAAGTGGGGAGGGGGGGGGGCGATATCACACATGCCCCCCCACGCTCCCTTACCTCCTCTCCTTCCCCCCCCCCTCTATCACCACAGTCCTCACCCCCGTCCTCGCCCCTGCCCCCATGAGTAGCCAGCGAGTATAAAGGCATTATAGAGTCTCAGGTCCGGCTGCACATGCCCCAAATGCCTATTTAATCAAAAGAAAATAAACCTGGCCACATTCGCATATTGGTGTGTCTGCATAAGTCAATCTGCCTCGCCGGGCGGGGAATTGGAACCTGCTGTTGGGGGGGGGGGGGGGGGGGGGGGGGCAGAGTGGAGGCTTCTGGCCTATGTGTGCCTCTTCACCCCCACGCCTGCTACCTAAACACACCAGCGGAAGGCACGCCCTACTATTCAGGATGTCTACCTCTCGCATTATATCGGAGGAATATATTGGAGGAAATTAAGCTGAATGAAAATATTGCTCTTGTTTGCGCGTTCTTATCGACGAATCGGCCAATTTGTAAGGTTTGTCGCCAAAACCCCGAGAAAGATCGCGGCGCTTCCACAACTCAGCAGCTATCTATTGCCATTTTTCCACATGCATGCATCTGGGGGTAATAATGAAATCTGATAATAATAATCTATTTAGGCTTTTCAGATTTTGTTTGTGCACTGGGAGAGGCTAAATGTTTGCATAGGTACAGGCAGAAATTGGGCTTTCAGCGCAATTCGCCACGCAGAGAGAGGGACCACTTTCCAACGAGGCCTATCTCCACCCACATCTCAACTCAGCTGAATTCGGAACCATAGCAATGCTTGATCCTCGTACAACAGCATCTGGGGCTTTTTCCGGACCACAAACGCGGCTCTTGTTACCGGGGTATTTGGGGCCTGGAATTTTGCGGAGTAAGGCCCCTGTCCAGGAAAACAACATCAACATCACGCTGCTCTTAGCCTGTAACTGCATGGCCTCTTCCTCTCTACCCTCCTCCTCCTCCTCTGCACCATTATCCCAGACAGAGCTATCATGTTACCATAATGAATCCCATTAAGGGCCTGTCCCACACGGGCCCCCAGTAAGGCTCCTGTCCCCCTTGCCCCCGTCTCTTCTGAGGTCCATCTCCTCTCGTCTCCCTTGGCCCCCATACCTTTGTTGAAAGGACCTCTGGAGAACTCCTCCGACTTTGGAAGAGCGGAAACGCACAAGCCCTCATCATCCTCCTCCAAACTTCCAGACAATGATAGCCTTTTCCAGGGCCCACTTGGGACCGGCAGACGGGACGCTTCCTTCAAATAAAAGGCTGCAGGGGAAGGAGGTAGCAGTCAAGCAATGCCTAAGTAGCAGTTAGAGTTAGATTAGTTCGGAAGGGTTGAAAGGAGCTACAATGGGTTGGTTAACAGGGCTGCATGGCTCGACAGCCCTCGGGGAGGTTGACCTTCTGGACCTCTTTGACATGACCTGTTGACTTTGCTGGAGGGGAGGAGCATGCCAGGATGAATGACATATGAGACAAACATGATGCTAATTAAAACAATAAACATAGCAATGCAATAGCAGAGAGGTTATGCAAAATCCGAGTGATAAAACAGCCGCATCTCAGGGGTTATGGTTAGAAAGGAGAGAGGAAAGCTGGAGACATTAAGTGATGCTGACACATATCTCATAATTATTTTTCAACTCGTTGTTCCATTGGCCACTTGCAGCACAGCTAGACTAGCTGATGTAGTTGAAATGGAGTACCATGTAAGTGATAGTTTTGTTGCCGTTAAAGTAAGAGTGTTGAATATCTCTAGATTCTGGGAAACTTTTAACCTGTTTTGTAAAAAAAACATCACTTCCACCCGCTTTAAAAGCATTTCCTTTATACTCGACTCATCCTCAGCTACTCTACAAAATCAGTTGGCCTTGTCTGTCAGTCAGTCACCCCTCTAACCACAAATCCATCCATTCAATCCAGTCAGTTAACCAGTGAGTCAGCCAGCCAGACAATGAGTCAGCCAGGCCAGTCAATCCATCAGTCAGTCAGTCAGTCAGTCAGAAAAACAGCCAGCCAGTCAACCATGTCAGCGGGCCGCTACAGATGCTCTCTAATGAGCTCGGAGGCTGTGATCCACTGAGCTTTGCTCACATTCCACTGGCTCTAATAAGACCATGAGTCGCTCTGTGAGCTGATAGCAGCTTCATTAGCCACACTGTGAACCTGCACAGGAAGCTGATAGGGGGCTTTATTAGGCTTTTATTACGCAAGAAAAAACCAGGGGCCAGTTTAATTGGAGCCAATGAGGAAGGTGGAAGTTGAGGGAGGGAGGGGAGGAGGAGAGGGGGGCGAGGCGGTAATCTGCGTTTCATCTCCGCCCACCACCGCAGTCTACCCCCTCTTATTCTCGCTGATCTTAAGCCATTAAGGCCAGGAACGCATCTGTGTTCCTTTTAGATTTATTTGGCTATTCAAAAATAGCAGATATACAAGCTCATAGCGTGGCACCGAGTATGAGCTTGTAGATCTGCTATTTTTGAAAAATCATGAAAATTGTGCAAATCAAATGCATTTAATGGAATTGGGTGGTCCTTGACATGAAAAAGTTTGAGAACCACTTACTTATTTACTATACTTATATACTTATTTTTTCAAAAAACTATTAGGATTTAGAAGACATTTGTAGAATCCCCAGAAGCAAAGATTTGAGTAAAAAATAAATCTAAGGTTTGCACAAATTTTCCACGATTTTTCAAAAATAGCAGATCCTACAAGCTCATAGCTCGGCACTCGTGCCGCGCATCTGTGTGCTATAAATGGCACACAGATACGTTCCCGATCTTAATGGGTTAAGGAAATCAGAGGTGGAGGCGAAGATGAATAGAAATGTGCAGAGAAAATAGGATAATACTCCTGGGGATGAGTTCGTGTTTGCTAGCGTTCTCTCATTTCTGCACAGCTAACCTCAATGCTGTTGTGCCGGTGGCGGGCACTGGGAGATGTTTGAGGAGAACGGTTGTGATGTTTCACAGATGCAGGCTCTGAAGGGATTTTCAGATGTTTTTCAGGAATTTGGGTTGATACTATGTATGGATGCCTCCACACTGGGCTCGGGGGCTATATTTACGAGGCTTCTCAGAGTGGAAGACTTGAACCGAGTGTTTTATGTCGTAGTGAATGAGCTGCATAATCACTGATCACAAATCTGCAGCCCTATATTTGGGATCCAGAGATAAATAGGGGCCTTGGGCATTGTCCCTGTGATAATAGCAATAATACAGTCATTATGATTCTGCAGTGATCAACCCACAATAACCCTATTTTGCAGTTTTCTGAAGACGGAGAGATTCAAATCCTAAGTAACTTCAGAATGCATGAACCTCAGCACATCTGGATGGGGAATGACTGCATGTCACACTGCGGGGGTGTGATAGCACACAGCGCGCCATCGACTATCCACAGATACAATACTGATCTATGTGTCGCTGCCAGCAAAGCCACTCACAGCACTGGCTAAAAAACAAAGGACTCCCTTTGTGGTTTTCCGCCCGCACAACCATACTGTCCTGAACCCAGCACACCAAGATAAGTGCTTGTCCTTCTCGTACAGTATCTTCACCTCACAGGCCCCATCAAAAGCCACGATTCATAGACATCTGCCCATTGTGTGTGTGTGTGTGTGTGTGTGTGTGTGTGTCACAGCCAAATATAGCCTCCGAGAGTCATTCGTTCGCTTTAATTTGATTTCTGCATAACATCAGTTCAATTAGTGGGTTATCTCCCTCCTGTTTCTTTCTAATTCAGCTCCTGATGGCAGCTTAATGGAGAGTTTTAACAAGCCCCTCACTGTGGCGCAGGAAGAGGTTACGTAGGTTTCTTTTCAGTCCGCCTGATTTCATTTCCCTCGTTCTGTCTGATGCATAGATATTCCATTTGGACTTACTGGAATCAAGACGAGAAGAAAAAAAAAAGGCAATAGTATTTCAGGAATTCTACAGTCACCTACAAGTGACATCTGATGTTAATTGTCTGAGGAAGGAGTGTGTGTGTGTGTGTGTGTGTGGGGGGGGGGGGGGGTCTGTAAAAGTGGAAATTGTGGACGTTGCAGCCTATAGCAGTAGCGCTCAAGGAAAACAGTCTTTCTTTCGCGCTGAGGGGGAATGAATCACAGTGGCTTTGATTGGAAAAATAATAGAAAAAAACACGAGCAGCCGCTATGTTCCTGATTAGAATAACAGAACCATGGATTGTATCTTTATGATTTCCTGGAATAAACGCCATTGCGTATGGATTGGGGCCAAAGAAACCTAAGCAGCGCTTAGGAAGAGACGAGTCCTATACTCTGCTCGGGTCTGAACAGATGTTTGAAGTACTGAGTATGAGAGTGTGAACCTCTCAGTTGTGGAAAGTAAAGTAGGCTACATGTACTGTACTTAAAGGGATATTTCACTTTCAAAAAAACTTTTGGTGATTTTATCATCTACTCAGGCCTTTGTGAGCCCCCCAGACCGTTTTTAAGTTGCTTGATTCAGTATTTAGATATTTGATATTCATTTTATCAGACACGCCCCCTTCCTATACAAACCCATTGTAACTTCAAACTCCATTTTAACCATGTTAGATTCATCAAAAACACCCGTCCTTGGTTCTGGTGACTCACCCTGCCCTCCTAATGCGTGAGGGGGCCGTGTTTTTCAGAGATTTTTATTATTTTTATTATTTTTGTTTTTTTATTGTATTTTTTTATTTTTGTTTTCCAAAAGAAATATAAAAAATAAATGAAAAAAGTAATTGAAAAAACACAGCCCCCTCGCGTATTAGGGGGGCGGTATGAGTCACCAGAACCAAGGACGGGTGTTTTTGATGAATCTAACATGTTAAAAATGGAGTTTGAAGTTACAATGGGTTTGTATAGGAAGGGGGCGTGTCTGATAAAATGAATATCTAATATCTAAATATTGAATCAAGCAACTTAAAAACTGTCTGCGGGGCTCACAAAAGCCTGAGTAGACGATAAAATCACCAAAAGTGTTTTTTAAAGTGAAATATTCCTTTAAGTACAATTTTTATTTTTATTTTTTACTTTACTGGAGTATTTCCAATTTTCAATACTTTTACTTCTACTCCTCTACGTCTTGGAGACAAATAGTGTTTTTTACTACAGTACAATTATCTGAAAACTTTAGTTACTTTGAAGATTTTTTATATTATTACAAAATGTACATTAACCACTTCAACCCTATATATACTTTGGCTATTTGAAAATAGGCGATCTACAAGCTCACAACGAGTCGATTTGCAACTCGTTGAGAGCTTGTAGATCTATTTTCAGATTTGTATACATCACAAACTTGTGAAATGGGACATACTGCATAATGAGTATACTTTTTACTTTTGGTACTTCAAGTATATTTTGCTGACAATACTTAGTTACTCTCACTCAAGCACATTTTGAACACCAGACTTTTACTTGTAACAGAGTTTTTCTACATTGTGGTATCGATACTTTTACTTAGGTAAAAAAATGTCAGTACTTCTTCCACCACTGGAACCGGAGCAGCGAGTAGCCATGTACTGCGGTAGCATGCCTGTGTGTGTATGTGTGCACGTACACATTTGCGTCTGTACAGTATGCGAGTGTCCCCGCCAGGTCTGTTCGACGACGGGAGCCAAGGCTCTGGGGCTGACGTGCAGACTCTCACACAGCTGATAAGGCCCGTCCTGGTTATATGGTGCTGACTGTGTAGATTAGAAGACCCTTATAGGGAGGAGTAGGGACGAGAGGTCTGGCCCACAGGGATTCACAGAGAGAGGGGAGGCGTCCATTACCCGATCACCCTGCTGGCAGAGGGCCAGCATTATCTCTGTAGTATAGCTCCAGCTCCCCCTCCCTCCTTCCTGATCCTTAGAATGGTCTCCCCCACACCCTGGATGGATCGTCTCAGCAGGGCCGTCCTATTAGTAAAAAAAAAACACTGGCTGGACACAAGGGTTGGGATCCGGAACCGGAGGCACCAGAATGGGTTCCGTCACACTTGGAACGGTTTCCAGAACCGGTTTTTAATCACACTGTCAGAGCTGGACTTCATGTCTGCTATGCAATTAGAATACCAGGGGTTCTCAAACGTTATAATATTAAGGACCACCATAACTCTGAGTGTACAAATGGAACCAAATGGGGTCCATGAGGGTCCATTTGTACACTCTCAGACTTACAGACCTTTAAGGGTCCATTTGGACCCCCTCAAGTAACCCAGAGGGTCCCTGAACCTCACTTTAAGAACCAGTGAGGTGTACAGTATATAGGAATACATAGGAATCATTAAGGAATCGGGACGTTAAGGGGGAATCTTTAAGGAACCGTAATAGTTAAAATCCTAAAAGATCCCAACCCTACTGGACATGATGCCTGGCTTATAATGTTTGGCCCATTTGCTAAGACAACACAGGGCGGAGGGGAGCCATGGACTGAACGGCACACTTGCGGTGCCGTCTGAGGACAAAAGCAGGTTTTAACAATAACAAGGCACATGTGCAATATGCATGTTGTGTAAATGTTGATGGCTCATCTTTTCCATGAGTAGGAGCAGCTGGACCCTTGGCTTGGAGGGATCACGCGCACACACACACACACACACACACACACACACACACACACACACACACACACACACACACACACACACACACACACACACACACACGTGTGTTTGGTCAAGGGCTCCGGATTGGAAGGGCACGTTTCCATGGATACTCCCCCGTGTCCTGATCCGGAAGGGCTGAAGTCGACAATAGGCACCAATTGTGTTTACCAACGTCCATCTCCCTTCATAATTCCATGCAGTTATTGTATCAATAGGGCCTGGTCTGGCCAGTGCTGAATGGGGAGCATTCTAAATCCTCCACACTGCTGCGTAGCCCCTCTTGCTGTCGAACAACAGAAAGAATGTGCAAACCACTGTGGTTGGTGACAATCCGGCCCCTACGGATGCCAACAACTCTGCCAGGCTCCAATTAGGCACCCATGTGTCCTGCACTAAAACAATGGCTCTCTTGGTTGGTACAGTAAGTCCCAAGCATTCCCCTGAGCGTGCATTATTATCCAGCCGGTCGGAAATAGTTTTCCTTAACACTCACATTACAGTATAAAGTGGGCGAGAAAAAGCCAGAGAGAGGGAGAACGCTAGAGGGAAAGAGGCAGCGAGAGCGAGAGCGAGACTTCTACAGTTTGCCTGGGGTCACTTCTATATGCCAGATCCGGGAGCTTTATGCCAGACCACCCCCCCCCCCTCCTTCGGTTATGGAACAGTGTTGTCAGAGATACACACACCGATAACCTCAAGGACCCCAGCGTGCGACAAGAACATTCCAGAGCTCCTTGCTCCATCCGATCCTGTCCTTGTGATGAAGCAGACAGATATGGAGAGCAGTGTTGAGTGGCGGATGGACGTGGGTGGGGATGGCGGCTTCTTGCATAACCCAAGGGGCGCCTGGACGTTCGTCCCTCAACCATGGAAACTGGTACTGTACAACAATGTTGCGGGGACAATTCATGGAACTGTGAGGGGAAGTGCTTCAGAGATTACCTTGCCTGCATGGCTCAGTCCTCTGTGGAGTCGGGGAGTCGCCCAAGTGCAAAGTACGGATCTGATGGCTATAGATAAAGTAATTTGTAAAAGTGCCCCAGGCGGTAAGTGTCAAAAAAATGTGCGAAAAGACGAGGCGGTTTTATAAATACCTCTGGTTGTGGTATTTATATTTTTCCATTTGTGGTAAATTCTGCACAAGTACAAAATATTGTTAAGAGCTGGGAATACATAGGCTGAAAAGGGGGAATTTAGAAATCGACAGCATGCCTAGAGCTTTTTTATTTCTTCTTCTCTTCAGCTGTTTTCCCCCCTTTCAACGTTTCCTCAAATCCCACCCATGTTTTTCAAACCCTCAAGCCACCCTTTGAAATTCTTTCAGGCTCTGAAGGAACATTAGGAGCCAAGGAAAAGACAGCAACATAAACTCTGTCCTTAGCAGTATCGCCCCAGTGAACCTCTAGACTTCCTCAGAGAGGTCCAATCCATCTTAGACCTTTTACCAGTTTGGTTCATAAATCAGGGCCTACGGTGTGCTGCCTGCAGGCTTCCAGGACAAGGGTCATTGCCAGTAGGTTAGCCAAACACATCCTCCACAGTAAGTGCTCCATCACTGGGAGATGATCACACACAACCCCTGCTCTTGCTTTTGTCGGGATCGGTGGGATGGAATGCAAGTAGCACTGACCTTGACCTACCGTGACCTTTCGGCAGGTAGCCATAGTTCATATCTGCTAGCCAGTTAAGGATGTAATTGCCCCATAAAAAGGCAATTTAATGGACATGGTGGGAACAGTTATTGCAAGCGTTAAGTATTGCAAAGCGAAAGAACCTCGGGACGCATCAGCCCATGGAGACCGCTCAATACTCTCGAAAGCAAAGAGCTGTCACTAAAATCCTAGCTCCCAGCCTAGACTAAATCCCACAATCTGCAGCGATCACATTGCGAAGAATTCCCCTGAAGTGTCGAATTCCCCACCCAGTGCTTCTGTAACCACCTCATTGCATAACCGCTCGGTTGCTCCACCGCAGCATCTAGGATCCATCAGTCAAAATCTCACTCATGGAAATAAACAGATGCTGCAACAAGCCTCAAACGCAGGCCACCACCACTTGGAGAGAGAGAGACAGAATGAAAAAGATGAAGACAGAGATAAGAGAGAGGGGACATGAGTGAAAAAAGAGGAACCAGTAACCCCCCCCCCCCAACACACACGCACACGTTCAAAGGGAGGAGAGATACAGGAAGAGAGTGAGAGTTCAAAGCCAAAGTGGCGTGGGCGTATTTGAAAGTAACGGGTGCTCCCTCCTTTTCATTCCTCCCATGCTGTGCCCCTGTAGGCGAGAGAGAGGGAGAGATAGATAGATAGATATGAGGGAGAGATAGATAGATAGATATGAGAGAGAAAGAGAGAATGAGAGAGAGAGGGAGAGAGAAAGAAAGAGGGAGATAGAGAAAGAGAAGGGAAGGGGAGTCACTGTTAAAAGTCTAGCCCTTCACCCTCTGACCTCCCACAGCACTGAGTGGAATAACAGCTGTGGGCCACGCACTCCACTCCAGCCTCCTCAAACCACTGTTCTCATAGCCAGGGGCCGTCGCACACATGCACACGTACAGTACTAAAGGGGAACTATAGAGAATTGTGGTCTTTAGACCCTCTGTCGCTCTCCATCATAAGGAAACTCTTTCTCTCTCTCATTCACACACACACACACACACACACACACACACACACACACACACCCACCCACACGCATGTGTGTAACTTATGTAACGTGATTGACCTTTTCAGTGTTTACTTGGCCGATATTTCAAATGATCAATTAATTACACATGATTAGCCAGCCACAGGCATTGTACGCATACTCTGACAACTCCACATTTAAAAGGTCTAGAAGACGGACGGACGGACAGACAGACAGACAGACTCTTGCGATGGAAATTGTCCACCATCTCTCCACAGATGCAAAATGTCAGCTGAACCAGTAGCATTCTGGGTAGAGGTCAATCCATTCTACAGACATACCGCAAACTTTGGCAACTTTTTTGTTCCAGGGAAATGGGGTGAGTGGCTGAAATTGGGTTCCGCGTGTCTATATACTTGCGAGCAAAGAGACATGCCGGCTCCATTACATCATTGTTTAAGCCTGGTTTGCCGTTAAAAAACTTTGCTCCAGATGTGACACAGAGGAGCAAACTTTGCGTCAGCGTGCGGCTTTCCCAGTCATCCGTTAAAACTATGAGAAATGAGGCTTAACTGTGGGGTGGTGTCTGTTCATAATGAGAGCGGGATAATGAAATCCATGTTGTGACATTTAATAGAAGACATCGTTGTACATTTTGTATAGATGTAAACTTAAAACAAAGAAAAGATGGTGGTCGGACTCGGTACAAGTCACTACAGTATAAGTTATCATTTATATGTACACAATCATATTTGCAAATGCGGACACAGATTGGAGTAGTTTTTGCTCTGTCATGAGCACTTGATTAGGACTGCCATCAGTTTTTCCAAAGACAGTCTTGTCATTAGGGCTAGAATATGTTAAATACAGTATACAGCAATCCTTTCCTTATGCCTGCAGCCATAAAGGCCTCAGAGGCTCCCTCTGGTGTTCAAATTTGGAAACTGCAGCCGGGTCTCAGGCATAATCACAGGTGCATTAGCTGCCTGTGACCAGTGCAGAACGGAACGGGCAGAGTTATTTTCCCTCAAATCTCCAGAAAGGCCGGAAAACCCCTCCGCCTGCCCCCAAAGTCTTCTTTGGTTAACTTTTTTTCTTCAGGGAGTCCAGAAGGCTCTTGATTCTTTCGCTGGCCGGCTCCCTCTTCCTAGCCTTGCGACCTTTGATCGCTTTTACTTCCTGGGAGGGAAGAAGAAGGGTGGCCAGTCCCCACGGCGTGGCCTTAGCGGCACCCGCCGCCGACTGAGGCGCCTTGTTCTCCGCCTGCTGGAGCAGCCAGGAGCTCTCCTGGCACAGTGTCACGAAGCGGCCGAGCTGCGCGACGTTGACGTTCCTGCCGACGTTCAGCGAGGGCTCAAACGGGTTCTGGATGTGCAGGGGGGCTTCCTCCGGCTTGTTCTGCTCTTTACCCTGGGGACACCAATGAGGACAAGCTTTAGCAGGTGGGAAAAGACAGGCTCAACGTGAGGGTGCCTGCCCGTGTGCACGCGCCGAGTCACAGGCGCGCCCCCACATTGTTACGGTCCATCTATCTTATTGGTCACGCTTTCAGGACTCTGCTGTATCTGGGGCAGCGGTGGAAAAAAGTACTCACATTTTTTTACTTAAGTAAAAGTATCAATACTGCAATATAGAAATACTCTGTTACAAGTAAAAGTCCAGAATTAAAAATGTACTTGAGTAAAAGTACAAAGGTATTGGCATCAAAATGTACTTAAAGTACCAAAAGTAAAAGTACTCATTCTGCAGAATGTCCCATTTCAAGTTTTCAAATGTATAAACATCTTTTGAATCTACAAGCTCACAATGTGTCGCATCGTACATAGGGCTGAAGTGGTTAATGTATGTTTTGTAATAATTATCAAAATCTACAAAGTAACTACTAACTAAAGTTTTCAAATAATTGTAGTGGAGTAAAAGTACAATATTTGCCTCTGAGATGTAGTGGAGTAGAAGTAAAAGTATTGAAAATTGGAAATACTCCAGTAAAGTAAAAATACATCAAAATTGTACTTAAGTACAGTACTTGAGTAAATGTACTTAGTTACTTTACAGCACTGATCTGGGGCACTCTATGCCTGACTGGTACACCACTCTCTCCTCCTGGCAAGCAGATGGGAGAGAGAGAGAGAGCATGCGAGTGCGAACGTGAGAGAGAGAGAGAGTGTGCGTGTCATTGTGAATGTGCGGTGATCCGAGTCAGCTTTGAGGAACAAGCCTGCAGGTCGGCGCCGGCAAACTGAGCCGCGCACACTGGCCACGCCTCATCTATCATACACCAAACACCTCTGATACGGTTCTGGGTTCTGGGAGACACTTTGACCATGAACATTCTAATTTCACAGGGCTGGGTTTTATATGGCAATATCAAATGCCTGAACGCTGTGATACAAGTCCATCAATGTCAGTGGTGGAAGAGGTACTCATATTTTTTTTACTTCAGTAAAAGTATCAATACCATAATGTGGAAATACTCTGTTATAAGATCTTTAAGAAGTCAACAGTGGCCTATAACAAAGCACTGCGCTTGGCAAGGCAGGCATATTTCTCACGCATTATCAATGACAACAAGCAAAATGCCAGAGTCTTATTCTCTACCATTGAACATCTCTTAAACCCCCCCCAGGCTTACAAGGAGTCGCTCCCTGCTTCTAAAGCTAAGTGTGATGAGTTCGCATCCTTTTTTGAAAACAAAATTTTTAGCATTCGAGCTGGTATTATGAATGCTGCTGCTAGCACTGCAAATGCGGCAAATGGTGCATGGTGCAAAAATGTAGATCCCTCCAGAGGAAGCCTAATATCATTCTGCGCAATTAATGAAGAGGAACTCCGTAAAACTATATCACAGATGACATCATCATCTTGCTCACTGGATGTAATACCCACCCCGTTTCTCAAAGAGGTTTTAGACAGTGTTATTGGAGATATCCTAAGAATTGTAAACAGCTCTCTACTTTCAGGCGTCTTTCCAGACTCACTGAAAACGGCTGTAGTCAGGCCGCTACTCAAGAAACACAACCTTGATCCATTGGTGCTGGGTAATTATAGACCAATCTCAAATCTGCCATTTTTGGGCAAGGTCTTAGAAAAAACTATCTTTCATCAACTGGATGTGTTCCTACAGAACAATAAGGTTCATAACAAATTCCAATCTGGCTTCAGGAAAGGTCATAGTACAGAAACAGCACTTGTAAAAGTAATTAATGATCTTAGGGTGTCCGCTGACGACAAAAATGTATCTGTTCTCCTACTCCTTGACTTAACCGCTGCTTTTGATACGATTGATCACACAATTCTACTACAACGTTTGGAGTACTGGATTGGTTTGTCAGGCACAGCCCTGTCTTGGTTTCACTCTTACCTAACAGGCAGAAGCTATTTTGTCAGTCTAGCTAACTTTGACTCAGACAAACACAACATCTGTTCTGGTATTCCACAGGGCTCAATTCTGGGTCCCTTATTGTTTTCCCTGTATATACTACCGCTGGGAGAACTCATCGCCGATCACGGAGTGAACTTCCATTTCTATGCTGATGATACCCAGCTGTATCTTTCAGTAGCTCCAGACGACCCCTGCGCTCTAGACCCATTGTTGACCTGTCTGTCCAGTATAAAATGCTGGATGAGTGAGAACTTTCTTAAGCTAAATGAGGATAAAACAGAAGTTCTCATAATTGGCTCCAGTGAGCAGAGAGAATCAATAACAAGTAGACTTGGTAACCTGGCTGTAGAAAGTAACACCACAGTAAAGAACCTGGGGGTGATTATCGATTCTGAATTGAATTTCAATACACACATTAATCATGTCACCAAGATTGCTTTCTTTCATCTTAGAAATATTGCACGAATTAGAGATTATCTGTCGTTAGACGATGCAAAAACGCTGATCCACGCTTTTGTTTTCTCTCGGCTTGATTACTGCAACGCACTCTACTCTGGCCTGCCAAAGAAAACAACTGACAGAT
This sequence comes from Gymnoscopelus braueri, assembly GCF_963280865.1. Lineage (NCBI taxonomy): Eukaryota > Metazoa > Chordata > Actinopteri > Myctophiformes > Myctophidae > Gymnoscopelus > Gymnoscopelus braueri. The sequence continues at coordinate 30,619,227 of NC_137623.1, forward strand.
TACAACTTGTTCAAAATGCGGCAGCCAGAATTTTAACTAAAACCAGGATGAGAGAACATATCACTCCAGTTCTAGCTTCACTACACTGGCTCCCGGTTGTTTTTAGGATTGATTTTAAAATTCTTTTAATAGTTTATAAAGCTCTAAATGGTCTGGCACCTTCCTACCTCTCCGACTGCCTAGAGAGATATGTTCCAAACCGGGCCCTCAGGTCTTCAAGTGCTGACCTGCTCGAGGTGCCTACAATGACATATAAAAAATACGGTGAAGCAGCATTCTGCTTTTACGGACCGACAGTGTGGAATAAACTCCCACTACACTTAAGACAGGCAGCCTCTGTCGATAGCTTTAAAGCACAGCTCAAGACCTATTACTTCACTCTTGCTTTTAGCTGATTCTTTGGTTGATTTTTAATTCCTCACTGTATTCCCTATTTTAATGTTGTTTTATGCCTTTGCTTTTGTTTTGTGTGAGTGGAAGAGAAAGTCACGGTAGTTAAAAGACAAGAGTCTGATAACTCCATCCGGAGGATTTAGTGAATTATCCTCTGGGGCACGTCGACACGTGGTGGACCCTCCAGGGCAGATCCTTTTGTCTATGTTTATTCTATATATCTTGTATAACCCCGATATCATTCTCAGGGGTGTACGGTGTGTGGTTTGGATGTGATAAGTTAGCAGATCCCCTGGGCTAGTCCACACGTGGTAAACATGGTGAAAATATATTACTAAGGTGTAATATTACTAAGTGAAAATATATTACTAAGGTGTAATATTGACAATTGTGTGAAGATATATTACTAAGGTACACAAGGTACACATGTAATATTGGCAATTGTGTGTGTTGTAGTTGTGTAGTGGCGAGGGCCACTGCATTTTACTGCATTTTACTGCTTTTATTTTATTTTATTTTTAGTCTGATAACTCCATCCGGAGGATTTAGTGAATTATCCTCTGGGGCACGTCGACACGTTGTGGACCCTCCAGGGCAGATCCTTTTGTCTATGTTTATTCTATATATCTTGTATAACCCCGATATCATTCTCAGGGGTGTACGGTGTGTGGTTTGGATGTGATAAGTTAGCAGATCCCCTGGGCTAGTCCACACGTGGTAAACATGGTGAAAATATATTACTAAGGTGTAATATTACTAAGTGAAAATATATTACTAAGGTGTAATATTGACAATTGTGTGAAGATATATTACTAAGGTACACAAGGTACACATGTAATATTGGCAATTGTGTGAAGTGTGGATATTTCTTTAGCTGTGTTGTAGAGGACAGTGGTCACTACATTTAAGTTATATCCATTTGTGTTGTAGTTGTGTAGTGGCGAGGGCCACTGCATTTTACTGCATTTTACTGCTTTTATTTTATTTTATTTTATTTTTGTTTGCTTTATTGTTAAATTGGTTCTAACTGTAATTGTATCCTTGCTCTGTAAAGCACTTTGAGCTGCATTTCATGTCATGAAAGGTGCTATACAAATAAAGTTTATTATTATTATTATTATTATAAGTAAAAGTCTGTTATTCAAAATTTACTTGAGTAAAAGTACAAAAGTATTGCCATCAAGATATACTTTAAGTGCCAAAAGCAAAAGTACTCATTATGCAGTCACAAGCGTTTCAAAATATTTTGAAAATAGCAGATGCACAAGCTCACAACGCTTCGCAAAGCGACGCGTTGTGAGCTTGTAGACAGGCTATTTTCTAATAGCCACGGTATATACAGGGATTAAGTGGTTAATGCTTGTTTTGTAATAATATTCAAAATCTACAAAGTAACTACCGTAAATTTCGGACTATAAGCCGCGACTTTTTTCCCATTTTTCGACCCTGCGGCTTATATAACGGTGCGGCTTATCTATGGATTTTTACAGCTAACGGCCACTAGGGGACCTCCTAAATCTATGGATTTTACACCCGCGGCTTATAGTCCAGTGCGGCTTATATATGTACAAATCATTAAATTTAGCTGCTGCGGCTTATATTCAGGTGCGGCTTATAGTGCGAAAATTACGGTAGTTACTTAAGTTTTCAAATAATTCTAGTGGAGTAAAAGTACAATATTTGCCTCTGAGATGTAGTGGAGTAGAAGTGAAAGGTAAAAGTATTCAATATTGGAAATACTCCAGTAAAGTAAAAGTACCTCAAAACTGCACTTATGTACGGTACTTGAGTACATGTACTTAGTTGCTTTACACCACTGATCAATGTTACAATATATCAACTGGACCAAAAATGTTGGTCAGGATCAAGTTGAGAACCTACTTCTAGATCCAGACTAAAGGCCGCGGCCAGAGGCTGAATGGATGAAGGAATGGAGCCACAGGGGAAGGGGAGGGTAGGGCTTTGTGTGGGTGGGAGAGTGTGGGGTGGCATAAAGCAATCAGTCAAAAGGAGTGCGGAGGACAGGAGAATTGTAGCACAGTAAAGCAGATTTATGGCTGTTTCTCTTCTGGTGAAAAGCCCGGAGGCACAGGTCACGGCCAGAGTCGTCTACCTGCAGGCTTCCTCTGCCATCAGGCTTGATATTAGTGTGGTATATTAGGCTCTCCCTCTTACAATCAGGGGGCTGAAGGGGGGGGGTGCGCGTAAAAGCAGACAACAAACAACAACAAGCTTTCTAATTGGGATCATGGCTCAAGGGCACTGGGGGGCCACATCAATCAACACACGACGGGGACAGCTGTCATCTGTGTGCGCGTTCACGTCATCCGCCAAATCGCTGACTTTATTACCTCCAGCTTTCTCTCTTGAATCTTGGCCCGAAATGGGGAGGCGGGGAGGCGACTGTCTCCCCATTTTTTTCCTTAAGATATTTTTTGGGCTTTTTCTGCCTTTATTGATAGTATACAGTAGACTGACAGGAAATGGGGAGACAGATGGGGAGTGGCGGTCGTCGGGATCGAGAATCAAACCCACGATACTCTCTCTAGGTGCCCGGACCGCTACTACTGCCGTGGATCCAAGTTAGTTTGTCGGCAGATGCGGACCAGGAGTGTACAGATTCCTGGCCACCGCGTAACTGGAATGCCATAGGTTGGGTCCTAAACAGCCGCTGGTCTGTTCAGTGTGTCCTTGAACAAGACGCATTAACTACCGCGCTCACGGCCGCAGTGAATTGCTCCGAGTAAGAGTGGCAACTAGTGACCTTGGACGTGAATATACAATGTGCTCCATCATCTGTGCGATACATAAACAGATGACACAAAACAAAGTGACTTTACCTTTCTGATGTTAATGGACATTCGGTTGAATGGAAAGGTGGCGTAGAACTCGAAGAAGTCGCACAGCAGTTGCTCTGAAACAATGCAGAGAGAGAGAGAGAGAGAGAGAGAGAGGGTGGGAGAGAATCAAGTTAGCGTGAGGGCAACCCCCGCCACCCCCATCTCAAAACCCCTAGGCTAACGAGGGGTGGATCAAAATAAATTCAGACCCGAACGAAACCCCACTGCACCCACCCCCCGCCATTAAACGTTGTTGTACCCACCTGATGTTTCCGTGTTGCCCTGGCGGCGGATCTTGGTGAAGTCGCTGACAAACGTGCAGTCGTTCCCCTCGATCACACTCCTGTCCGCGGGGCCTTGTAGGACGAGAGGGGAGGGGAGGGGGTGGGGTGCATGGGGTAAATGACTGCCAGAACATTTACAGTGGCCATAAACAAGACACAGATGGATGGAGCAGCTTCGTTCGTGAAAGGACGGGGACAAGAAAGAGAGAGAGTGAGAGCGAGAGGGAGAGAGAGAGATGAGAGAAAGCGGGCATGGCACGGGTCCCTGGTCATTGAGTTTGGTGCCAATCTCTTGTGATAGCGTCACACCGCTGTTTAAACAGACGTGTGTTGGAAGGAGTGCATGTGTTAAGCGTGCACGACTGCACGTATATGTGCGTCAGTCTGCAGGTGGAGCTGCGACGGAGAGGGAGGGGCTATTGAGTGGATGGGGGAGGGGGTTAAAGCTCTTTCCAGAGTGATGGGCCTTTTATCGTGCTGTAAGCACTCTTTGTGATAGAGTCTGCGATAAGCTGATGGCAGGGCTGAGGGGAAGGGGGCCGAGGCCAATAGATTGCTTTTGGAAGGCAATTATCAGGCAGCCAAGGTGAGAGAGAATGTGTGTGTGTGTGTGTGTGGGGGGGTGTGTGTGTGTGTGAGTGAGAGAGACATGTATTGCCACATACTGTATTACATTCATACCTGGTACTGTAGTAATGTCAAGGTTTACGCCTTAAGCTATGTATCCCACCTCCATAAATTACATTCACATAATGACCACCAAATCAGCACTCGACTGCAATACAATACTAGCAATTAACATTCGCCAGGGGAAATTGATAAACGATCTAAACTTTACTTAACCGATTTGGTGTCCAAACAAATCTGCAGTGTCTCAAGACTCGAATCACACTTAATGTGAGATACTTGTCCTAGTTTAAAGCCTTGAGGTAAACTCTGTAGATATGACCTAAATAACATTTTATATATTAACACATCATGGTTTTATTAACAACTTAAACCTAAATGTTCGTCCAGACGTTAAAATCCCGTAGCATCATTCCCTAATCCCAATATAATTCCCCGAAAGGTCACACTGTCAAGCACTACTCGGTAGGTGGCTTGGGCAGTATAGTGGTAATGTGGTATTTTATATGGCATCAATGTCATTGCTGTCATGCAATTTCGTTAGATCCTGCAATGCAAACGGAGGTACAGAGGACTTCATCTTTTTTGTGGAAGCTAGTTCCAAGAATGTTCACCCCTTAATCACTTAACCCATTAAGACCGGGAACGCATTTGTGTAATTTTTAGATTTCTTTAGACTATTCAAAAATAGCAGATATACAAGCTCATAGCGCGGCACTCTGTGCCGCGCTATGAGCTTGTAGATCTGCTATTTTTGAAAAATCGTAAAAAAAAATGTTTTATATTTTTTTCAAATATCTTTTAGGATTTAGAAAACATAAGAATCAGACTCAGGCCTTAATGGGTTAAACTCTATATACCGTACTTAGTTGACCGGGGTACCCCAGGGGTGTATATTTGGTCCCCTCCTTTTTCCCCCCCATCTACACCAATGTCTCCAGTGAAAACAGCCAAACTGCAAGCTCACAACACGTCACAACACGATGCGTTGTGAGCTCGTACGTAGATCTACTACCGTCACCAAATGTTTGCCTACTTATGTAGAATGTTTGCCTATTATGACACGCCCAGAGTAGGAATAACAATGGGGCATGCGTGCATGGAGGTAGTTCCTGTCTGGGAAGAGCAAACACTATGGCAACATCACCAAGACTTGATAGAGTGCTTCCAAAGGAGAAAATGGGTCCTGGCTGTGTGACATAATTCACATTTCAATTGCATTTCAAAAGGACTGATTCAATGGTGAATATACATATTTTGCAGTACTTTCAACAGATGAACATAATCGGATGAGCAACATGGTTCTTCCTGATGCTGTAATAATACTGCGTGTTGAAAACCAAAACCAAATGATAAACTAACATTGGCATTAACTGCACGCACGGGTACAATGTTATTAAGTGAGCACTGAAACAGGATTTTGGAAGGAAAACTTCAGGCCGACCGACAAAGTGTGCAAGGGAACCAGGACAATACTGTGTAGGTGCTGTGCTTACGGTATGTGTTAGACGATGCATTTTGTAATGTCATTCACTATGCTGTGGCCTGTGGCCTTGAGGTCTGCCAGCCCGACAGGCCCCGAAGGGGCCTCGGCTTGACCCGTTGATTAGGGCCAGGCTCAAGACTTTTTTTTTAAATGAATAGGTCAAGCACGGACCGGCCGGGCTTAGTGACCCCGAGCTACGTTAACTCTCTCAAACATCACGCAGCAGTATTAACCAATGAACTGGACCTCTCTCCTTTCATTGACAATGAAAGGAGAGAGGAGTTCAATGAGTCTGTGTTACGTTAGTTACATTACGTCAGTTACGTCAGTTACGTTAGTCACTGAATGTCTCTTGAAGCCTGACAAGATGGGAGTGTGAATATGTTTATCAGACGATGCGACACAAAATAAAGAGTGACTGAGACTCATTAAGGCTCATTATAATACTAGCATCCTATCCCTACACAGAGTGCAATACAAGTTACAGTTTGCTACCTGCTAGGTCTCGGAGGTCGTCCAGGGTGGGGATTATGGGTGTGCTCCTCCGCTGTAGGAAGAACAGGACCATGACTGTGAGGGAGAAGTTGGTGATCCAGGCACCGGGGATGCTGCTGGTGATGCCATGAACCCTCGCCCAACAGCGGACAGCAAACACCAGGCTGCGCACCCGCTGGTCCAGCTCTGCATACAGGGACAGCAACTCTGTGCTCTTCATCGCCACCCTGTGGAGAACATGCAGCATGGCGGTGTCAAGAGAAGAGGACGGAAGTAATTGAATTGATTTGCCTCACACATTGTTATGCGAGCTGATGTTATGTGGAACAACAAGTGTGTGAGAGTCCGCATCGGATTGGATCTTTGATAATGCAGCGGGCGCGCACGTGCCAAGAACCTGGGAGTGATCCTGGATAGTCAGCTGTTCTTAATGCACACTTTGCCTTGCGATCGCTTGCTCGTGTATTTTTGCACTTCACAACATAAGACCCTTCCTCGTCCAGAAATCTGCCCAAGACCTTGTCCAAGCCTCAGTCATCTCGAGGCTTGACAACTGCAACTCCCCCTTTGATGGTCTGTCTGCATGCTCTCTCACACTTCTACAACTCATCCAGAATGTCACATCTCCTCCTGACTTCTGCACTCCCATCACCATGTACGTTAGGTAGATGTATTCTGTTTACTTGTCCACAGATGTCAAGCATGTCATTTAGATAGTATGTTTTACAGATGCTAGGATTTAGGTCTGAACAATTAATAGAAAAATAAAATATAAAAATTACTATATAAACTACAGCAATTTTCTAATCGCAGAGGCTACAAATAATTAATAAAAGACATGACCAAAATGTACTTCCAGACAAGGTATTCAAGTGCTTTGGGTAATATTTGGTCAATGAATCATGGAATTTCATCCCCATGTGTATTACAAGACCATACAGGTTTAGAAGTCATACTTCACTGTTTGTCAACCAGTGATCCACAGACCACTGGTTGTCCATGGCATCATTACAGGTGGTAATTGGGATTTCTTATCTATTTATATATATTTAAAAAACATATATATTTTGAATAACATTTCATGAGAATTATTTTTACTAATAATAGTAAAATGTATGGGAAAAAAGCTTGAAATTAATTATACTTTGTTGCACATGGTACCGTACATTGCAAATAGCACATCTAACAAGCTCACAACAACACGTTGCTCAGTGACGCAACTTTGCAATCAACACCACCATGTAAAAAACGTAAAAGAAACTTAAACATTAAACTTTAAACGATACAAAACATACTGTACAATTTTCTTGGAAAAACCTTGTGCACTGATACATAGTGGAGTTTCTATGTTCTCCCCATGTTCATGTGGGTGTTCATTTGGAACTCAAGAAAATTCAAGAAAATATACCCTCTGCACCAATTCAAGGGTATAACCACAAAGGTGTCAACCTCTGTGAAGGGTGCATCTATTTGATAACTGAATCATGAAATGCCCTGCTATCGTACATCTCAAAAGGTCAGTGGAATTCTGATGAACATGGACCGAAGCTAACAAAGCCAACCACTGGAGGGAGAGATGCCTCATCTGTATGACTGACTCAGTGGTATTCAGATAGCACCAGCCAAAAGCAGCGCTAGTGAGTCGTGCATGTTCGACAGATTAGCGGACGTGCTTCCTCGAAGACTATAGGACATCAACAACAACAGAAAAATCCCCCTCACAACAATCCAGAGTGGGCGGTTGAACTCTATTTCCTTAGAAACTGCAGAGTGGTTTTCTGAACGTTAGCAGGTGTACAGTATGTGTGTCACACGTGTGTGTGTGTGTGCGTGTGCGTGTGCGTGTGTGTGTGTGTGTGTGTGTGTGTGTGTGTGTGTGTGTGGTTGCCACCAGTAGAAACCACAGTCTTCTTAAAGTCAGAAAGAGAGAAGTGAAAGGCAAACAAGCCTCTGGTCTCTGGTCCCTTTTATCAGTTTCATCATCAACTAAAGACTCAAGGTTTCGACACAACTCAGGTTTCTGCCCGGGGCATGTGCAACGTGAGTGTGGCCAAAATGTTTCAAACAGAAACGACATTTGGAGACATGACTTAGGACATCAAAAAAGAAAAAAACTGGAATATGCTGACAAATCATACCAAATTAATCTTCCATTGGGTGACATGATAAATAGCTATAGGTTTTGGTCTTTGGTATCCCCTCTGTGCCTTGTGGGTGTGTGTGTGTGTGTGTATGCATGTGTAATACTGTAGACAATTACTATATACCTATTGTTAGCTGTAAGGTCACACTGGAAACCCGAGGGCTGGTGGGAAAAGCGGACCAGAGGACAGCGGGCATTCAGGATCTTCATCACCCCGACACAGCCGGCCCCGAAATGGTTCACACAGTCCCCGATGACAGACAGGATGTTCTGGGTGACGGCCCGCTCCGAGTTGGCCTGCTTCATCTGGTACTCTAGGGAAAAGCCCGCTTTAGGCTGGGCAAAGACAGCACAACAGGGTTAGCTTTGGAGAGCGAGAAGCACAAGCTCTGACTCTGCACCTTGGATTAAATGTATAATAATAACCAACTGAGAATGTGAATATTTAGTTGATATGTCAAGATATCACAGATGTCTGTTGGACATAGGCAGAGGCTACAGTAATTCTGACGGCCATGCACTGCGTTTGGACATATCTCTCTTTCAATGTGATGTTTTGTTGAGCAGAGAGCTTTTGTTTCACCCGTGTCTCCTGACATAATTAAATCACATTAGTAGATTTTAACCCATTAAGTGTAACTATACCTTTCAAGACGGGAACCCCTTTTGGGGTTGTTGTTGCTATGTACAGTATATAGCAACATACATGCTTTGTAATTTTTGAATAAATATTTGAAGTTTTTCAGAAAACAGGATTTAGAAGGCGTTTTTAGAATCGGCCTCAGGTCTAAATGGGTTAAACTTGTGTGCTTCACTTCATGCAGGACATTGGTTTTGTCGCTAGGAAAGCATTCTGTGCTCTTTTGATCTCGCCATTTAGATTAGCATTGCGCAGCCTTGTTCTTAAAAGTGATGGCAGCCGACACTCTTGATTGGTTTGATTAATGTAATGCCCAAAACACACCTATGAATAATCCAGGGCCATTTAGAGCCTAGTGCCCGGGCACTAGGTGGGCGCCAGGAAGCTATCTACCGATTCTTGAATCCTTCCGATCCCAAGTGAATCTGACATTTGTGTTCTGTGCTATACAACCTGGTCTTCCAACATGAAAGGACATTGTGCTTTATAGTACATTTCTCACCAACAGTATCTCTTAACACATAAGCTGCCAATCGCGCATTAATGCGATCTAATAAATAGCGCGCTTGTCCGCCAAGATCGCATTAATGCGATCTAGTGATTAATTGTGGTTTAATCTGTGATCGCGCTATTCTGTTTATTTTTAATCATAGGTTTCGAGTTCCACTTACTTCACCCACACCGGGATCCGGTTTCATGACGCAGATTCCGTTTCCGGTTCTCATTTTTTTTCCCCGGTCATTTTCGGCCAGAATAGGGAAAAACACAGTTTTTCACACGGTATAAAAAACGAACCGAGAGCTCCACTTCTATTTTCTTTAGTCTGGGTGACGGACAGTCATTGTCGTCGTGTATCACATCGTACTTTAGGCCCGATCGGCAATCTGCGAAAACGTCACATCCGGTATGACGTATTTGACTGTTTGACTCTGTTTGGGGGGGGGGCGAGCGAGTCAGCGAGGTGATCAAGGTGTCTATTTGCTGCTCTCTGCTGGCAGATTTGTCGTATGTGTTCAAAACCGCAGTCAGACAATTTATTTGAATGAAAAATTACAACATTAAAAAAATTTAAAACACGCAAATCGCTGGCACAGGGGTGAGTACATTATGAATAAACTCTGGCAGTCAATTACCCTCGCAGAGATAAAGGCTTCAGAGGGGCTTTCCCCTGATCAATCATATCTACAGCAGCCAAACACTATTATCTGAACCAGAAGTTCCCACAGCAACAAACTATCCTCTGCTCTGCAAACAAACATATAGAGGGCTATCATATAATATTAAATCTTCATCTGTGATAGTCATCATCGTATATTTACTCTATTTATTGAATGCACCACATTAAAGCCTGAATCAACAACACTGATACCACTTCCTAGCTACTAATGCTCGTATCTTTTCACTTAAGTTCTCAATAACATACAGTATACTAGCCTCATAACCCTAGGATGTCATTGCGAACGCAGCGCAAGGAGGCGCGCCGAAGGCGCGCCTCCGCGCAAGTGGAGCTTACTATGAAACCGTGCTCGGGTTGTGTCTCTCTCTCTCTGTGTCTCTGTGTCTCTGTGTGCACTGCCTGTGTGCAGCTCCTCTGAGATAAGTAAATGTCCAATTTAGACGTACCATACATCAAATGAAAGGTCTTTGAAAACTGAACACACCTGTCAAGGTTGCGTTTAAGCCCGCCCCTTCCCCCGGAAGCCACGCCCCGGAGAAGGCTCCTAAAAACTCCCCATTGAAACCCCATGTTAAATGAAAAGTGCCCGAATCGCTCCGAAACTTTTTCTACCCCCCCTAAGTGGGGGTCTACGAACAAATACTTCGGGCTCGGATTTTGGCTCCGCCCCCCGGAAGTGGGTGAAACAGGCACTTCAAACACTTTGTTGATTTGTTCAAAAACATTCAAAGTTTTTTTTTTGTCAATTTGTATTTTTCTAAGATGCTCCTTTTAACGCAGATTTTTATCGTATTTTTAAAAAAAAATTGTATTGGTTACTTTTTTTTAAATATTTTTTTTTTCATATTTATTTTACTTTTTTTGCGTTCGCTTCCCGCGTTCGCGCGTCTTACTTGTCTTATAGTGGATGTCATGTGCATGGCATTTGTATGGCATTTGCCGCGTACCAATCTGGGAACCCAGAACCAAATGAGAAGGAAAACAGTGCCCTCTGCTGTTTGTACTATCTCACTTGGCTCTGGGACAATGACGACGTAGCACCCGTGCGCAAGGAAACCAGGGTTTTGGTCTGCCTTCAGCGTTTCACTTCCGGTGGTGCGACTATGTTTTCATTCCCACTAACAATATGTCTACACGGAACACTAACACCACTTCTCCCAGAGAACATGGATCGTTTTGGTTATAAGCCCACTTGTTTCTATGATAAAAGAGCAAGTTAAAATGTGAATATCTTTTCGTGGTTTTGTCTGCTCCGCGGACGCTATTGTTAAATTAGTTTCGGTTGGTTTCGAGTGGGGAATGATCGGCGGACACGTAAATCCCGCCCACTACATTTGATTGGGTAAAGCGCGGCCTGCTTCCTGATCTGAAGGCACGCCCACTTGTAGCCCAGTGTGTACACGTTATGATGAACCTTCACGACAGATTCCAACGCAGAGCAGAATCTGTTCTCGAGAGATTAGCCGCGTACAGGAAGTTGTGAGGAAGCAGAAATACATTTAGGTGTCAGGTCCTCTAACCACAGTGTGATAAAACAAAGCAGAAGTTATTGAAAGTAAACAGGGGAAGTGATAAAACGCTGGATGAGATCATATTAATAGTACTATGGCTCACTTTGGGTAGATGAAGATTCCTGTGTGTTGTTCACCCTTGTACAGACATCTTCCAGATGCATCACTTAGTGACACTCCTATATACTTACTTGACCGGGGTCCCCTAGGGGTTTATACTTGGTCCCCTCCCCCCCCCCCCCATCTACACCAAATCTCTTCACTGAATTGGGGGAGAAAAAAAAAAGATCATACAGTACATCCGTGCACCCTGCCTAACTTACCAACTTCATGTTCCTTCCACTGATGCCGTCCAGATCTAGAAACATGTCTAGGTCACAGCCCAGTTTGCCAAAGCCATTCACAGACGACCCAAACGGCCTGATGGTGCATTCTGGGAAATATGCAGCGGCGATATCTTTGAGCAGGGAGCAGACCAGGAAACGCAGGCGTGTATTCTCCTCGGTCAACTGGTAGGCTTCTTTCAGGGTGGTGATCTGTTGGCCTATCTGAGGGCAACACAGCGAACAGGAAGAAATGTAAACAAACACTCCACTGGTATTTGACTTCCAGGACATGGCCATGCACAATTATATTTAAATGATAATTAAATGTCATCATGATTATTAAAAGAAGCATCTTACACATAACAGCTGAAACCAGATTTTTTTCCCCCCACTACGGCGAACTGATCCTTCTAATCTAGACAGACAGCAATTAGTTCTTTAGATAAATATATGAAGTCCTAAACTGTATGATATACTCAGTTTGATACAGTATCAGTATTGTGTATATATTGTCCACGGGGCCTAAACTCCTCAGGGACAGCAGCCTGGATTTGAAAGGCTTGAGTATATCCATTTAGTTGAAATTGACTTCTTGCAAAAATGCAAGCAAGTATCACTTTGTGCTTTTCCAAAGTTGTCATCTAATTGGGGTGTTTGTTTATAGCATCTTGTGGACAAACCCCAGGCTTGAATAACGGTAAAGGTTATTGCATGTGGTCCTTGACAATGCATTCAGTAATGTAGGAAAGTGAAGATAAAATTATAATAATTAATGTCATTCTTCTTTGCATTCAGTTATTGAATTGAGGTTTCAATTCCAAAAGTATTTCAAGCTTAACTTCTACAGAGGGGGATCATCTAATTAAGATCTACAGAAGAGGATCAGCTCATTAAGATCCACAGACTCTGTCAAGAGGCACATGTATCAAACAGTCCCTTGTGAATTTCTAGATTAGTTGCCAGGCAGAATTCCCAGGGCTTGCAGTAAAAGCAAAGTGTGTTTTACCATTTGCAACTGCATATCTCTGTGAGAATGTGTTCCCCCCCCCCCCACACTGTCATACCTAAAGAATAAGTACAGGTGGCTAGGTTAGAGCCAGAGAATGACATGTCCCTGTCAACCTCTATAGCCAAGAATAGACCAACTGTGCAACTCAAGAAAATACCTAATCCACCAGACAGAACCGTGGTCCCCAGGTTGATTCTTAAGACGATGGTGGCCACGGACTCACAATCAGTTGAAAACCCCTGGCTAAAAAGACACGTATGTATTCATTGTATCCCAGGTACAACGGCCCCAGCTCAGTGGCCTTGTGGTTAGTGTCCGCCCTGAGATTGGGAGGTCGGGGTTCGATCCCCGGGCCGGGTCATACCAAAGACTCTAAAAAAAATGGACCCAATGCCTCCCTGCTTGGCACTCAGCATCAAGCGTTGGATTGTGGGAGATATACTAGTGTCAGGTGTACTTGTACATCAAACTGCCTCACGCTACAGAAACAGGAGATGGGCTCCTGCCCCATATGCCTCGGCTCGGCAAGGCTTACTTTAGTTTATAGAGCACTGACACCAATTAAAGTCATACACACTTGGCATAGAAGTGGCTCTTGTTGGCAATGAGCATCATTAGGCTGTGAAAAAGGCTAATGGCCTACCCTCAATGTCCCCTACCCCATATAACTAATTAAAAGTCATTTTAATAGCTATACTTAAGCTAAGAGCTATAATTCATAACATACATAACCAGTGTTGCGATGCTGAATTGGAACGTGGTTGCACTCTGTTTTAATGACGTGACACGCACGTCGCTTAAGACCTACACTACAGGTCACACAATGGACAATTGATATGCATCTAGGCTCATTCCTATGTTAATTCCCCTGGTGTGAGTCGGGAGCCTTTTTAAACTTTGTCGAGGTGTGAATCGAAAGTTGTTTTAAATCTATGCGTGTGTCTGCGCGTGCTCCTGGTTCCTGCACGGCGTGCAAGGCCGTCCCATGAGCAATGCAACCCTGCACATAACATAAATGAATACAAAATACGAAATGCAGTGAAAACATTGAGAAAGAGCTATTCATCATGTCATCTAATGTGTGTGTGGCTAGCGTTTTTAGAACATGTATTAGGGTTAGAAAGGGGAAGGTCTCGCACCACGTAAACTGAAATGTATACATGTATTTCTTCTTTGGAACTTTTTAATTCATTTTCACTTTTCAGTAGCATGTCAGGCTGCAGGCAGGGTTGTTTGCGCGTCCATTGCGCCTTAAATCAGGGGATTAACCACTTAAACACTGGACCCGAGTTGGCTCTGTACTTGGACCGCTTTTTTAATGTCAACACCAACTCTCTTCGCCAAAAATAGCCGATCTACAAGCTCACAACGTGACGCATTGCATCTGCTGTTTTTGGCTTGATCCCCCCAAAATATGGATGCTGGGTTTCATGTGGTTAACAGGACAAATTATCATTCGGGAACACACCGGGACAGAGGGTTAAAAATAGAAAAATTGAAAGACTCCCGTGACAATCGGGTTGGCAGAGATATGCATGCAAGAATAGGTACTTCCTCTGTACTTTCAATTAGCTTTCAAGCTATTTCCCATGAATCTCCCTCTGTCACAACAGTGAAGGAAACCAAAATCAACAGACTTTGGGGTGATATTACATACTACATACTTTTTAACTTTGACATAATAACTCAAGCAGCACTTCTAGAATTGGCACACACAAACCCAATAGCCCTAACTCTAAACCTAAACATAATAATTTGATTGGTAGGCCAGCACACAGCATGTGAGGCTTAACTAAGGGTGAGAAAGTCCCTTACCTGAGAAGGCTGGTCACACCAGAGCCCAGATCACAAAAAGCACAATGTTACTTTGGTTGAGGTTTGGGTTACGTAGTTGCCTTGCCATAATTTAACTCAAAAATACAAGTATTGCCGATAAATGTTCAGTAGTTGCTCCGTTGATAAGAAATGTATTATTTTTATTTTTATAAACACAGAACCAGGTTTTGTAATGTTAGCTACATTGTTAGAATTCACTCTGTGTCAATTTGTGTGCTAAAATATTTACTTTAGTTTGTATCACCATACAATGCAAAGCAATGGCGAGAACATTTTGGATGATCATTTTCTAATAAATGTTCTAATAAAATCCTAAATATCCTAAAGTGTGGTAACCGTTGGCACAGTACTATTAATAATGGATGCAAGTTGGAAATGCATGGCCCACCTGTTTATGCAATACCCGTTGCACTTGTTGTCAGAGTACCCGTTGCCACAGCACCCAGTGCGGTACCCACTACCATTCGACCAATCTACCAAATATGGAGATATGGGGATCCCTGATGTGATCATAAACTGCTGATGTTGTGTTGATGACATACATGGGCATACATGGGAGACAGATGAACCCGTAGAAAGACTGACAGATATTTCATGCATTGCCGTGTAAAAGATTGTTCTGTTATTGTGCATGCTACTATTTTAATCGGTGCAGCGGCACAGATATCGTCAGTGCTGCCATGGAATTCAGAGAAACAATACTTACACTCTCCTCTCCAGACAGTTTCTGTACGAGCAGGTTGATAGGGATAGTGGTCTGTGGTTGGCACTGTACGCCTGCCTTGCTGTTTGGTGAGTCCACAGGGCCTAAACTCCTCAGGGACAGCAGCCTGGATTTGAAAGGCACCGTGGACTCATGGTTGACGCTGGGGACAGCAGTCCCTTCGTGTAATGAGGCAATGCATCCCGTATTCGCGTACTCCACTACCGCATATGTGCCCTGCAGGAGCAAACAGACGTGTAAGAAGTAGCTTAAAATGTTATCAATCTGGAAAATGCATTATGCACATATTATGCACTATATGCATTATGCACGTATCAGATATCATATTAATATCCATTAGAACAAACAATAACTACTTAGTACTTACGCAGTGGTATTTGATCTACTTACATAGTTTTCATAAAAGAAGCACTTGTTAATATCCCCGTGTCTCGATAAATATTTGAGGACCTTTTTTTCATTCGACTTGCTCGGACAGCTGATGAGCACAGACCTCTCAGCTTCTTCTAGTCTCTCTGCCAGCCTCTCATCAAACGACTTGTATTCACCCCTTTGTTCTGACGAGAAAACAGCAAAGAAATTCATCACTATCAACTTGTAATGGATCTTATTAAACAGTAAAAAAGCTATCACCATACTAGCCTTGGATCAAGACTATCATAGATGTATTTTATCAAGTCTGACTTTTATTTTTGTATCTACGATTGTAGACATAAAAATGTAAAAATCAATAAAATACATCAATGATAGTCTTGATCCACGGCTACCACCACACATGGTGGGACGAATGTCTTAAATTTGGGGGGGGGGGGGAAAGGTCACAAAGCTATGCTGATAAACTGTGCTGCCATTCATTTCAATGGGCTTGGTAGCTTGCACGCTATGTGGGCTCATTGTATTGGATCAAGACTATCATAGGTGTATTTAATAGAGTCTGACCTTTGCTTTCGTATCAAGCAAAAGTCAGATTCGATGATAGGAATACAAGACAGGTGGGCACTAGGGACATCTGGGCACCATATTTTGGGGGTGACTGGGCACCTGGACGAGTGGGCACCTGGAGAGGTGGGCACCTGTGCCCAGATGTCCTGGTGCCCACCTCTGCAGGTGAACACTCGTCCAGGTGCCCAGTTATCACCACCCCTAAGTGCCCAGTTGTCCCTATAGTGCCCAGATGGTTTTGTTGCCCACCTGTCCCTAAGTTTTCTCTCTCTCTCTCTCTCTCTCTCTCTCTCTCTCTCTCTCTCTCTCTCTCTCTCTCTCTCTCTCTCTCTCTCTCTCTCTCTCTCTCTCTCTCTCTCTCTCTCTCTCTCTCTCTCTCTCTCTCTCTCCTCTCTCTCTCTCCTCTCTCTCTCCTCTCTCGCTCTCTCTCGCTCTCTCTCTCTCTCTCTCTCTCTCTCTCTCTCTCTCTCTCACCTGTTAGTGCTACATCTTTCTTCAGAGGTTCCTCTCGTGCCGCAACAACAACGCTGGTCCTCAGCCGTCTCTGAATACCCGCATCCAGCTGTTTAAAACCCTTGGCCAGGCCGATCCTTCCTCCCATCATATGTAATCTGCTGCACACACAGATGGAGGACGCCATTGTTGCTCTCAACCTGACCACAGAGCGCATGCGTGCGCTTCTGTTCTATGGCAACTGGGAAAGGACAAAACTCAAAAGAAAAATGTCAAAATGTAATAATAATAATACTAATAATAATGATAATATTCACAAAAATAATAATAATAAATATATAAATAAACGAATAAAGGACACCACCATAATTGTTTTTAAATATTAACAATAATAAAGTTGACTGCTTTGCAACTAGCTCTGGTCCATAGCGTTAGAAGGAGTCCTCATTAACGCTATGTTACTTTCGAGCCGTTGCCCGCACACCCCAGTAGCGCAGGCTGCGCAGCCTCTCGTCTGTAGTAAAAAATAAAAAATACACTTTTGCTACTTACCAAAACAAAGACAGTTTTAAGATGTTGAAAGCCTACTTTCCTTAGTGGGAACACTCGGAGCCCCCCACCTCACGTTTAAAATACACCTTTTGGCCAGAAAATAAAATATTTTACCGAAGGAAAAAATGTTTTAGTTATTCCACTGCGCCCCCTACAGATCTTGGCGATAGAACTTTTAAATTGACCAGATCTGTATGGGGCGCGCGCATCTACTTTGCAACCACAATTACATCAGTGATGATGGCCGTGGATGTTATGTATTTATTAAAAGTATAAGAAAGTTGTTTCATTGCTATTGCACATCTTCTGAACAGAGGAAACTTCCCGACCCAAAATTGCATTTGTGCACACATGAAAAGTGATAAAGCGCAACGACAGGGTAAGGATAATAGTCATAATACCCTAGAAATTCACTTGGAAATTAAAAGAAAGGGAAAAGGAAAAACGAAACTAAACCGAATGGTTGGAAGAAGCCGCGGCGCATGACGTTAATCTTCAAACGACACCCCCGCAGGCTTTCTATCTACGACATAACCTCCTTGTTTGCTTCCACGTTGCGTCAGTCTGACACTCTCTCACTGTATGCTCAGTGCGCGCACAACACAACAAGCAGCAGCACAATGGAGAGAGCGCACTCCAACTGAGCTCCTCACACAATATCCAGGTAAGTCATTTTAAACATTCCTTAAAGTTTGCTCTGCCAGACTGTGCCAGTGCCTTGCCCTTAGCCTTGGATCAAGATGATCATAGATGTATTTTATCGAGTCTGACTGACTTTTTCTTTCTTATCTATGATAGTCTTGGGCTGCACCCCCCAATTGTGACTGGATATCCGCGCGCAAAGCCCGTACTTCTCCGTACATGTACAAAAAAAAATCATATAAAGTGCTGAACCTGTAGCCCTGGATGTTAACTCAACATTAGGAACATGTGTGCAATGTATTAATCCGTATTTTGCAATAGACATGTGTTTTGAACCCGTCGGTGTCGGATTCTGTCGGAAATTCCCTCTATTCCTCAATGGGCAGTGGTGACGGGGCGCATCTGGTGAAAGCCGGTATTACACTCAATGTAAACAGGAAGCAAACGAAGGGGGAAATTGCGTTCAGGCACAGACGGGATTAAAACACATATCTATTGAAGAATACGAACTAATACAGCGCACAAAGATTCCGAATGCCGAGTTAACATTTGGGGCAACCGGCTAAGCACCTTATATTTTGCATGTGTACATGTTCGGAGAAATACGGACTTAACGGGCGGATGTCCAGTGACAATTGGGGGGTGAAACCCAAGACGATCATAGATATGCAAATGTCAAAATCGATTAAATACATATATGATCAATCTTGATCCAAGGCTAGTACGCTCTCAGAGTTATATATATAACTGGATTTTACTGTGCGCACCTCATTGCATAAACCTGTAGCTACTGCGTGGATGTGAAAGTCAGTGGTCAATGAACATGTTTCACTCAGATGGTTACAACGTGACATCTCTAACCATACACGTCGTGCGTAAATAATACATTGTGCTAACTAACAGGTTGCGGCGGTATACGCCTTAAAAACATACATTTGATATTTACATGATCAGCAGCACTGTGGGCTTTGAATCACTATGCAAACATCAGGTTTGAATCACTAGGAAAACATCAGGCAAGAAGCTCCCCGAGTCCCCGGGGCTTCCCACAGTGTTGTGAAATTAGTTTTCATTGGGGAGAAAAGTGAATGAAGTCCCTCCTCCCTTATCATCATCACTCTGGCAGTCTTTTGTGTCTCATGATCTGCTCAAAACAGACACACACATAGATTTTCTTAACAATGAAAAAGACTAGCTGGATCTGACCTAATTTGAGCAATGATGTATTGCAGAGCCAGGAGAACAAGACACGGATGAATTATGATGGAGTATGACAATGGAATTGAACTCCTGCTGGCTCACATGAACATTGAGGACATTATTGACGCTGTGGAGAATCTTTACCACGCGGAGGGAGTCGAGGAAGAAGAACTAGGTTTGTCATTAGAAGAAGAAGAAGACAGTCTATCGCAGGAGGAGATGGACCAGAATGAAGAGGCAGGGGACTCGGCAGATTCGGGGAGTGAAGAGAAGGCTCATGGTGGTGGTGGTGGTGGTGTGAGGTATGGGAAAGTGCCAGACCTCCTGTCATTTGTGAACCTCATCTCTGACATGCAGCCGGCAGCGCTACAGCGCCTACAACAGGAGATGGGAGTACTTCTGAATAAGGTAAGACCATACTGTGGTCAAGTATTGATACTGTTTTGATATGGCACAGTAAAATCCTTCATTCATCCTTCAATCATTGTGTAACTTCATAGCAACAAGCAAGAGCTTTGCAATGTGCCGGGACTGCAGTGTGCATGAAAATGATCTCTCGGGCATACTTTATGTTGTGTTTATAGTAAGTAGCCTTGGAAACCAACGGTTCCTGAGCCATGTGGCTCATAGGGCAGGAATCTAGCTCATGTTCCTGTAGCGTGAGGCAGCTTGATGTACAAGTACATCCCCCCAGCCATGATGTACAAGTACACCCCCTGGATATGACGCTAGTTTGTCACAGGGATCAACTCAGCATCAAGGGTTGGACCAATCCAACGCTTGATGCTGAGTTGGACCAATCCAACCCTTGATATTTTATTGGACCAATCCAAGTGCCAAGAAGGGAGGCACTGGGTCCCGTTTTTATAGTCTATAGTATATTGAACCCAAACCTCTCAATCTCAGGGCAGACGCTCTAACCACAAGGCCACTGAGCTGGTTGTGTTCACACTGTTATGTTATACATATTGGACAGAGAAGCTGCAACTTTTTTTTAAATATCTGCCTCTTGCTTGCAGAAGGACATGGCTGTCAAGAATGGACGCTATCAAATCAATATGGACGTGGTCCTGTTCCCGTGGACGTTGACTTACAAGAATCATGGCTCAGGTCTTGTGCCTAAAGGCTCTTTTGGGAAAGTCCATCTGGCTCAGGACGCCAAAACCAGGAAGAGAATGGCATGCAAACTGGTGAGTCCTGCCCAGCAATGATTGGAATCCAGCCTGAGAGGATTTCCCGTAACTATTAACTTCAGTGCCAAGAATGTTAGAATGTTATGTACTACCGTACGAAGTACCTTTGTTTATGTAGACACTGCTAAGATTGTTTTGCTACTGAAAACATGAAAATGTTCATGTTTGAACTTTGCATACACTGATAATGGGCTGTAAAAGAGGAACGTTGTTTAGGGGAAAAACTGCCTCTCTGCAACTCATTTACTAGACCCAGTGTCGAGTGGTCTGAAACTAAAGGATATTGGCCAACATTATTCAGAATTAAATCTGGAAATAATGTAGTTGCTTCCACTTCACAACAATTATATTCAACCTTTTGGTTTGGTGGTATAACATTGAGATAGACACACACACACACACGTATGTGCGTGTGTGTGTGTGTGTGTGTGTGTGTGTGTGTGTGTGTGTGTGTGTGTGTGTGTGAAATTAATTTGAGCTCAATTCTATTCTATTCTATTTATGTGCATGTGTTATATTCAGTCCTTTTCACAAAGGGGCCTTATAAATTTGGTGGTTCCTGAAGTGGGAATTATTAGCAAACAAGGTGGGGGTGGCTTCCCAGTCTGGTATTATCACAGCAAGTGCTATGTTTACCTTACACACCGTTGACAGTACACACACACAGTGTCACACACACACACACACTGTAAAAAGCTTAGTGGCATGAGTTCACTAGCCAGTAATTCAGTTAATCTCATGCACAATACAAGATTGCCCATTCAATGAGAAGATGATTCTATTTCTAGAATCATGGCTCAGTAGGACTGATGACACCGGGTACAAATCTATAATAGTAGGATATTGTGTGGAGCTACAATTGTACAATCGCTCATTGCCTTGCATGCCATTGTCCTAGATCCCCATGGAGAACTTCAAAGCTGCTGAAGTGGAGATCCAGGCGCGTTTCCGCCACGAGAACATCGCTGAGCTCTATGGCGCTTTGCTGTGGGATCAACACGTCCACCTCTTCATGGAGGCCGGCGAGGGCGGCTCTGTCCTGGAGAAGCTGGAAACCTGTGGGCCCATGAGAGAGTTCGAGATCATCTGGGTAACGAAGCAGGTTCTCCGCGGCCTGGAGTTCTTGCACTCCCACAACGTCATTCACCACGACATCAAACGTAAGCGTGACAAATATAAGCCATGCAAACCTCCTCTTCCTCTCATGGGCCTTTGATGATGTGATTCAAGATGATTTATTTGTCACTCACTCAAGTACAATCAGCGAAATGTTGATGTGTCATCCTCTGCAGACTGTACTAACAATAACAATATGCAACAACAAAGATAACAATAATAATACTGGATATGAAAAATAATAATACAGGCTTAAGAAAGGACATGTGAGAGTAAAACATTTTTGCAGAAATGAGGTTTAAGAAAAGTCCTCGGGGCTCAGGGGAAAAACATTCTTGCTGACACTCTTTGTGATACCCTTGTGACACCTCAGGCGCTTGCCTGCCGGAAATGATGTGACAACAGTCTTAAGACATTATTCGTGGAAGGAAAGCAAGGGCCATATATACCGGTAGTTCTGCTTAGAGCCATACAGTGCATGCTTGGCAGGAAGAGGTTCATTCTGGTGAAGAACAGCCAAAGACCAGACCACAGTGTTAACAGTGATACATACTGTAATGTGTTTTAATGTACATCAGGGTCAGGGTTTCAATTCGGTTTGGGTCACTGTAAAGCGTTGGATTTGTTATTGCTGATGATAGCAATGTTGAATTCTGTTACAGTATGTACAGAGAGCAACACAGGAAGCTAGCTAGGTCAAGTTAACGTGGCTGGGTTCGTCTGATGAGAGCTAATCTCAGCCCCGGGATCAAAGCCCCGCTCCACAGCCGTCTGTCAGCCAGTCACAACCTAAAGGCTCTTTGGTGTCTGGAATTTCCAGCCAGATCCTCCCTCCTTCCCCTGCGCCCTCCTTGTAGAAGGGTTAAATGTAGGCTGCAGCCAGGAGAGTTATGACAATGGTGTGCTTTGTGGCCCAGGCCTGTGACGGGCTGCTGTGGTCCTCTGTGTTTCCTGCCTCCAGTCAAAATATGTAATTTCACCTCAGTGAGGTAACGAAAGAGAAGGGCGAGCGCTTTTAGAAACGCCTGCCTTTAAATTATCTGTCAAATTGTGTGCTCAAAGCATGCCAAATGCTTGTTTGGCTTTCTCAGTGACTACTTTGAAGACACCAATGCCCTTTCCCAAATACGCTGCTCCAGTGTAAACACTGTGTAAGCCTGCTGAATAACAGCATGGTTGAGAACTCTTTAACTGTGTTCATGTTCAGCAGTGTTAATTTCCTCAAATGTCAGCCGACACACCCATCGACTAACAATAACTTCAGCAAAGAGGAAGTAGTTTCTTGGCACTGTTGTCTTTGACACACAGTACACAGTCAATATTAATATATTATTATCTTCCTTTTCTCCTTAGCCAGTAATATTGTCCTGATGTCAGACAAGGCAGTGTTGGTGGACTTTGGCCTGACCGTGCAAATGACAGAGGAGATGTACATCCCCAGAGACCTGAGGGGCACAGAGGTGAGAGTAACATCCTGCAATCCTAAAACTTCAACATTTTGAGGTTGAGCCAATCACTTCCTGCACCAGGGTTTCAAACCCTGTAAGCTCAGGATGTCTGCTCTGGTGAACTTAAAGAGTTTCTTATTCTGTACTTTCAAATGTTTATAGGTGTCTTTTTTACCTTTGGAAAAACAGCTGTCTTCTGGTTTGAGACTGGGGGTTTGAGACTCCCTTTTTTTGTACAATTTAGTCTGGAGTCTTGTCAGCACTTGCCTGTCAGTTAGACAAAAACATGTCTGCAGAAAATGTGGGAGAGAGCTAATTACTTGCAAGCATTAATGCATGGATCAGTGCACCCGATGAACTGACACAGATGCTAAAAGTGTTCAGCGATCGCCAAAGAGGGGAGAAGAGGAGAAAATTAGTCAGAGGCATACTGTATACAGACAGAAAATGTAGAATGATGGCAACAAGGACTATCTCACGACCCCTCTTCTCTTTTACTGTTCGTACTTTGTCCCTGGATTTTGTGTGTGTGAGTGCGTGCGCGTGTGTTTTTGTGTGTGTGTGTGTGTGTGTGTGTGCGTGCGTGTGTGTCCGCCTTGTGCCCCTTGTGGCTTGGCTTGTGGAAAGTCCCAGGGCAGACGCCCAGTGGTAATAACAAGGAGAGGGAGCTAGCAAACAGACAGCTAGCAATACTGGGCTGTTCAGGCTGACATTAACATGACATTAACATGTGCAACTGAGTGGAATTTCCAGCACATTGAGAGATGGGCTTTAGTACAGTACTATGTTTACTCTTTCTCATGGGCCACTGCATTTTCTGCTCTCTCTACAGAGTAAAAACAACAACATTTAACTGAAAAATATAAAACAATTTGAAATGTATATATTTGAAATATAAAACATATATTAGACTTTTTTTATTTGGATTTTCTTTCATATGGATTTCATACAGAGGGAGCCCCACACACACATACAAAAAACGATTGAAATCTGTACACTGTCCCAAGCTTATGCGGAGCCTAGGATTTTGGGCAGTTTGCTGTGTCGCATAATATGTCACACAAAAGTCACATTTTCTGCAGCATGTGCAGCATACTGTAGCATAAGCTTGTTAGCTTAGCAAGCAAGCATGTCTTTTTGTTGGTTGTTTCACATCAATAATGTAATTTACTGGAACTGATAAAAGAGGAACTGCAGTGCTGTCCTCATTTACCCTTTCGAATAACCGCATGATATATTACAATTTGCCATCTCACAGATGTATATGAGTCCAGAGGTTGTCTTGTGTCGGGGACATAACACCAAGACGGACATCTACAGCCTTGGCACCACCATCATCCATATGCAGACTGGTAGCCCCCCCTGGGTGAGGAGATACCCACGCACTTCCTACCCATCATATCTCTACATTGTAAGTAACATACATATTATGACTGTTGTGCAGAATGTGAAGGAATGATAAATAAGTCTTACTTGAGTTTTCCATCTTTCTAGAATGATGAATGAAGTGTTTTTTGTTTGTTTTAGCTTTTACTTCTGTAAGGAGGGTAATGCCCATCACGTCTAGCCCAGTAGTCAGTCACGCAGCAGACACGTAACCATGGTCATTTGTCTTTTCACACACCAAACTAAATACTCATGATTCGATGTGCACAGCAACATCCTGTGTCTAAAAAGTCACAGTTTTCCGTGACCTTATTCTGCTTTTTCACAGCTAAGATTATCATGAGATATTAAAGCATGACTCTTGTTGACTCTTGACTCTTGTTTGTAGCACATACCTCCAGGGTCCAGTGAGTGAGTTAGTCAGTCAGTCAGTCAGTCAGTCTATTGCCGCTTCCATTTGGTTATTTTAAAAGGTTTCCATGACAGAGGTTTAGTGATTTTCTGAAGTGGGTTATCGGCCTCTGGATTTGATTTATAGAGTGATTCACTTCCTCATGAAACCACTGTCACATGGAGGCTCTGTTTTTTAGAGTCTATAGACTATATACTCTCTCCAACGGGCTGCGCTTGAGAACCCATCCTTGATGCCTTATTTTTTTTATCACAACCAAAGTAATATTACACGCGATGCTCAAACAAGAAACAAAGGATTGAGTCGAAGCGAGAGAACTTACACATGGCTTCTTGACTGGTGCTGCTGCCTGCAACCTGCGCCTGTTGCACTCCACTTGTCAACTTGTGGCTTTTTTGTATTCTGTGGTTTTCACTGACAACGATTTTGCTCTTACCCCCCCCCCCCCCCCCACACACACACACACAAACTAGATCCACAAGCAGGCGCCTCCTATGGAAGACGTAGCGGAGGACTGCAGCCTGTCCATGCGCACCTTCCTAAGCCGAGCTCTGAAGAGGGACCCTGCCCTGCGAAGTTCAGCCACAGAGCTGCTGAAGGACGAGGCCATCAACCCGCCCAGGGAGGAGCAACCGCGCTGCTGGAGCCTGGACTCGGCGCTGGGCGAGGCCAACCACCCCATGCTGCGGCAGCACAGCCAACATACAGACACCACACATGGTGAGGCCTGGTAGAAAATGTGCTCATTCAGACACGGCTGCTAGCTCTTGGCCATTTCAATTGGGGGGGGGATGCATCCAATCAAATGCACTCACACAGACACACGTGCAAATATTATTTACACAGTTACATACAGTACATAATGCTTACCAGTATTAACAACTCTCTGCTCTTTTTCTGTAGAGTCTTCCCTGTATACTGAGGAGTCCGGCCACATGAGGAGGAAGTCTCATATCCAGTCTTATATTGACGTGGGGGCCGTGGCCGTGGCCAGTTACTACAAGCTTGTGAGAGGGCCTCCCGCCACAGAATACGGCTAGCACTGGACAAGTGGCTTAACTGTTGAATTATTTACGGAACAATTCATGTATAATTGAATACTAGCCTTGACTCTCTGAGATGTGATATACTCCAAAGTTGTCTGTGACATTGCTCTGTGAAGTGTGACTGTTTAGAAGAGTTAGGATATTTTTGTAATGAAAGGGAAAGTGGAGTGAAATGGCGAATGTCTTATGAATGATTCCTCAGTAATCTTAGCAACACTGCAGGTCAGTGATCGAAAGTGATGTATCATTCAGCATCTCTGTACACACAGTACAGTACAGTATTTGCTATTGGTGTGGCTATCATGCAGGATGCCTTGAAGGATGTGTCACGTGTAATGCACTGTACTGACATGTTAAGTGAAAAAAGGAAAGGGTTTCACTCCAATAACGTAGAATCCAGTTTGTAAGGACAAAACAACGTATAGTAAAAAGCTACAAAAGCACCAAGATTTCTCAAAAGCATTACTGTAATTATTTTGTCTTATAATCTATCTATATAAGTGTTTTGATTTGATGACAACGATCATTTTTGTGAACAGGAATTCACTTGACCTTAAATGTTTTGGGATTGTATGTCTTGGAATGAAGCTGTGTCTACATTTACATATACTGTGAGTATCTTATGCGAAATGAATTGTGGTTGGTTGTGGTTGAGACATAAAATAAGGTTCATAGCGGGCCGGTTATGGAGAACTGCTGATTGGAAGGATTTCACCCTTGACAACTTCCTTGGGTCCTTGGCAATACATCCGCCAAGTGTGAAGTCGATCGGATGAACAGTTCTGGAGTTATGAAGGGCAAATATACAGACAGACAGATATTTATGGAATTTATAGATGCACCATGTGTGCGCCATGCAGACATTGAAATTGTTTGATGAATAGTTATTGATGAACTTCTGAATGTTAGTTCCTATGGAACTTTATCATTGTAGTTGCTGTGCAATTATACTTCTATAGATTGCCTGTATAGAATGTTCTTTTGTACATCCGATTGAGATGATGTCTGTTATGGTTGTTGCAATATATATATATATATATATTTGGGATGCAGTGTTTTCAAAATGGATAGTGTCTATTATTTCTCTATCTGAAAATATAGAAATCATTATACCCTCAATAAAATGAAAGAAAAAACACAGCTTGCATTTGCTTTTGTCACTTGTAGTATGTTGCAACTATTGAAATTCACTTTGGAATTGTCCTTTCAAAAAGATGGTTCAGAAAGGCTAAGAGAAAAAAACTCCAATGTCCATGTCATTTTTTTTTTTGTCACTTTCAGTCTCTGGTGGTGGTCACTTTCAGGCTCTTGCTTGATTTCTCTGAGGAAAGTGTGTTCACACAATGGGGCACCAATTTACTTTCTAGCTGTATTGGTTGACTTCCACATTGGTGAGCATCTATAGATCACTTTATGTGTTAGCATCATCAGCACCATCATAGAGCAGCAAGGACATTTTAAGATCGGTAATGGCTTTCAGAGGGCAACTTAAGACCATTTTAAGCTGATTTCTGATCTAGAAGTTGAAAGATTTGACATTAGCCAAGTTGATAAATCTGATATCAGCAAAGTTGATAAATCTGACATCAGTGAAGTTGCCCTTTAATGGAAAGGATATAAGTAAAGAGTTTCCAGCCGTCAGGCTTAACAAAAGCCAACTCAGATAACCTATGTATGTGTGCTCTCTCTCTCTCTCTCTCTCTCTCTCTCTCTCTCTCTCTCTCTCTCTCTCTCTCTCTCTCTCTCTCTCTCTCTCTCTCTCTCTCTCTCTCTCTCTCTCTGCACACTTTCTCCCTGCTAACTAACGCAGTAATAGATATTGAATAAAAAGTACAGCATTTAACAGCATGGGTGTTAAATGAGAGCAGGTCATCTGGTTCACACACATGCACACAAACACGCACGAATGCCTGCAGCCCTGCACACACACAAGCGCAAACATCTTCATGATGCATGGAACTCACTTCCTTGTCTTTGCGTCATGGTAACAGTGTGGGTGGTGTAGTAGTTGTTGATTGATAGGGAATCCCTGACCTAAACAGCGACAGATTAGTAACATATTTACTGTAAAGAAAACCCTCGCCTTAACCTTATGAACTTGATTATTTTGATAAAATGATGTAAGCTACAGTATGATGTAGTTTATACCCTCATTTAATACATTTTTAATTTCCTTTATTCCTAAACTAAACTTCCTTAAATTGCATATAAAAGCAGTTAATACTTGCTGTTTCCAGTGGAATAGATTATAGCCTAAATGTTATGGACCTGCACTTTTATGTATTTGATTTATAAATGTTTGTATGTGTCTATGGTACTTTTCTTTTGGCATTGCATACTTCCCTTATTAGAAAATATGTTAATTGTATTATAAAGCATGTATTCATGTTACATTGTATAGGTCTACACTATAACAAGGCTACATCGACAAATGTAAATGCAAAAAAATGCAAATGTTTCATATTTCTTTACATTCCTCCATATCCAACTAATTGTGTGCAGCTATAACACCACATCCACTGTGTAAAGTTGAATTTATGTTTAACTCGACTGTTGGAATCCAATTTGATTTGCTCCATCTGCTAGGCGGTGACATTTTAAGAATCTTGGAGAGTTTCCCCAATTGACTATAAATAAGTTTGCCTCAAGGCTTGCCCTGTCTGTGGCTGATAATAAATTCCAACCAAGTTCTGTAACAGCCCTCTGTGGCCCAGCACAACACCTATACTTTTTGGAAAGAGGAAACACATCAGTGAGCAACAGATATGGAAAGTGGTTCACACAGATCGTATCAACTTGGGTTTCCCTATTGAATAATCAGTGACAAGAGTGGAGACTGGCTAAGTTGACTAAGAATTATGAAGAATTATGTTGTAGGTCATTTCACCAAATCATTACCGGTGCATGCACTGTATCAGATTGGGGAATCCACTGCAGTCCTCTTTACTATCTTAATGAATTGGTGGAACTTTTTAGGATTTTCCTTTTTAACCAAATGTAGCCCTATATATATAGATCACCCAAAATAAGGTGTAAATGTTGATTAAATTAGCCAGAATTTTCATTTCAATCGATTCAGGAGTGGGAGCCAGGCTAAGATTAAATAGCATACAGAGATCTTTGGTATCAATAAAGTATTCTGTCAACAACCAAATCTATTGCAGTGAGAGGTAGGCTAGTGGAACCTGTTTTACAGTCTATGGTGGGAAACTTATCGACATGTGATGTCTCATCTCCCTCTAGTGGATTGTATGTGGCATGTCAACAAACAGTGGTACACTCAGTGGTACAGTACAATCTTTCTCACGCATCAGCATATTTCTCAACCAAGTACACTATAGTGCTTATTCTATGACAGCTTTCTCTGCAAAGGATTATACCAAGTATCATGACTATTAGAGCAACTGGTTTCTCTAGTCTCTGCTGTAGTGTAGGTTCATGATCAAGTTCAACATTATTTGTCTGTGTTATAAAACACACAGAAATATGCTCCAAAGCAAGCTTATGAAAAAACTCACATGCAGGCCAACTCACAGGCCAACCACGTCAGGATACTGCAAACGAGGCTGAAACAGACAGTTTACATACACACATAAGTTATGTTCTTACATTATAATTCAGTCAATCAGCTATCTGGAGTAACAGCACAACTTAAACTTTAATCAAATAAACCCTGGCATCCCTATTTTGGTCATGTCATTACAGGCAAATGTACACAAATTATTTCCAAACGTCAAAATTCTAAAATGTTCAAAATTGTCAAAAGCAGATCTACAAGCTCACAATGCATTGAACCCATCCTTCCCTCCCTCTCCACCCTTCCCTCCGTCTGGCACACAGGTTGAAGAGCGCAT
The DNA here is from genome assembly GCF_963280865.1 of Gymnoscopelus braueri. NCBI lineage: Eukaryota > Metazoa > Chordata > Actinopteri > Myctophiformes > Myctophidae > Gymnoscopelus > Gymnoscopelus braueri. The sequence goes on from NC_137623.1 coordinate 30,648,962, forward strand.
CTCTGAATGCCTGGCTGATATCTCATAGCGGATGTCTCCCTATACTTCCGACTACCTCAAGCTCAAGGCAGACAAGACTTCTCTTCTTCCCAGGTAAGTCCTGTTCCTGCAGGATCTTTCCATTTCCACCGACAACTCCCTGGTGGCTCCTTATTCCAACTGTCAAGAGCCTGGGTGGCTGGGTAAAACATCTGAAGGATCAGACCCTTCCTCACCAACGAGTCTGCCCAGATCCTTATCCAGGCCTTATCATTGCAACTCCCTTCTTATTGGCCTCCCAGCATACACTGATTCCCCTCCAAATTATCCAGAATGCTGCAGCATGGCTGGTCTTCAACCTCCCTAAAGTTTCACATGCCTCCCCCCTTTTGCGCTCCCTTCATTGGCTTCCAGTTGCTGCCCACACCCAGTGCAAAACACTGGCGATGCCCTACATGTTGACTCGTTCATGCTTATTATGATCTTGCACTTGTAAGTCACTCTGGATAGGAGCATCTGCTAAATGCCTACTGTAAAATGTAAATTGTATATATTGGCTATTTTCGCTATTCGTCGTGCAACAAAGTATTATGTGCTTTCCCAACCCTCCCTGCTACTGAAGTGTGCAAGCATTTTAATCTGGGGTGATGGACTGATCTCTTGAGTTTTCAATCCCTTATGTGATTTAGATTCATAAAATAAAACATATTCAAAATTAAATAATGATGAGGGAGAATGTTCACCACCTTCTTTTCAGCATGTGTAGTACCAGTGTTTTGTTTTTTTCTTCCCTCATCAAAGCAATCATTGTAGTCAGTCATTGTTTCATCTGTCTATGGGAGAGACAATGTTCTCAGAGAGAAAAGCAACAAACAAGTTGCCTCTGTAATTATAGCTGCTGCCCACATAGGCTATGTTTTGCCTTTTTAGACAATGTTAGCCAGTCACAGATCCGCCATCCCAAAGCTGGAAACAAAGTTAGAAAAATACTGACACATCAGATAGATCAAGGTGCTGCTCTCCAAAAAGGTTAAAGTGCAAGGTTTTACTGTACTGTATGTCCTATAGGGCAGACCAGTGGTGGACATTTTTAAGGTTCCACTCAAAAAAGGCCATTCATTTTTTCCCATAGAGATTTCCCAAAATATTTTTATAAATGATTTTAAGCCTAGAATCAAGCCATCCAGGCTCCTCGAATCATGACCATAAAAAAAATTCATTCTGTGAAAAAAAAAGGAAAACCGCAAAACAAAGGGTATTTATTAAATATAGTATATCATATAATTAAACATTCAATGAGTTTTTTCACAGAATCAAATGTTTTGTGGTCATGATTCACCAAGGAGCCTGAATGGCTTGATTCTAGGTTTAAAATAATCGATATAGATATTTTTGGAAATCTCTATGGGAAAAATGAATGGGCGGAATCACAAAATAGCTGCCACGGCTATGGCCTATACCAAGTGCGTGTGTGTGTGTGTGTGTGTGTGTGTGTGTGTGTGTGTGTGTGTGTGTGTGTGTGTGTGTGTGTGTGTGTGTGTGTGCGTGCGTGCGTGCGTGCGTGCGTGCGTGCGTGTGTGTGTGTGTGTGTGACGAGAGAGAGAGAGAGAGTTGTAGCCCACATTCTCCAGCAGATGGCGGTATTAGTCCACATATTAATCATGAGTGAAGGCCTTCACACACATTCTTTCAAAATGCATATTGTTGCTGTTGGGCAGAATTATGTTTTTCTTTTGTTGATGCCCTACTTCGTTGTGCAATAGTGTCACGCTAGTGAACATTTTCACTATTTTTGAAAGATTTTGAAAGTGAAAGTGTGGGTTTTATAATTATTTAACCAATGACAAGTAACAAGAGCTTGTTATAACTATATCGGAACCGTTGAAACATTTCCTGAAAAGTAACAATCCTGGACTGGACATATAGGTTTCCGTCCAAAAACAATGATATTGATGCTACTGAAAGAATTCAGTTTAACCACATTAACCATCGTGTCCCTATTTTGGGCAAATGTTCAGAATAGTAAAAGAAAAAAACAGATTTTCAGATCTGCAGGCTCACAAAACGACACAATGCGATGCATTGTGATCAGCTACTTTCGCTATTCGTCATATGACAAAGTATACTATAGGCTAAAGGGCTTCAGTTCTCCTAAAAGGCCAACAGATCTTTATCTAAAACTCATGACACATTTGTTGAAGACAGATCACTTCAGACATTAAAAATTGTTTAACTTAACTTGTTTAAATACCCCAAAAAATGCAGATCACATATATTCACAAAACAGCAAATCTCTATATGTGTACACGTAAACACGTGTGTGTGTGTGTGTGTGTGTGTGTGTGTGTGTGTGTGTGTGTGTGTGTGCGTGTGTGTGTGTGTGTGTGTGTGTGAAAGAGTGAGTGAGAGATATTTATTTGTAAATACATTGTTTTGTTTTGATTGTTTTGTTCCACTTATGCTTTGGCAATGTAAACGTATGTTTTCTCATGCCAACAAAGCTCAATTGAATTGAATTGAATTGAAATGAAATGAAATGAAATGAATTGAATTGAATTGAATTGAATTGAATTGAATTGAATTGAATTGAATTGAATTGAATTGAATTGAATTGAATTGAGAGAGAGAGAGAGAGAGAGAGAGAGAGAGAGAGAGAGAGAGAGAGAGAGAGAGAGAGCTATGCTGGAAAGTGTGAAAGCCTTCACGCACATGGAAAGATTAGCAGAGCCTTGTAGGAGTAGGTTGAGTGAGCTACACCAGGCATTCGCGCATGTGTGTGTGTGTGTGTGTGTGTGTGTGTGTGTGTGTGTGTGTGTGTGTGTGTGTGTGTGTGTGTGTGTGTGTTTGTAAGAAAGAGGGGGAGAGGCCCTCCATTTGTGTGCATGTGTATATCAACATACACTTGTGAAAAAAGGGAATGAGCGAATGTTTCAATATGCTTGCCCTGATGTTTGTGCGTACTAGTGTGTGCGTTTGTGTGTGTTTGTGCGTGTGTGTGCACGCACGTGTGTGTGCGTGCGCGTGTGCCAGAAGTCCATATCTACGGAGGCTCTACAAGCTCACCCAGGGGGGCTAACAGTGGAATCTGACTGGTCACAATGACGCCTTTGTCTTGAGCGCAGAGCCAGAAAGCTGCTCTCAGCTCAGCAGGTGATTACTTTGCCTCAGACCTTGGAGAAAACATTGCGATGGTTTAAGTTTAATTTATACTCCATTGCACGCCGCCGTTGCTCGCCGACAACAACTGATCTTCGAGTCAACAATGCGTCTGTTCAGTGTTAGTTGGCAAGCGCCACTATCATACTACATGCAATGAAATAGGCTTCAACTCCTTTACTGTGTCTACCATATCTGTGTGAGGGAGGGACATTGTCTGGGCCCCGGGAGAGGGAAAATTACTTTTACAGTTTCTACAGATGAGCTGGTAAGTGCCTTGCTCAGGGACACTTCAACACATAGACTGGGCGAGCCCAGGGTCGAACTGGCGACCTTTCAAGACGACCTCTCTGCCCGCTCAGCTACGGCTGCTGCCCAGTCTGGTTCTAGAGCCTCCTGACAATTTCATCTTATATCAACCAATAATTGACACTTTTATTACTCTTTCTCTATTTTTCACGTATTATTGTATGGCCTTATATGTTATTGCAATGACGAAAATGATGTACTTTCCACTACAATATGACATCTCGTCAGCCAGGAGTATGACCAGTGACCACCAGCTTTTCAGTGTTTGTCCAAACAAAACTAAGGCTGCCCCCCCCCCCCCCCCCACCGAGAAACCACCAGGTTGTATGAAAAGGCTCTGGCAGGAGCCCTCTATTCAAGTCATAGGTGCTCCATCATCACATACAAATATGGACGTGAACGGTCCCGGTCTCCTCTGCCAGGCTGACAAAGCTGTGTCTGTGCTGCGGTGAAGCAGGCCGCTGGGGCACACAGCCACTGCCATCAGCCCGCTGTATGAGATGGGCACGTTCAGCCGGTGACATTTGATGGACCGTTTGCATGACATGACATCACAATGGAGACGCTGTGTTCCATCCAGTTATATTTAATATTAAGTGTGCGTGCGTACGTTAGTCTGGGTGTGTGTGTGTGTGTGTGTGTGTGTGTGTGTGTGTGTGTGTGTGTGTGTGTGTGTGTGTGTGTGTGTGTGTGTGTGTGTGTGTGTGTGTGTGTGTTTGTGTGTGTGTGTGTGTGTGTGTGTGTGTGTGTGTGTGCGTGTGCGTGCGTGTGTGTGTGTGTTTCTATGAGAATCATTCTTCTAACGAAATATATCCTCAGTCAGAAGCATTAGGCTTTATCAATGATTTCTATGCATCTCTCACTCACTTTGTCTCTTTATTTTTCATCTTCTAAACTGTGTGATGTGGTTTGTTATATGAATTTGTGCACCAGGCATCAGTGAATGTGCGTGCGTCTGTGCGTGCGTATGTGTGTGTGTGTGAGGGAGAGAGAGATGGATTTATGATCATGAAAGTCATTGATCATTTTCATGTGTGTGTGTGTGTTTACGTGTGTGCATGTGTAGCGGCGGTGCTCATACATATTCTCTGTTGTTTGTATTGGCCGTGGCAGCCTCCCGCTGCCCGCCTATTTGTGTTGCCCTCCGCGGGGCTGCGACTTGGGCTTACAACACAGGATGAATGACTAAGAACATGACACATATTCTCTGAGGCGAGTTTCCCCACACTCCTTGGCACTGACAACGGTCCCTCTGGCTCGGGGCTCGCCGAGCAGGAGAAATGCCCAGGGCAGAGAGAGAGAGAGAGAGAGAGAGAGAGAGAGAGAGAGAGAGAGAGAGAGAGAGAGAGAGAGAGAGAGAGAGTCGCTGAATGTACAGTACACCCACTGGCATCCCTCTGGGAGGGGTGTGCTGGTTAATGTCACCCAAGCAGAACCCAAAGTCCTTCCAATGAAACCTGCGTGCGTCTTCAACTCCTCTGCATAAAAACGCACAGGGAGACGCAAAGCTTGATGGAAATGAAGTGATCTGAGTTCCATCGTTTATGGAAAAGAGATGAAATTCCAGACCCAGCATTCGAGCCTGTGAGAGGGGGCTGATGCAAATGAAGTTGCTTCAGTGATATTGGGGATGGTGAAAGCAAGGCATTTTGTATAGTGAAGTGAAACAACTTAGATTTCATGGTCCTGCCACAGTGATGCAGCTTGTTTTCGGATTAAGCAATCCGGACACATGGCCTGAAATGCACTTTGTGTTCAAAACATCATTTCATATCCACGGGGGAAATAGCTGCACGGTCTTTCAAAACACCACTTTCATTGCAACATTGCTCGGTAAGAAACTGAGTACAGCGGCACGCAAACAGTAAAAAATTTGGAAAACACATCAGGGAAAGTTTGTTACCAGCACAATTATATTTGTCTTACATTTGGGAGACATTGCACACAACACACAGACACAAAACTGTTTTCGCAGAGTTCATTTGTGGCATGGCTTTTGTTGACTTTCCAGTATGTGCGCTGCTATGCAAAATACGGTATACTATCATTGGCAGTTTGTGGGGGAACAGACATACACCATGTATATGCAGTGACAGCGGGGCCGACTGTCATCTCGGCAGACCAACAATCCGAACCTGTTTAGAGCCAGTAATAACCATGTGAAAACGAATACTTCTCTGGGTGTAGGGTGGCTTCACAAACAGTAGTTATCCCAAATCACATGCAATCTTCCCAAGAATGCATCAACCTCATCACGGGTGGTCTTTGATCCGAAAGCATGTTGGACTTCTCCTTCTGCATAATACCTCCCCCCAACCACCCCACCAACTCAGAGGACATCTCTTTCTCCAGGGTATGATTCAACCACTTGTGACATTTTATCAGGGTCAGCTGAGCCCTTTTCATAAACACGATGTCAGGTACATTTACCATGGAGCTGGGTCCACTCGCCACCGTGAGGTTTGCCTCCCCCCCCCCCTGTTAGCCACAGAGAGGCTATCTGGGGGACTCTATCTGGAAGGAATAACTGTAACAGAGGTTTGAGGTATTTTCATGGGATGGCGGAGGTAGGCCTTTTGCTTCTTGAAATCATAGGCCCTCTCAGCAAGGCACCAGCGTGGATTCCACCTGTATCACATTACTAAGTCCCAGCTACTCTGTGCTGTTTGTGTTCCAGTTCTGTGTATGTTTTGTGGTCTTAGCAGCGCAGATACTAATAATCTCTTTTAGGCAAAAAGGTAAAAAAGCGAATGGTAGCCCCCCCCCCCCTGCTGAACTCTTGGGGACCCCATAAGAAACAAACATCTAGCTAAGACAAGCTTGTGCAATTGCAGGAGCAGTCATCCTGGCTGGCTACTGAAATTCTGAACGCAAAGCTGATAAGCAGTTGAGCTTCTTTCGTCATCCTGGCCCTGAAAAGATGGCTATGGGCCAGTGCCACGGGGTCTCTGATAAAGAAAGAAGAGCCTGGCTAGTGAAAGCTGCTGTGATGGCACATGGCCTATCCTTCTGATGTTTGTCAGGCCAGCGAACGCACAATCACAGCCTCGGGCACTTTCACTCTGCACAGTTTTGCCAAGTTAACAAACAAAATAAAACTATTACTAGTTATCCAAGTTTAGCCCTATATATGTCATTACACAACAAGCTGCGAAAATAGCCGATCTAGCTTTTCTTTCCCCTTCTCTTTTTTTTAAAACTATTTTTGACAATAGCGACATGCTCAAAATGTGGACTGTGATGAGAAGCTGGAAGGAGTCCTTCGAGGGGCTGATGAATGAAGAAAATGAGAGAGAGAGAAGGGAGGATGATGGGGGGTAGTGAACCAGAAAGTGAGGGGGATTGGGAATGAGGAAGTGAGGGCAGCTATGAAGAGGATGAAAAATGGGAAAGCAGTTGTGGAGTTCCTCACTAGATTGTCCAACACAATCTTAGAAGGCAAGACAATGCCTGATCAGTGTAGAACTGTACACTGGTGCCTATTTTCAAGAACAAGGAGCGACATGAAGAGTTGTAGCAGAGCTACAGAGGTTTAAAGCTGAGGAGCCACAGCATTAAGCTATGGGAAGGAGTAGTGGAAGCCAGGCTAAGAGGTGAGGTGACAATTAGCGAGCAGCAGTACGGGTTTATGCCAAGGAAGAGCATTACAGCCTTGAGAGTGTTGATGGAGCATAGAAGGTCAGAAGGAGCTACACTGTGTCTTTGTGGACCTAGAAAAAGCATATAACATGGGTGCCAAGAGAGGAAGTGTGGTGACTAGCCGAAAGAAGAAGAAGAGGAGCTCAAAATAGGGACCCCATGTTGAAAGTGGTTAAGAGACCACAGCCCATTTATTACAGTATTTTTTAAATTATTTATACAGCCTAAATATCCATTACCTAGGCATTTTTTCAGATGAGATTGTCTTTTTTGTTGAACAGTATCATTTTCCAAAACAATGGCCCTGCTGTGTCATGTGCTAGTATATTTGGGGAGAGGCAACAGATGTGATTCTATGGTTGGTGCCCAGGCGAACGTTTGATTTTTAGCTTCCCTTCCTAGAATAGCGTTGTTGGTTTAGCTTTAATCATCCGCCGCCTCTTATTAAAGATAGTTAGTGTCATGACTTCCTCTGCTTTCCCTCTCTGAAATTCAAACCTCTCGAGGCACCCATACCACCCCGCCACCACCTCTCCACTAACCTACCATGAAAATCTACAGAGCCAGCCAGGCAAATCACTCCTCATTCCCCTAACATGAACCAGAGTACATGTCTTGTCCATGTAAATACAGGTGAAATGGGAGATCTGCCAGTGGAAGGAAAGAAAGACAAAAAAAAAACTTGGTTATTTTACTGTCTCCTTAACCTTAATCCCTATTCCAGAGGACTTGGCAAGCATCTGAGCTTTCAAACACCGGCCCAGTGAATGTTGTTAATATAAGCACTAAATCTCAATTAACAGCGAGGAAGCATACTCTATGGCCTCTGGGTACATTTATCTCCTGCGGCGGGCTGGGCCCGAAGGGCCGACAGAGGAGGAGGAGGAGGAGGAGGCGGAGGGAGTTAGTGAAGGAGTCTAAACAACCTGTACACTTTCCAGCTCATGAAACCATCACTAGCCCACGTAGAAGTAAAATTCCTGCTTGTAGTATTTTTCTTGTTGAATAAAACACGTCTGTGTTGATGACAGATTCTAATGCTTGCATGAAGAGATGAAAAACAAAACAAAAAAGAATTCCGTAATGGTCGTCATCCTTCTGGATTTTCATTTCATTCAGTGTGGGAGCTCTCAAGGTTGAGCCCACTCAAAGACGTGAGAAAGATTGCCTCTGGGAGACTGAACAAGTTATACGTCAACAGCAGTAAGGAGGTGAAATTGGGAAATTTGAAAGTAGAGCTTCACAGTCTCTTTAAGCGAAGTCAGTTTGTTCAGACGCCATCTTGGTAATGAACCGCCAGGCAGTAAGTTCCTGACTAACAAGACAAGAGTCCTATCTCTTTGAATGGAAAATAATCCATGTGTAAATATCTGACATAAAGTACAGTATATAATATAATTTACAATTCTGTGATTTCTGTGACAAATGGAGTGTTAAAGTTTTTTCTAAAGGACACTGTTGTACAGAATTTCCTCCCAGAGATGACGAATCGATGTTCAATAGCTGTCAATACATAGTCAGATTTTCTTTATGATCTGCAGACTACAGTGTGTCAGTTGGCCAGTTTTAATGACAGCAGTTGTATACATTGTTGTGATGCCATCTTTAGCCTTTCAAATGAGTGCCGTCTCCTCTTTATTAATAATGATGTTTTCGCCATTTATATTACATGAAATCCTGTATAGGTTTTAGTCCTTCTTCCTAATTAAGACCAAGAAGAACAGGATGTCTTGGCACATAAATAACATACTTCCAGAATCCAGACTGACTGATTATGAAGTTTCCATATATCATTACTTGACCATTAGCGAAGGCTTTTTTCACACTTGCCAGCTCCCTGACGGGGCTGAGTTGTGGCTAGCCGAGGATAAATGAGCATTCAGCTCTAGCGTGACCCTTGACCTCAGAGCAAGGTGGTGCCTTTTTTCATTCTTTTCAGACGGCAAACGTTCACATGAAACAGGGCACCAAACACTTATGGTGTCCGCATTGTTCTCCGGGCAACCCACTGCTCGCAATCCAATTCCCCTCCTCCAACCCTCGCTCTCTCGCTGTGTCCGTCCACCCTCCTGCTGGCCAGCTTTCCCTGTGTGAGGCCAGAGCGCCCCCCCCCCCACCCCCCCTTAGGTTTCCAAAGTCAGAGGCCAAGACCTCTGTGATATTCTCAGAGGGTTGTTGCACGTCTGTGAATGACTGTGGATGTCTGCCTCACAATTGTAGCCTTCCACTTTGACACGCTGGCCGACCTCACATTCCCCTATATTATGTTCACATCTGTTTGCAAAGCGCGCCGGGCTCTTTTATTGGACCTGCATGTGTGGTGCAAAGATTTGCCTCTGGTTTGACTGAGAAGGGGGACAAGGGGAGGTAAACAGAAGTCAGGAGGTTGATTTATTATGGCAGCAGTCTGTTCTCCTACCTCAGATTCAGAATCGTCTTATTTGTGTGCGTGTGTGTGTGTGTGTGTGTGTGCGTGTGTGTACTGTATGTGTGTGTGTGTGTGTGTGTGTGTGAGTGTGTGTGTGTGTGTGTGTGTGTGTGTGTGTGTGTGTGTGTGTGTGTGTGTGTGTGTGTGTGTGTGTGTGTGTGTGTGTGTGTGTGTGTGTGGCCGTCCATCCGTTCGTCCGTCCGTCTGTCCGGATATAGGTCACATTCTAGGACAGAATGTGGTGGTTAAGGGTAAGATTTGTTATGGTTAAGGTCAAGGTAAGGGGTTATGGAATTAATGTATATATGCTGTGTCCCGAAACGTTTGTGTGCACACACACGTGCTTCTGCAGACACAGGTGTGCATTGTGTGTGTGTGTGTGTGTGTGTGTGTGTGTGTGTGTGTGTGTGTGTGTGTGTGTGTGTGTGTGTGTGTGTGTGTGTGTGTGTGTGTGTGTGTGTGTGTGTGTGCGCGCGAGTGTGTAAAGCTAACAAGGCATTGCTGTGTCATGGCTCCCAGTCGTGTCTGTCCAGTGTGTTTGCTTTGCGCTGACGTATGGTGCCACGGCAGTTTATCTACACCTTAACGAGACACACAGGGCTGCCAAGAATGTGTGTGGGAGAGGACAAGTGCTGCGCTGAGCAGCTCTTCTTCCATTCTACCACCTCTGTTTACCTGCTATTGTTCACGGCTCCCGTGTGGAGACGAGGAGAAAGGGATGATTTATGTGAGTAGTGACAACAACAAGTGTTTGGCTTGTGATGGCGCCAATAAGCACCCCCCTCCTCCCACCCGCATTTGAATTAGGCTGAAGCCAAGAAGCACTAACTCCCTGGGACTACTGTTTATTTGCGGAAACCTTTGGCAAAAATTGTAAACTGAGAGATCAATGAAAGTTGTTTACGCTGGGAGTTTTTTTTTTGTATGTGATTATGCACTCACATGCTCCAACTCAACGCTCTTGGGGATAGGGAAATTTTAGGGGACATGGTGATTTTACAGGCAAATACTGTATGTCAGGTTCAGTATTCACTACTTCTATTTACTCTCTCTCTCTCTCTCTCTCTCTCTCTCTCTCTCTCTCAAAACAGAACCCAGTTAAAAGCCCTCCAACAGTTCCATGGGAAGAAGACAGGCAGATCTTAATGAAGTCAAGTCGCCAGCTCGACTCCTCTCCTCTCTCTATACCCCCTCCTCTCTCTTCTTGCATTTGATATTGTTGATGTTGTTTTTCTTTCTTTCTTCCTGAAAAATTAATAGTGGCTCTGTCACATCGGGGAGCACAGGGTTCTGGGTAGTCTCCTTCCTGTTGCCTGTCTTATCTGGCACAGAGATCCCAGCCTAGGCCTGCTTTGGTGTCAGGACCTAAACTCACCCCACCCCCACGACACAACCACTTCCCCCCTCTGAGGAGATAGATGTGCCCCTCCTGCCTCATACAGCCTCCCCTCATGTGCTTTTAAAATCATAGAGTTATAAAAGAACTAGAATGGTGACCGGAAAAGTTGCTCGCCCAGCGCATACTGCCTTTTCCCCCCTTCTTCCACGTTTGGGGACGATGACGTTGTGGGGCTCCCCGTCATAGAGTTATGTCTCGCATGCACAGTAGTGTCACCTCCATGCACAACCCCGTGCGCAAGCTTGTGCGCAAGCTTGTGCGCAAGCTTGTGAGTCGAGCCCGACGGTCGAAAAAGTCCATTGAATCTGAATCCCGCCTGCTTGAAAGGTACAATAGCTGAATAGAAGAAAAACTGTAAATTCATAATTAATTCATCAAATCTGAATCGAGATCAACGGGCGAGCCAATGGAAACGGTCGGTAGCGGTGCTTTGATTCCCGGGGCGGGGTTTTCCGCGAGCTGCTGTGCTCCTCCCCACAGTTCAGGGCGCAGGCAGCAGGAAGCTGACTAGCTGTTCCTTCCTCACCCCATTACAGCCTAGGACACCTTGGGTTCTGAGATCCCAGTCAGCGGTAGTGAGCTTAGGGTGCTGATGGGGGCAGGATGGGGTGGGGAGGGGGCCTTGGGGGCATAGAATAGAACAGGGTCAGATGCAGGGTAGGTGGTGTGCGGATGAAGGTTGTGTGTGTGTGTGTGTGTGTGTGTGTGTGTGTGTGTGTGTGTGTGTGTGTGTGTGTGTGTGTGTGTGTGTGTGTGTGTGTGTGTGTGTGTGTGTGTGTGTGTGTGTATGCGAGGTGGTGGTGGTGGGGGGCAGAGGCTTTTACTGGAGGCCCCGCCATGAGGTCCTCATTTGTTCCCGGGCCATTACTGTGACAGACTGTTTACAATCGCCGACAGATTACGTTTACTTAGGGATTTAAGTTATTCCTTTAGCCGAAACATATAAACACGGGTGACGCTTTTCCACCAAACCGCTGTTATATATTAATACTGCCTGCCGGCACTGAGGGGCTTACCTCACTAAGCACGCTGAAAATGTATGATTCTTCAAACCCTTGTGCAGAAAAACATACCCCTAATTCTTCCCAGAGAAGATCTGGGAGAACAGTACAGTGGACCCTGGCTTACAGGGGTGGCCCCCTTCCCGATCTGTGGTGCTGGTGATGCCAGCTTGGGCATTAGTACCTCTCATCTCATTTCACGAAAAAAAAAGGGGAAAAAAGCAATCGCTGTTTCAGTGAAAGGTCCACTCTGGGCCACTAGGTAGTGCACTTTGGAATAAAGGCTAAAAGTATTTTTTTTAAGTTGATTGATTAATTAATTAATCATTTGTAAAACAAAAGAAATTCACTTCACAGACCTAAAATCAAAAATAAAATAAGCCAAAAAAATTATAAATCCCTGTTTCAGTAAAAGGTCCTCTCTGTGCCACTAGGGAGTGCACTTTGAAGGAAAGGCTAAACGTATTTTTTTAAAGTTGATTTAATATATTAATACTAATATATGTATTATCCTTTCACTTACTTATTTACTACTTACTACAAAATGTGGAATTTACAGTACTTATTTATTCATAATTTATATTGTCAAGCACTTTTTTGCTACAGACAGACAGACAGACAGATGTCTTAGTCTCTTTCCTTAATGGTTACAGCCTTTCCCGATTTTGTGTAGTGCCCCCCCCCCCCCCCCACACACATACACATCTCTGCCTAATTACATGTCTGTCTTCAACTCCAAACCACGCAGGGTAGGAATGCTCACAGACTTTTGTACGATCAAAACAGTGGGTGCTATCAACCACAAATGATAAAAACAAAGAAAAAGAAACAGAAGAGAAGCTAAGTGGTTAAATAAAATGTTCAGTTTATGTGTATTTTATATTCACTTGTTTACTTTTTCTTTGTATCATTAAAGTTAAATGTTCTACCCCAGATTCTTTTTTTTCTTCCATTTTTTTTATCCCACGATTTTGTGACCCTTTTTTCACCCAGTGCCAATTATCTAAGTGATCCTGGGCGCTACACTCCCCCCACCAGTCTAGGGAGCCCAGGGCCGAGCTCAATGCATGAGAGCCAACTGACCTTCTTGTCACCTGACAGGGGGAGTTTCCCTGGTAGGACGTAGCGCGTGGAAGGAACACGTTATTCCAACCAGTTCCCTTCCCCTCCATCACTCGCCCCGGCTGTCATGGGGGAGGCGGTATAGCGACCAGGATTACTACATGTTTTTGTGAGGGTATTAACTGCCCTAGGAGACACGGGGAGAACATGCAAACTCCACACAGAGTAGGCCCTTTCGCCAACCCCACCTAGGCTATGGGCGCTGATGACGTGGAGGAGAAGACACGCCCCCAGTGCCCACAGCGTCCAGGGCGGGAATCGAACCCAGGACCTTCTAGCTCTGAGGCGACAGTGCTACCGACTGCGCCACCATGCCCAGGTTCTACCCCAGATTTGAACCTGGTTTCCTGCGCAAGCACTGACATTTTTACCATTGAGCTAATGGAGCCTTCCTGCTTGCTCAGGGGATACATTGAATCTTAACCATCAGGTCAAAATTCGTGTCAGATCTTGTGTCTAAGTGAGACATGACCTTTGACACGATCTAAATGTCTCAATAGAAGAGCAGGGTGACAAAATACAACCACCACAATTGTATAAGTTATATTGTATTAACATACTGTACCAAACAGATTGGACAAAATTAAATTGTATTCATAAAAAAAGTGACATAGTGCTGCTTTAACTTCGATAAGTTCAACTACAATAAATATTGATCAAAACGTATTTATTTATTTTATTTGTTTGCTTATAAGTTAAATGTTCTCAAATAGAAATGTTAACCAAATGTACATTTGATTTAAAAATGTATACCTTTTTAATTTTGGGGGGAATTTTTTAACTAAATATTAGTCAAAACATTGTTAATCAGCGGTCCAGTACTCTTCAAACTCGGGATTGGCACAGGACCCAAAGAATCTGACATCGGTTGGGCTCTAGTTCAGCACTTTCGTGCTCATATAATTTTCAATTTACAGCGAGCCGGGGCGACGCTCACATTTGAAGTGGAGTCCGTGACCCTAACCTCAGTGATGGAAGCGGGAGACAGTTATATCATTATCACTCCTTATTTATAGATCCTCCCTGTGCCTTAGTTCTGAAGCGGCGGCTCATTTCCTTCACTCTCACACGGAATCAATAGACGGAGTCATAAACATATGACGCGATAAGGGCCTGGGTTCAAACATTTTGGGCTCATTATACCACTGGCCCCAGCTCTGTTTTATTTTTTCTCTTTTTTCAGCCGCATAGAACTTTGGCTGACCTTGTGGCACACCTGCTTGTGGAAGTTTTTAATTAATGAAGTCTGTTTTTTTCCATATACTGTAGTTGTCTTCTTAAAAAAAGAAAGCACCCTGCGAGTTAGTATCCGGTGTAGGTTTTGGCAATACCGTTCGTTCACTACCACCGCAGAGATTCCGTCCCTCGTGTCTGCCTTCTCCCTCTAAACCCGGACATCCCTCTTTTGTTAGGTTCTTCTGAAAGACTCACACACGCTCTTCACTGCGTCCGGCAGAACAGAGTGCTCATTCACCACGTTCTTTTTGTGTTTGGGTCATAACCTCTCTTTACAACTTATCGTTGACATTGCCTTTTCTTGAGATGCAGGGAGGGTTAGTAGCAGTAATAACGTTCAGAGAAAACTGTTGCTCATTCACTCTTTGTCTTTGAACACACACTGAGGATTGTCACCCATTTTTGCCCATTCAAGTATGCAAACAACTGAGGACTGTGTGTGTGAGGCCGTGGGTGATCTCTGTAGCTGTAGCCTGGAGATTTACAGTGTGGGCTTTCCCAGGAATAACCAGAGAGTTCCTATTCCTCTCATTGAAGCCCGCACAACGGTCCCAGTCTCTTTGCCCGACCATGGAAGGACCCATGCAAGGGAGGGACCACCGCTGGCACATGTGTTATCCATCCCAGTTAAAACAATCCTACAGTGCTTGTTTTTATCCTGTTGGTGTGCCTGTCGAACACATCCTGGGCACCAGAGACAAGCAAAAGCGCAGCACACTCCAAGGCCCCAACACACCAAGACAACATACTGCGAGCATTGACATGCAGTATGCACGCACACATTATGCACATAATTCGATGGAGCGAGAGTGGTGTTTTCGCCTTGCAAAAGCAGACACAACCGACTTCTTTGAGGCGTAGTGATAGAAATCACACCAGGGAAGGCCCTGAAAAGCCTGGATTTCATGTGCCGTTTGATCTGCGGGGGCCACAGACGGAAACCGCCGCCAGTGTACGGCATCATTCAACCACTGTCAATTCCAATAACACTGCTTACATAAAGGCCAGTTTATGTATCGCCCCATGCTCAACACAGGAAGCAGGGGGGTTGGATTCATGGGTCTGAGTCTTGGGGATACACTGAAACGACTCAAGCTTGGCCCATGGGTCTGTGGCTGAGAGGAAACAGAGGGAAGGCGGGGTACAAGGAGGAACAACGCACGCAGGAAGTGCGACTGGCTCATTCGCGACCCCAGCGGCCAGAGTGCCGTGTTGTCGCGACCGCCGAGTGGACAGAGGATGTCTCTATTTTTCCGGACGCCAGCCAGTACTTCCGGTGAGCTTCTGTAGAACCCAGGTCCTGCACTGGCCCTCATGGGAAGTGCACGGGAAGCCTATTTTAGGAGGTTACACAGTCAAATCCAGAGTGTTCGTTCGAGTCTGAGAGTTTATAAAGGGACCCGTAAGACTCAAATTAGCACTCCAGTTTTTACTGTGTATGGACTATAGGGAGGGCCAGGATAGCAAACTGTATTCCAACCAAAACACAGAGAAGAGACAGGGGAATCGTCTCATCCGATCCTCCAGCCCCCCTGTATCCTGTTTTCTTTTGAACAAGGGGCACTAGAGATTTGTACGTGTGTTTGTGTGTGTGTGTGTGTGTGTGTGTGTGTGTGTGTGTGTGTGTGTGTGTGTGTGTGTGTGTGTGTGTGTGTGTGTGTGTGTGTGTGTGTGTGTGTGTGCGCGCGTGCGTGCGCGTGTGCGTGTGCGTGTGCGTATGCGTATGCGTGAATTATGTGCATGTTCACGTGTGTGTATTTGTGAGGGTTAAAGAGTATATCTGGAGCAGATTTCAACAACACCAAATTACTTGTTGGAAAAACGTGTTTAAAAAAGGGAGGACGTTTTTTCCGCTGTTGGGAGATAAAGCCTCTTTGTTTGTGAGCCGTCGTGGGCACATTTCCCCCAACCATTAGGAACAACACTGCTGAGTCAGCAAGGTGGAAGTGGGGGATATTTAGAGTGTTGAGGTTAAACTGTTGCACAAGAACAGAGCCCGAAATGGATGTGGGGTAAGTTTAGGGTAGAGCTAAATAGCTTTGGTGGTTTGGGGGCCATGGGCTGATATATCTTCGCTGTTTGGGTGGAAACCTTGTATGTCCAAAACCGTTAATCTTTTATAATTAATTAGCCTATACAGTATATATATTTTTTAAAAAGGTAAAATTGTGAAAATCTACAATCTACAAGCTCACAACAGATCTGCCATTTTCACTACTTTTGTGCGGCACTCTTGTATGATGAAGTAGGGAATTAATTTAAGAAAGAACATAAAAAGTTGAAATAAAAGAGATACAAGGTTTCTGCCCGACAGCGAAGATATTACAAACACACATACCACACACACACACACACACAAAAACACGCACACAAATCTAACCTTTCCGGACGCTGGACAGACACAGATGGCCTAGTTAAAAACCTCTAGCCAAGTCAAAAACCTTGGTTGTAGCCATGGACCTGAATTTAAACAGCCTCATTAACCTAATCACAAAGTCAGCCTACCTCAAAAATATAGCACAGGTTAAAGGACTTGTGTCTCAGCAGGATCTAGAAAAACGTTCATGCATCTTCAGTAGACTTGACTACTGTGTAGAGATGATGGCGGACCAAGTATGAACATAGAAGTCAAATTAAATATGGTTTCCAGTTCATAACCAAGTGGACGGGTTGGCTCATCGCAAAGACCCCCCCCTCCCCCTTTGGACAACGATCTCTAAAGGTTCCTGCTTTGAGATAAAGGGGAAGCCTTTATTACTCAATGGCATGCCTTCAGCCAGAAGACACACACAGGCTCTCTCTCTCTCTCTCTGTCTTGCTAGATAAGGGAAACCTTAAACTTTTATGACATGAAAAGAATGTCTTGCTCTTCTGCCACAGTGTGACACACTAACTGCCTATAGCCAAGACAGTGAGCAACAAGCGAATGTGAATAAACGGTTTTCGTGTCATGTTTTGTCACTTTAAAATATATAATTATTGTCCGGTACTAGGACTACAACAAAAATATGAACTTTGGTGTTTCTAAATGTGATGCTTTTCTGGTAAATTAGACTTCAATGTTTAACTGCTTGCTGTTTTACATAATGCCGTCATGTTTAATATCTAGGCAATTCTTAATTCATTGGGATTCCAAATATCCGGTCAAATGTATTAGTAGAAGGGCCTCAAGATAGTTAGCAGATAAGTTTAGTTTTTCATAATAGTAAGGAAGGTTGCCACACACAGCCGCCTTCAACACGCCCCCAATGGGCCAAGAAGGAGGAAGACCCCTCCTTCCAACTATAAAGAGGACTGGTCACCCAGTTCTCTCTCTCTCTTCCACCGTGCTCTCGATGACCAGGGGGTCGACTCATCCCTGAGTCCCTTCTTTCTGCTCTCTCCGGGGTGCCAAATCCCCCCACGCCTCTCTCCTGACGACAACGCAGCAACAGAAGGTTCGACAAGAAGTCCCTTCCCCCTCTCTACCCGGGTGACACCCTGGTCTACGCTACGGCACGGACACTAGCTATCCATGCTAGCCAACGCCTCCGGTCCTCCCCAAGAGAAGAGCCACCGGCCTACGTCCATGCTCTCCAGCCAAAGCCAGATGCCCGGCTCCTAGATGACAACTGCCCTGCTTCCTCTACACGTGAGCCTTAGTGGTCACATACTGTCTCCTCAATCCGAGTTGAGTGGAGACTGAGGACGCTCTCCAGCCAAAGCCAGATGCTCCTAGATGACAACTGCCTGGACGCTAGCGAAACCTGCTAGCCACAGCCTCATGGTCTCTCCACCAGAGACCAAAGAATCATCTTCGCCCCTCCCCCAATGGACAGGCGAGCATAATGCATTTCACATGTGGGGTGGCAACTGAGTGTAGTTTTGAGGGCAGATTAGCTATTGTTGATCATTGATCTTTCTCTTTTCTGTATGACTTTAATCCCTTCTTCTCCTTTAGTATATTAAAATGTGGCCATGTGATCTGATCAGATTGTAGATCTGTTATGTTGTATATTGTTGAGATTTTAACCGGTTTCATCACCTTATGAAGTATTGATCTATTGTTCTTTTCCCCATTTCATTGGTTGTTTTATTATCCTAGGATTTATCTTAATAAACACATTATTTTGATATAAACGAAGGTCCTTTTTCCAAGTGATTTCAAAGCAAATATTTCCAATTATTCCCTAACCAGAACCCATGCATCATACTGTGTCAAAGATTCTTGCGTAGCCTTTTTCATGGTTGTGTTGAGGTGCAAATTAATCCCTTAATTTGCACAATTCCTTAAATTTTGGTGAAAATTGATATTTTGATATTTCAGAAAATATTTTCAATATTTTCATAAATTATCATTATTATTTCCCATAATTATTACCCCATGTCCGCTACATAAAGTGGTGCCCCGTGTGAGGCACAGTCCCTGATGTCTGGTTAGAGAATAATCGGAAAATTTGGAAATCTTGGAAAAATTGCCAGAGAAAATCTTTTGTTTAAAATAGGTCTCCTTCCTAAACATCTAAATTCCTGTGGTGATAAGAGAACAAAGGGCACTTTAACCGTGCCCCTTCTCTCCACCCCCACAGATATTTAGAGAACTCATGCTGGCGTCATCTAGTGGCCAACTTGCAGAATAATCTGAAGCTCGTGAGTTAGGGGTCTTGCGGAATCATCAAGCCTGTTGGAATAGCGATCTGACAAAGAGCTAAATTTAAGTCCATGGAGTCTCCCTCCGTGTGTATACCCTAGTGGCGTGAACAAATCCGTTACTAGAATAGTAATGTCAAATATCCTACATTTGATACATTGATTAATATATCTGCATTGAATTTAGTTTGATATTGTAATTACTGGATGCCCCTCTCCATTGTTGAGGAAGTTTGAAATACAGCATTCTTCACTTCCTGTAGAGTAAAAACAAAATTAACTAACTAATCCTTAGTGTAACCAATAACTACCAATAATTAAACTGCTAAAGTTGGTAGGTAGAAGTGAGACTGTGTCACACTTATTTTTTTTTTACTGGATACAAGCAGACTTGTGCGCCAGTTGTAACTTAGTGACACATAGCGGTACACACATACCTAGCCCATCCCCTTTTGAACACCCCTTAAACAGGAACAGAAGGGGGGGGGGCGAGGAAGCCTGGTCCTTGTCTTGCATGTCATAAAACCACAGGCAGAGACAAACAGTAGACCACCTTTGTTTTGTTCATACTAGTGACTGGCTTGTAGTAACTAATAGTCCATACTTTGGCAGTGTAAACACTTCTATGGTAAAGGGCCGATGTTATTTAAAGGTTAATACACTTTGAGTTTGGGTATAGTTTCTCGTTCTAACTCTATTCTAAGACTAACCTGTAGTATTGTACAAATTATTTCACCTTTTGTGAAACAAACACAATGGATCTGACAATTGCAAAGTATTTTCGGTCATAATACCGTCAGTTTTTCAACGTTTCGGTCGCCAAAGATACTTTGCAGATTGTTCACGTTTATTCTGAGGTTTTTATAAATGGATAAAATTATTTGAATAATAAAAAAATAAATAAAAAATTAATTTTTTTATTTTTATTTTTTTTATTGAAGTTTTTTTTTTGATTAATTTTTGGAGTTTACTTCCCATAAGTGAGACTTCCCTGTCGAGTCCGACTGATTAGTCATAGAAAGAGCGAGTAACGCAACAAGATGTCTGAGCCCTCCACTCCACCCAGCTACACCGATATAATCGGGCAGTTAATAACATTGTTTACAGTGATATTGGGGTTAGTTTTAATATACGTAGATCCTTTAAAAGGGCTACGTCACGTGTTACACTCAATTGTATACACAATAAAACGTGCCTTGGAGTTTCTAACAGACAGCCTTGACCCTAAACTGCAAGACACTGTTCAATTTGACTTTGATAGAGATATGAGTCAGACTGGAGCATGTCACCTGGTTACACCTTTTAAAACAGCTAAAGGTCAAACAGACATAGAACAGACGGGGTGTGCCCTACAAACCAACACAATGCTGAGAACCGATTTAGGCCAGCAAAATACTCAGTTAGAAGTGGCACAACACCAAATAAAACAGCAAACTGCAATGTTGGATGCAGCCGTACAGGCCACACAACAGCACACAGCTATGCTGAATGCGGCAACAGGTTACATCACCATGCTACAGAACCTTAACATAGGATTGGAGCAAGCGAAAACGCAACAAAATGGTGAGATAACCTTAGCCAAACAGCAAATTGGTCAACTGCAAGACACTGTCAGTGAACTACAACTGCTCATCGCAGAAAACTTCATGCAAAACAGTGTCAAGTTACAAATAGCACAAGACAGTGTCACTCAATTGCAGGATAGAACTGAGCTCCTCGAGAAGGGTGATTGGATCAGTGAGAATGACTTTGCTAAAAGGTTCCATGACCTCCAAGGCCAATCACAAGCACTCTCTGGTCAGCCTCACTATGATCATTACCCTGTGACAAAGCAGCAGCCTCTGGTAGATAGACCACCCATTCGAGCTGAACACTATGTCCAAGGACACGCCTCAAATGGCTTGCCCGCCATGTTACCGTCTTTCCAATCTTTTCAGAACATACCTCCGGCGGTCGGGCAACCTGCCCTCGAGCCATATGCCTGGGGTTATGCAGCATTGAATGCACCAGTACCCCTACCTCAAACCACGGGGGGGTGCGAGCCGGCACATCTGCTGAGTAATACCGACTTAGCCAAAGTTGCGAAATTCATCCCAAATTTCGACCCAAAGCCCGGTGAATCTAAAGACACACACATTTACTTAGATGATATAGATTATCACTTAGCAGAATGTGGTGTAAGTGACACAGATACCAAGGTTAAATTGATTTATCAAACCGCAAACCGCGAGGTAACTGGCTTTATCAGGCGACAGACAGACGAGGTCCGAGCAAATTGGCCCGTTCTGTGTCAAGCGATAATTGAAGAATTTGCTGACCACCGAGCTTTAGGAGGTCTCTTGTCCGCCGTGTCCGTCTGCCAACACGAAGGTGAAAAAGTTCATCTCTTTTATAACCGTTTGAGGATTGCATTTTTTGGTAACAAAAATGTGCCGGATATGGAGGAAAATGTGAATTTCAAGGATTTGTTCTTGAATAATTTACACCCTTCCATTAAAAAGCACATTCCTATTGGAATCAATTCTAAAAAGCGTGCAGCTGATTTACGCAATCTGGCACGGCAAGCTTTTGATAGAGAATGCAATGAACCTCAAAGGGCATCGCATAAAATTGTTGACGCCCAAATCGATAGTTGGCAGCCCAAGAGACAGGACGACCATGGTTTATACAGGGGGGACGACCACCAAGCTCCCTCCTGGAGATGTGCTCGGTCCTCCTCAAACGACCGCGGTCGCCCTCCCTCACGGGATAACTCTGGGACAAAACATGAGAACCCTGTTGAGTGTGTAAAACAGCTCCCAGCTGAGATCCCCAAACAATCACGACGGCAAAAGAAGGCACGCGCACACGCTGCCACACAAAATTCAAGCCCAATCCGTGACAACAAGAATTGGAGAAGTCCTAATCGCGTTTAGCTCACCTTGATAAAAACCAAAACCACGGTGACTATTCTCAATGTATGTTTCAGATGACACCACTTTACAACAGTTCGTGTTTCATCTGTAACATCAGGGGGGTCCGGTATATATATATGTCTGTTGTTTTCAAAATTTAATCCGGTATATATATATGTCTGTTGTTTTCAAAATTTAAAACTTTTTGTCAAGTTAACTGCTTGATTCCATTCCATTGGCGTTAACAGGTTGCAATGTTTATAGACATGCAGCAAAACTGCATTGACATACAAACAAATGTATAAATGCACCCCATCAAACTGGTAAAATAGTAAAGAGTCAACAGTCAAATGTGTTCATAAAAGGTAGATCAGGTTACTCAAAATAACATGGCCTCTCCCCAAGACGCTTAACAAGTTCATTTTGTGTCTCACCTAACTAACCTCCTCAGTCATTCTATGATAATGAACACTGTCTGGTTTGTGTGCTTGAATATTTTACTAACCCTAGGTGGATTAAAAGCATGCTACTAACAAAGTACACTGTAAACTCCACCCACATTTAGTGTGATTTCCCCTCTTTATCCTACCAAAAGTGTATTACACTGATAGTGATGTATGATGGTTGCTACAAGAACCCAGTTAACAGGAACTGGACCAACTAAGACTTGTAGTGTTGTTCAGTCAATTCAGCTATATAGAAATTCTTGTCTCTGCACACAGGATGTGACTAAGGGGAGGAGCAAGACCCTTGTTATATAGGTTCTCAAATCTGCAGCAACTTCTTAACCTTAGCTAAAAAACATACAAACTTTAACCTGTACCTGTACCGCCACATTTCCACTCACACCATCGTGAGCAGTACACTTAGGCCCATTTCACTATAGGTAACCCAAAGCCTACCTGTGAAGACAAAACTACATATAATCGTTGTGTGAATGTTTAGGAGTTTTTCCCTTTTTGTTCTCCGATTTATAATGTTTTCTTAGGTTTGTGATTATCCTAAAAGCCCTCTCAGAAATAAGTAGTCAGACAGTGACTGCCAATGCCTAATAGGTAATTTTCTTTCAAACAGTCGGATCCAGTGTCACTAGATCAGCTTAAGGAAAGAGTTGCCATTGACATGTGAATGCAGATGCTATGATTTCTATGTTCCTGTTGTCCTCTCACATTTTCTTTTGTGTTATCAAAGGTCGTGACGTCAACGTTCCGTTTCGTCTGACATTGATAACTAGGGGAGGTCTGTAGAGATGATGGCGGACCAAGTATGAACATAGAAGTCAAATTAAATATGGTTTCCAGTTCATAACCAAGTGGACGGGTTGGCTCATCGCAAAGACCCCCCCCTCCCCCTTTGGACAACGATCTCTAAAGGTTCCTGCTTTGAGATAAAGGGGAAGCCTTTATTACTCAATGGCATGCCTTCAGCCAGAAGACACACACAGGCTCTCTCTCTCTCTCTCTGTCTTGCTAGATAAGGGAAACCTTAAACTTTTATGACATGAAAAGAATGTCTTGCTCTTCTGCCACAGTGTGACACACTAACTGCCTATAGCCAAGACAGTGAGCAACAAGCGAATGTGAATAAACGGTTTTCGTGTCATGTTTTGTCACTTTAAAATATATAATTATTGTCCGGTACTAGGACTACAACAAAAATATGAACTTTGGTGTTTCTAAATGTGATGCTTTTCTGGTAAATTAGACTTCAATGTTTAACTGCTTGCTGTTTTACATAATGCCGTCATGTTTAATATCTAGGCAATTCTTAATTCATTGGGATTCCAAATATCCGGTCAAATGTATTAGTAGAAGGGCCTCAAGATAGTTAGCAGATAAGTTTAGTTTTTCATAATAGTAAGGAAGGTTGCCACACACAGCCGCCTTCAACACGCCCCCAATGGGCCAAGAAGGAGGAAGACCCCTCCTTCCAACTATAAAGAGGACTGGTCACCCAGTTCTCTCTCTCTCTTCCACCGTGCTCTCGATGACCAGGGGGTCGACTCATCCCTGAGTCCCTTCTTTCTGCTCTCTCCGGGGTGCCAAATCCCCCCACGCCTCTCTCCTGACGACAACGCAGCAACAGAAGGTTCGACAAGAAGTCCCTTCCCCCTCTCTACCCGGGTGACACCCTGGTCTACGCTACGGCACGGACACTAGCTATCCATGCTAGCCAACGCCTCCGGTCCTCCCCAAGAGAAGAGCCACCGGCCTACGTCCATGCTCTCCAGCCAAAGCCAGATGCCCGGCTCCTAGATGACAACTGCCCTGCTTCCTCTACACGTGAGCCTTAGTGGTCACATACTGTCTCCTCAATCCGAGTTGAGTGGAGACTGAGGACGCTCTCCAGCCAAAGCCAGATGCTCCTAGATGACAACTGCCTGGACGCTAGCGAAACCTGCTAGCCACAGCCTCATGGTCTCTCCACCAGAGACCAAAGAATCATCTTCGCCCCTCCCCCAATGGACAGGCGAGCATAATGCATTTCACATGTGGGGTGGCAACTGAGTGTAGTTTTGAGGGCAGATTAGCTATTGTTGATCATTGATCTTTCTCTTTTCTGTATGACTTTAATCCCTTCTTCTCCTTTAGTATATTAAAATGTGGCCATGTGATCTGATCAGATTGTAGATCTGTTATGTTGTATATTGTTGAGATTTTAACCGGTTTCATCACCTTATGAAGTATTGATCTATTGTTCTTTTCCCCATTTCATTGGTTGTTTTATTATCCTAGGATTTATCTTAATAAACACATTATTTTGATATAAACGAAGGTCCTTTTTCCAAGTGATTTCAAAGCAAATATTTCCAATTATTCCCTAACCAGAACCCATGCATCATACTGTGTCAAAGATTCTTGCGTAGCCTTTTTCATGGTTGTGTTGAGGTGCAAATTAATCCCTTAATTTGCACAATTCCTTAAATTTTGGTGAAAATTGATATTTTGATATTTCAGAAAATATTTTCAATATTTTCATAAATTATCATTATTATTTCCCATAATTATTACCCCATGTCCGCTACAACTGTAACGGTATTTACAGGTTGATTCAGAACGCTGCTACCTCCTGTGTGGATACACTGGTGTCTCTTCAGCCTAATTAACAGACTGAAACTCTTGTTACATTGTTTACAGAGGAAAGGTTTTTCTCCACTGTGGACATAGTGGTGTATCTTCAGGCTAGCTAACAGACTAAAACGCTTGTTACATTGTTTACAGAGGAAGGGTTTTTCTCCACTGTGGACATTCTGGTGTCTCTTCAGAGTAATCAATTGATTGAAACGCCTGTCACACTGTTCACATTGGAAAGGTTTCTCTCCCGTGTGGACAAGCCAGTGTTTCTTCAGACTACTCAAATCATTGAAACACTTGTCACACTGTTCACATTGGAAAGGTTTCTCTCCAGTATGGATACGCTGGTGTGCCTTCAGATTACTCAATTGACTGAAAGTCTTGTCACACTGTTCACATAGGAAGGGTTTTACCCCAATATGGATAATAAGATGGTGTCGCCTCAAAGCTTTTAAAGTTCTGAAACTCTTGTAACACTTACAGTGGAACGTTTTTTCTCCAGTGTGGATACGCTGGTGTGACTCACAACTGCTTAAATGACTGAACCTTTCGTCACAAAATTTACAATGGAAAGGTTTTTCTCCCGTGTGGACAAGCTGGTGTGACTGTAGTGCATTTATCTGATTGAAACGCTTGTCACACTGTTTGCATTGGAAAGGTTTTTCTCCTGTGTGGAGACGCTGGTGAATCTTCAGGCTACCTAACTGACTGAAACTCTTGTCACACTGTTTACAGTGGAAAGGTTTTTCCCCAGTGTGGACATGATGGTGTGTCTTCAGAGAACTCAAATGACTCTTGTCACACTGTTTACAGACATGAATTTTCTTTCCTGTGGAAGTCAATCGATGGGTCTTTACTTCACCTGGCTGAGTTAATGTCTTGGTAAACCGTCGACAACTGTAAGATCTGGCTTCATCTGTGTCTCCTTGTTTCTGGCTGGTCAAAGGCCTGGTTATTTGCTGAAAGGCTGCTGTTTGGATCTGTCCATTCTTTAACATTTGCCAGTAGAGTTTGTGGTGGCTGACCTTCATGTGTTTATGAAGGAAGACCGTAGAGGTGAAGGCGTATGCACACTCATAACAGGAGAACAGAACCTGAGTCTCGGAAGATTGGGACTCCCTCCCTCCAGGTGCAGTAAAGCTGCCGCTAGACATGGACTTTGAGGGGGACGAATTGTCGGAAGAAACGTCCTCAATACTGAAACCCCTCTTGATTCTTGATTCTAATCTCCGTATACTTCAGAATTCCGTTATTCACAATACTGCATTGAGGTGATACTCAGACTTCAGACTCAGACCTTAATATAGGTTGACCAGAGCTCTGGTTTGACAACACAAACCGTTGCCATGTGTGTCCAACAACGCCAATTTGCACAGCCGCCTTTGCAGTTTGTCCACGAGTGTCTAGCCATGACCAGCCACCTCTTGAGGTCATCTCCCACGTCTGATTTCCACACTCTCCACATTTCATTCAAGACTTTCCAGGCAAGTGCCCTCCGGACCTTCCGATCCTGCTCTGTCAAGGCAATCTGGGCACCTATATAATTGAAATCTTTTACTACCTCGAGCACCATCCCACTGACAGAAGCAATGGTTCTGACCTGGCATCACAAAAGTGATGCCATCCCTTTTGTTTTTCGTGGCATTGAGTTCAAGGTTGATCTTCCTGCACTCCTTTCTACCGTCTTTATATTTGTTCCCTTCCTTTCTCTGCTGTCTCTGAGACTAGACCAATGCTGACTGGGACCAGAGTGAAACCAGTGCCTCCTTAGCCTGGGACCAGACGAATCTGCCAGTGCAAAACAGAAATTGCCCTCGGCGATTTGGGTCTGGCACCGCTCCGTTGTGAATTCATTTCCTGCTCCCGAAGTCTGGGGTGACCAATCAGGGCTCAGTATTCAAATATGGGAGACTGTAATTGGTAGTTGGTTGTAGGTCTAACCAATTGCGTCCAGAGCCATTGTTTTGATCCCGCCCCCTTGGAAAAAAAACGTCCTCATAGAAGCACCAGACTCATATCCACGCAGTGATATAGTCTGGCTACGCGAGGCTAGTGCCTCCTCCCTGCCATTGATTGGCGAATCTCAGGACATGTGCCAATGCCACAGTAAACAGGAGAAATTATCAAAGAGAGGAAAACACTTCCAGTAGCCTTAACAGCTGAGATATGAGACATATCTGTGGCAGGCTAGGGGAAAAGCTGCTTATTCTGGTTGAAATTAGTGGCGGCTCCCCGCTGTGTCTCCTATAAGACTAGTCTTTTGCCTTGCCAGAGGAAAAACACACAGACTTTGTTGTATCACAGAAGGCCAATTTCCTCAACCTTTGACAACCGTAGCAATTTGACCGTTTATTTATTCGGGGGAAATTCAATAAGCATGGATGCTCTTTCACAGCAACACCCTGCTTCACATTTACACATTTACCAGACCTGTAAGCTTCTGAGAAAATCCTTAGTCTTCTGCCATGGGCCACTGAGCAGTCTTCAGCAGTCTCAGTGAAGAAATCGGGGTTAAGTGTTCTGTTACATCAACAGTATCTGTTAAAGGACGGAGGGGCTCTTTTATCTCAGATTTACCCAGCTGGCCCGGGGCCTTGATCCAGTGGCATTCTAATCACAAGCCAGTTTGTCAAACCCACTATACTCTTGGAGTTTGGCTCGCACATAGTTCTCTTCTTTAACACCCTCTTGTCAAAATACTATATGAAATATATCATCTGCGCTAGCACACCCTTGGCTGTACTAGCAACTCCTACAGGTTCGTTGGGGTGCCTGTTCAGCAGGGAGTGGAACTGGACGGATAGCATGTTCCTCTGCATGCGTTACACCCTCCCGGTGAAACTTCTCACGGAGAAAAGAAGCTGCTGGTGACTCCGTGTGTGACGGAGGAGACATGTGTTTGTGTACGTCCACCCACCCCAGACCAAAGCGGCGGGGTCAGCAAAAACCCATTGATAAAAAAAAACGAACCCTTACCCTACCTACCCTTACCAGCCTACAATATAAAGATTTCCGTTGAGTAATGCATTATAAAACTATGGACTAAGCATGGCCTAATATCAAATGGAAGACGGTAGACTAAAGAAGATTGCCACAATAATGTTATTGGTATTAAAATGATATTTTAGCAGCCTAAATGTCAATGTGATGATGAAACACAAACAGCAGGGCAATATCTTAAAAAACGAAAACACACAAACGTCTCAATAGCAAAGGGTACACAAACTGAAATGTTGTTAGTCTACATTCATTTGTTAGAAGTTTATGAAAAACATTTATGAAACTAATTAGTTACTTTAATTAGTAACGCTAACTGTAATGTTTGTTAGTCATGAAAGTAATATGATTGCATAATGCGTTACCCCCATCACTGCTCCCATATCTAGAAAGTACCCCTAGCCTGCTACCTCAAGTCACCGCACGCTGACAGCAGACATATTTATGCACTCGTAATTGGTTGACCTGTTGCGCGTAAAACAGTTGAAGCGGCGAGATTTACGTGCGTTGAGACACTGAGACTACTGTTTCGTTACGCCAAGAAATGTGGTGTGTGTGTTTGTGTGTGTGTCAGAGAGAGAGAGAGAGAGAGAGAGAGAGAGAGAGAGAGAGAGATAGCGAGAGAGAGAGAGAGAGTATGTGCTCACGTACAGTATCTGTCCTTGTACGTGTAAGTGCACACACATGTATGTGTGTAGATCACGGTTGATTTTACGCCTCTTGAGGAGAATCACATGTGTGCTGTTTGCTGGCACATGGGGCCACCCACCATCTCTGAGGTACACATTGCACGGACATTCTAACCCTGAGCAGACAACTCCAGAGCAGAATAGTGGAGTTGTGTTACAATAACACCATGTTTTTCTCACATAACTGATAGTGCCTTCTGTCCGCTGGAGGCGTGGGTGCAAATACATTTAGCTATATACAGTATGCTGCGTGGCTACAGCTAGTGAGAGAGCGAGAATGAAAACCAGAGTGATAAAAGGCAGAGGGCCTGACTACGTTGACACATGTAGGCCTACTGCACAGAACTGGAAGAAAGCAAGGCTTGGACAGGAGTTTTTACACGCACGCACGTACACACCAGATGAACTCTGCAAGCTAAAGTTCAGTTCAGTGGGTTCTGTCCAGGCTGCTGTGTGTTTGGTGTTTTGGACATTGGCCTTGTTGTTTGGTTGGAGATTGTGTTTATGTTGGACTGGCCCAGTGTGCAACTCTCCCCAACCAAAATTAGAGAGAGAGAGAGAGAGAGAGAGAGAGAGAGAGAGAGAGAGAGAGAGAGAGAGAGAGAGAGAGAGAGAGACTTGTGAAGGGAGTTTACTTGTTTAGAGAGCTGATGTTTACATGTCGGTCAGTCGGTGTCTCCTGGGTGGTTCTCTGGTTTTACTAATGAGAGGACACAACTCTGTAATCTGGATGTCTGTCCACATGCACAGTCAAATCTACAGAGTGTTTTCTGTTGGTTTGGTCTGGAATAAGAGCCACGCATGCATGCACCCAAGCAAAAATACAGGCACATGGAAACGAGAGGAGATACATGCAGAGATACACGCAGAGAGACTACAGTGTCGTTGACCATCAGTGAGTTTTATCCAGGACTGTCCCTCTGTAAAGCTGGGTGTCCCAAGTCCTGACAAATATCTATAAAACACCAAATTGTATCAATTTCGTCACAATTAAAATACGTTTTCTTTTTCACGCTTAGATAGATGTTTATCATGTTCTGTTCTGTGGAAGGTGGCAGTCACTGGGTGTGCTAAGCACTAAAATGTATTGTCCCCCGTCCTGATGAAAATGGATGCATGAATGTGCACGTTCATTTAAGGGTCCCGGTTTGGATGTCTGAAAATATGGTAATAATATGGCTTACATTACAGCAAACACAAACGCAATGCAGTCTAATCTCACCGACTTCTACCCCAGCAATTACAAATGTGAGACATCCTTATAAAGAGATGATACAGAAAACTAAATAAACAATAGCAGGTGACCATAACAAAAGTATTTACGACTTGCAAGCTTCCATGGAGTCCATCCATCCATCCTCTGTCTATACAGTATGTGTCGCTATTGAGGATTCTCTGACCAATCAATATTAGCAGAGTTTCTCGTCACCATTTGGTATCGGCTTAGCCCTGCTTGGCCCTGCATGGAACTTTTGCTATAAAAAAGTAGCTGGTTCCAGGTACTAATGGAAAAGCAAAACATTAGCGTAGAGCTGTGGTTTGCCGAGTCGAGACACAACACTGCAAGACAGACAGAGCGTGAATGAGTGAGAGAGAGACGAGGTCCTGAAGATATTTGGTCCTTATACCTCCCTGCCCCCATCACCTCCCAGGCCCTCACACCCTATACCCCACCATGTAACCCCAACCCCTCTTGTCTGCTGGGGGACTTTGGGGAACTCAGGCCCGCTGAGCATGTCTGTCCACTGCCCATGGAGGGGGTCCTGGTTTCAATATGGGCTTTTTAACCACCCCTCTACACCTCCCGCTCTGGCTCCTCCATTAATGTCACACACACACACACACACACACGCACGCACGCACGCACGCACGCACGCACGCACGCACGCACACACGCACGCACGCCCACATACACACACACACACACACACGCACGCACGCACGCACGCCCACACACACACACACACACACACACACACACACACACACACACACACACACACACACACCTCCGTCCAGGCACGTCAGCCTCCTGAGTGATGGAGTCAGCTGTTGCGGGTCTCGGAGGGGAAAGCCGTCCTCCACAATGCAGGACGGTGCCTCCCATCCCCATCCTTTAATAAGGCCTTTCTCGTCTAAGTGTCAGAGGGAGAGCCCCCCCCCCCCCCACACCATTCTCCCTCGGGTATGCAGGTCAGGGTCGGCAAACAACAGCAGTTGAACACAGAAGAACACTCGTGCTCCACAAGTGCATTAGTGGAGGTTCTTGGGGATGTACACGGTACATTTTTGAGTGTGAACGGTGGTGTAAGTCATAATGTTTTGGTTAAGATAAGTGTTAAATAGCTTTATATATTGAATATATACATTTTGAGGTCAGGATAACAATTTTATCCAACCAGGAGAGATAATACAGGATAAACTGTATCAGTAACGAATGAAATTGGAAGGGATGAAACAAATAAATGAGCAGAATGAATGGGAACTGTTTTACTCTAAAATTGAAGCTGATCAATTATATTTGTGGGGTTCTCTCTCCTGATTGGAAATTAGTTAACATAGCATCACAATCATTTTAACCACTTTATCCTTTTATATGTTGGCTACTGAAAAAATAGCAGATCTACAAGCTCACAGCGTGTCACTTTGTGCTGGGCTGCGAGCTTGTACATCTGCTATTTTTTTAAATATTTGAAAAAAACGAAAACGTTTCAGATGGGGGTCCGCGGAAGATAGAAGGTAAGTATAGGAGTTATGTATAAGAGAAGCTTTCCGCATGTTTCCACCAGTTATAAATAAATGATTGGGCTTATTGCTCTCGTTTGGCTGACCGTCACCAGAGCAAGCTCTGATGCTCTCATGTGATTGTGAAGCGAATATGGAAATCAATGAAGTTTGTGAATTTATACAGGTGAGAAATGACCCCATAGTCTTTCTCTGGATGTATGTTCACACACACGGGCACACGCGCACACACACACACACACGCGCACACACACGCACGCACGCACGCACGCACGCACGCACGCACGCACGCACACACACACACACACACACACACACACACACAATTTTCTCTCAGGAGTCGTGGCTCCTGAGGGGTGCTGAACTTGTCGTGTTTTATTACTTGTATGGCATCCATCACGTCTGGAGAGCAATGACCTTCTCAAATTCCTCCCCATGATTAAATACCAGAAACAGCCTTTCAGTGTGTGAGCTAATAGACAGTTTCGGTACACACAGCGCAACCTTTTCCCCACAGGTCAAGTTATTAACACTAGAAAAAAGTAGATGACAATCTGTCTCTCTCTCTCTCTCTCTTTCTCTTTGTCTGGTTGGAGCGGGACGGAACTTGTTGAGAAGACATAGTGCTGTGCTATGGCTAATGGCAGCCATTAGTTTGGCTGGGCTTCAGCGTGGAGCGTATTAAAAGTGATATGTGCTAATTCCTAGGACTCTGGGCCAGTTTAATTAAGAATAGCCCACTGTTGAGAGAGGAAGTCACACTGAGGTGGAAAATGGGATTATAATTCTGAAGGACGGGGGGTTAAAATCCCTGTGTAGGCAAAATGTCAAGGATTAGGGTGAAACACACGGTGAGTGCTTGGGGAACATAACTTTCCCATACAAGTATGAACACACCCAAATGTGCATACATACACAGACACACACACACACACACACACACACACACACACACACACACACACACACACACACACACACGCGCGCACACACTTTCTTTTCTCGGTCTGTCGTGGGAGTTATTATTAAACTTTTTTTTTTCTCGCAGCCGCCGTGTTGAACACAAAGAGCGGTTTGTCCGTGTGTGTTTGCTCAGTTTATTAAAATAGCCGTTGAGCTAAAGTGATCAAACCCCCAAGTTCGGCCAGTAAATCTAAGTAGTCAGTCCAAAAATATTTAATATGCGCCATCGGCGCAAAACCAACAAGCGGACCTCTCAGCCTCCCGTCCCGGGCCACGCTTTTAAAACAACACACAGACACTGTGGAATGTGGCGATAACTTCCAGATAAGTCTGATCTTTTGATTTTCCGCGACGCCCAGTGTGCAGAAAAAGAAAAAAGAAAAAGAACGAAGAAACCCTCCCCCCCAAAAAAAAACTGACGACTTTGTGCGGAATGTCTCTCAACATTTGCCTCACTCATATGTGGCTGACATTGCTTTTAAGAAATGTGAATACATACATTGTCTGGTGGAGGAAGGTGGAGAGAGAGACTGAGAGAGAGAGAGAGAGAGAGAGAGAGAGAGAGAGAGAGAGAGAGAGAGAGAGAGAGAGAGAGAGTGAGAGGTCGAAAGAAAAAGGAAAAGGGGCAATAATGTTGGTGCTATGCTGGCCCCGACCTCCATTTTACCATGTGAGGCTTTATCTTCTTCCCTCATCAGGAAAAGTCTGCTCTGGGTTATTATTGCTGACCTCTGGGTCCTTTAGCCAGCAGAGAGAAAGCTTTTAACTCTTCTATGATTACCAGACTGTGTACATCATGCTTTAACTGTGTACGTGTCGTGCACTAGTTTATCCCTGGCTAAGCAAGGGCTGTTACTTGCCACGAAAGAAACCAAACCGTTTATTTGACACTGTATCCCCCAACAGCAACTTTTAGTAAATGCTCACCACTCGTGTAAACACCGGGCCCTACATTACACAGTGATTAATCTTCGGGTTTTCATACTGAGCAAAATAAAAGGGCCCCATCCGGGCCCCTCTTGCGCAGAGAAATAAGCAAAAACATCCGTGTTCTGCTCGACCCCGAAAAACAAACCCGACATTCATAATATCCACAAAATAAACGACCATCTCCCTCTGAACTCTGGGGGAGCCGTGTACAGTGTAACACAATCTGCATTCAAAGTGTCGCTCACACAGGCCCCGGCTCTGTACCCCACCCCACGTCTCCCCCCACACCCTACCCCACCCCCAGGCTGACTCCAAAGAAAAATGACACACAACTCAACGCGGGACTGTCATCCCCTTGTCCTGTCCTCACCCCCTTACCCCACACCCCACACCCCCATGCCATGCCCCCTCCCCTCCTTTCATCCAAAGAAGGTGCCCATTGTATGGGCAGTTTGTTGAGGAAGAGAGACAGAGTGCATGTGTGTGTGCGTGTGCGTGCGTGTGCGTGTGTGTGTGTGTGTGTGTGTGTGTGTGTTGCAATTCAATTGCCAACGGATGCCCTTGCTAGCTTAAGCAGCATTTTGGTGTCATCTATCCTGGTGCACTGTAATCGAAAGAGACTTCTTTAAGGTTTTCCTCATGGTTTGGTGACACCAGAATCCCTCCACTCCAGAGGTTCTATGTCCTTGGGTTCCTCACAACCCTCCCTCCCTTTCCGTCTCCCGACGCCTCTGGAAAATCCTCTTCAGCAGGACGTACAAAGCCTGTCTTCAGCGAGGACGGGGAAGGAAGCTACAGGAGGCTGGAATACCAAGGCTCCAAGGCGTCTGAGATTCAGAATGGAAAGTCATTATAATCGCCACTGAGGCCACTGGCATAATATTTACAGTGCATGTGAATGCGTTGAGTGCCCAGGCACTTGGGAAACATTTCCCGGTGCCTTTGGCCCAGAACGGAACGGAGCGGGTCCCATCGGCGTCCCCACTGTGCTGCACGCTGACGAGTTGTGTTGCTGACAGGTTGCCAGGTTCCAGAACCCCCTAAAACAACATCCCATCAGTGCCCCGCATCCCCCTTCAGGTAGCTATCTGGCAGGTCCACTGGCAGACAGAGTCCCTCTCCTTCTTTGACTGACGCCCAGTGGTCTTTTATCAATGACTTCTGAGCATAGTTTTGTCTTTATGCACATCAAACATTCTGTCCCGGCTGTCCAATCTAAAGATGCCATCTTTGCCCCCCACCCCCCCTTCCCTTTTCGCTCTTGTATTTTCTTCCCCCGGTGGTCTCAGCTGGGAAAAGGACCACTGCAGGAGGGAGATGAGTTTCTCTCTTTGAAGTTGAGTGCCTCTGAAAGGAGGCCCAGCTCGGTGTGAGTGACAGAGCCCGCCTGCCTGGCAGACATCAAATAGACAGGTCTTCCAACTCCGAGAGAGAAACGTTTTCAAGAGAACCCCTGCCATATCCCCTCCTCTCTGTGTCTCCTATGCCCTCACCCTTCCTTTACCCCCCGCCCTTCCATGTACATCAAACTTCTTTTCTTTTCTTTTTTTTGCTTGTAATTAGAACCAGGCCGTATGCAACAGAGGTGAGTTGTTTGGACTACAGACATGCTGCTCGGGTCAAAGACCACGTCGGGGTTTGAACCTCCCTTCGTGGGAAGGGGCTTGGCCCGGATGGTCCAGGGCACAGACTCCACGTCGGATGAGAAAGTGAGAAGGAAAGGAGCAGGGTAAGGGGTGGCGGAACGTGGCGGGTGGCATTTCATTAGATGTAGCCTTTCCCATTCACTGAAGAACCGCTGAATAATTCCATCCGTCCCAGTGTTATGACAGCACTTACAGGAACTTGAATTGAGGGACTATTTTGAGGGCATGTTTTGTGTATTTGAATACTGTACCGGATGTAAGACAAACAGTTTTTTCTGCAACCATATATATGTATGTATGCACCAACACATTCTCACATAGGCAAATATATACTCATACTAGTAATTAAAAACCCATAAAACAAGTCAAAAGTATACATCAAATAAAATATATGCCCATTCTGTATATTCTTACACTCACTACATGTGTGATTTGTACTTCCATGTACTGTTACCATGTCTTTCTAAATAAAGTAATCAATTAATCAATCAATGTCACGTACGCACACATACACGTCACGCACGCACGCACGCACGCACGCACGCACGCACGCACACACACACAATTGTGTATTTATTGTGACATTGCGGATATTGAGAGTGAGTTCCATTTTGTTTTTTATTGCCCTTTGTATCATGACCTGCGTCAAAAAATATTTAAGATGTGTAGAAACCCGGATTTGATTTGGTTGGATGACGCACAGAGACTTACATGGATTTTTGAGCACAGGATATTTGCACTTGCGGAGTATTTGGAAGGGGCCTGGGACAGACGGGCAAAAAGAACATACATGAAGTGTAATTTATTTTATTTATATCTTTGTTTTGTTTTGGGTGTTTGCCAAACGTTTTCCTTTGTGCAGTCTTCTATGAAGAGAATTTGATATTGTTTATTTATGTTTTGGTGTCTAATAATCCCGTACGTTTTTGACAAGACACGGAAATAAAAATTCATTCATTCATTCATTCATTCATTCATTCATTCACACACACACACGCGCACGCACGCGCGCACACACACACACACACACACACACACACACACACACACACACACACACACACAAATCACAGCATGCCAAAACATTCAGAAGTTCATGACAGTGTAATTTTCATAATGCTACACAGGCCAAATGCTATTATTGCACACCCATAATAGTTGTACCTTAGCCTGGTAAACCACCCGGTTGTGGAAATCGAATTTCATTTGATTTTAGCGGACAAATGGAATGCGATTTCAGCGACGGGGGGGGGGGGGGGTTTACCAGGCTAGTTGTACCTAACCATCCATAATCCATATCCCTGTCAGTGTAATGTCACTATGATCGAGAAGAGAAGGAGATGCTAAGTTATTGGTTTAGCCAAATGACTGCTCTGGAGAAGAAGCTATTACCCTGTCTTTTTGTAGGAGCCTGAATAACTTGATAGCGCCTCCCAGAAGGCATAAGCTAGTGGTAGCAGGGGTCAGTTGGATCCTTGGCGATATATAGGCTAGTATATTCATTGCCTTGCGGAGGCAGCGTTGTATGCAGTAGATGATATCCAGTGCAGGTAGCCAATAATGCTATGGGTGCTGTTGGCAGAGGAGCAGCAGGCATGCAGTACCACACAAAGATGCAGTATGTGAGGATGCTCTCTATGGTGCAGCATTAGAAGGTAGCCGCAGCTGCTTGGGCAGGGAGACTTTCCTGAGCGACCTCAGAGAGGTGGTGTTGAGTGTCCATGATAGGTCCTTTAATAACCCTCTCCACCATCTCTCCTTTGATCTGCACTGGAGCGTAATAATCACCTCTGTTTCTCATTTGGGCGATGATGACCTCTTTTGTCTTGCTAGTGTCGAGAACTAGACTATTTCCTGAATACCACTCCTCGAGATTCTGCACCTCTTTCCTTAGTATAAGCTGACTTTTTGACTGGCAGCGGCAGCTGTTATGCAATTAGACTGGAATCAATTTGCTTTGTAGGTTGTTGATTCGGTCTGGGTCGAGAGCGGATACGGAAACCGGGTGCGCATGTATGTGTGTGTGCAAATTACTGGATAGTATGTGGGCTGTTGACTGGTTTGTTTGGATCAGAAACCAGGCTTTCCACAGGTACAGTACTGAGGAAAATCTGGTGGCGCGAGGTTAAATGCCATAATTCTTCAAGTTGGAGCTATTACTTTGGAACACAACTACACAGCTAGATTACATGTTCAGCAGGTGAGTACCTAGCCTAGCCTGCTACAAAAGAACCTTTCAACTACTCTGAGTTGATTCGTATTTGCCTCACATCCAATATTTCTTATTGCCTCCGGCAAATGCTGTTATGTAATCATGACGTAGGCACAAATTGGGTCTATAAAGAGCATCTTAATGTTAACCCACTGATCTGCCAGGGTAGTGTGAAGAGCAGAGAAAATGGCATCCTCAGTATCTGTTGCCCAGATATACAACCTGGTATTGTCACGGTTCAAGTCTGGAGAGAGTAGGACCCAAGTGCAAAATGAGAGGCAAACCAGGAGGAGCAGGCAAAATAATCAAATTTGAACTGGGGACCCCCCACCCTGACAAGCACTTGGAATGTAAGAGTTGAGGCATTAAATTTAGTTTGACTCCGTTCCACAGATACATACAGTATTGTACTGTACTGTATTGTGAAAATAGCTGATCTACAAGCTCACGCCATTAGCTTGTAGATCGGCTATTGTTTGCCTCTTTCTTATATATTTGACAATTTGGCCAATGTTTGACCAGTTTTTATAGTATAGTTTGTTGATTACTTCTGATGCAGTAACGATATTTTTTAAATTTCTTTCTTTATTATTATCATTATTATTATTATTATTATTATTATTATTATTATTATTATTTATTTTTTATTAAATTGTCACTTCACTGTCATCTGTGGGGACCCCCCTAAAATCATGTGGGGACCCCCCTGGGGGTCCCGACCCACATGTTGAGAACCACTGAACTAACTGACAATCAACACAGGGATAGGCTACAACTAAAGGGAGACAGGTGCAAAACATTGGCTAATCACATGGTACTATTACTACAAAATAGAGGTACACAAGTGGAAAAGCAAAACCTAACTAGAAGAAACGAGGAAGACACATTACTTCAAAATCAAAGGAACTCAACTGTAAAGTAAAACATGAAATATAACTAAGAAGAGGGCATAATGTCATCATGATGCCTGCCGTTGCAACAATTTGTTTGTGTTTATGTTTTGTATTTTTGTTGTGATGCTCATGGTTGAAAATAGTACCCTAAAGTGTGTACATTAAATTTACAGTGCATGCATGAGGTTTGAGCTTGTTATCCGTATGGACTGTTGTGTTGGTATACAGTATGTGTGTGGTGTGTCATGGCACACACATTCTGGTCATACTATATTTACACACAGCAGTATGGAGGAGCCTATATTTCCAGTGGTCAGTGATCAGAATCCTAAGATGGGCTGTGTTTGTAATGTTAGGTGTAATCACGGTATGAATTTTGCTTGTTTATGGTGTTCTTCAAGTGATTTTTTTTAATAGACCAGTAAACAAACTTATTTTTACTTTTTTTCACATTTCACATTAATACATGTCATCAAAACATATAAACAGCTAGACTGACAAAGGAGAAAAAGATAAACGGAAAAACTGCAGTAGTGTAAGATACCTCCTTTCGAAGGGAAATAAAACTTGTGACCTTCTGATAGATATTTTTTAAGGCTAATTTTGAAAGAAACCATTGATACACATCCTTTAATGGATGGTGTCAGGGCATTCCATATTGTGGTGGCAGAGTAGTAGAATGTTTGTTTTAAATGTGGGGAGAACCAGATCGTTGGTCTGTCCCTCTGGTGTCGTGTCACTCACAAGTAGTTACCAGACCCATTGATATTTGCTTAACCTTGTCTAGTGTCCAAACCCTTGCTTTCGCCTAATACGTGCACCAATTGCCGTGGTGATGTATAAATTCTGTGGGGGAAAGTTAGTGAGTGTGTGTGTGTGTGTGTGTGTGTGTGTGTGTGTGTGTGTGTGTGTGTGTGTGTGTGTGTGTGTGTGTGTGTGTGTGTGTGTGTGTGTGTGTGTGTGTGTGTGTGTGTGTGCGTGCGTGCGTGCGTGCGTCACGGTGCATGCCCATGGGTATTATATTTATATAGATAGAGTATGTCCAGCAGTATTGTAAAAAGCTGTGAGAAAAGCAGTTGTGGGACTTTAGTGACACATAACCAGCACAAGATCTTACGGGGTGATTCATGTAAAAGCTTTCAGGCAGTGTAGTACAGTCAACTAAACAGCATCCGCACCGTTGACATTTCCCCCTTGGGGAAAAACTAACAAAGACGAACACAAGTCAACATACTCATCTTCAAATTGAGCCTTTCAGGTTATTTTATAGTGTTTTGCTCAAGGGAACGCATATTGCACCATGTATCCCTGCGTCTTTTAAGTACGAGTGAGTAAACATACCCAAACTGTCCTTGAGGCTTTGTTTGTTCGACCCGTTAAAACATGACGTTTATTGGCTCAGAGTTCCTTTTCATTGGGGCTTTTAGCTCCATTAGACTCTTAAGTTGCCCTTTTATATGTCTGAGAGTGTTTATCTAACCATGTTGACTGGGAGGGGGGGGTGGCGAGGAGACAGATGTGGTAGGGGGGAGCAGATGGAACACGGCCTGCCAAAACTAGTCACTCGGCAGCCTATCAGTGACAGGCCATCACGTCTGAATTGTCCAAGTAAGCCTTCTGGCTGGTGACCCCCACCCCACTCCACCCTGCCCTAACCCCCCCGCTCCCTAACTTCGATCTCTCCAACTGCTGGCTGGTTACCTTCACTCGGTCCTGTTAATTGCTAATTTTCCTAATGGATGTGAACTCAAGTGCCTACGGTTATCTAGGCCGGCAGGGCAGAGGGTGTGGGACAAGTGAGGGTGGATGTGCTGGGGAGACTCCATACCCCACCCCCCCAACCCCTCACCAGGGGAATTTCAGCTCTGGGGGCCGAGCACTTTACAGGATTATTTGGCCTAACTTTCATCTCTGTTGCTGGGGCTCGGGCTTGCCGAGTGGTCTGACCCGGTGACCTCTGCGTTTTGTTCCCCCTCTCTTTTTGGAAGCAGAATTCTGAGAGTGGAGTGTGTCTCCTAACCACTTAAGCCCTTAATATACTTCATTGTATGTCAAAAAGCGAAAATAGCCTATCTGCAAGTGCACAATACGATGTGTTGCGGCGCATAGTGAGCTTGAAGATCTGCTACTTTTCTCAAAATTATATTCACCTATTACACACGGTTCATGTGGCTAACTTTAGTCTCCTGAAGCTCCTGAAGCTCCTGAATTCTGTCTAAGCTCCCAAAGCAAGTTTGCCCTTCAAAACCAAAAGACGGGGATGTCATTATTCAAAGAACCCGCAAGGTCAAGTTTGTACAATGGCCTTTTTTTTTCATTTCTGGAAGGCTGAGTTGAGAGGAGCTTCACTGCTGAGTGAGAGGAGGGAGGAGGGTCACTCTGTGGGGCGTTCTGGTTGATCATAGCAGGATACCAGTGTCAACAGGCCTTGTGCTTCCATGTTCAGAGAATATAAACCATAAGGTGTTTGCAGAGAAGCTTTCACCATGCGTCGACGAGAGGAATGAGTAATTTTATTTATATATATACAGCATTATCAAAGTGGCATTCATTTCTTAATGAATATATTTTCTGCTTTTGTGGTGGTAAAATCGTGTCAACCTGAAAATGGAGACACTATTAAACACCAACACCAAATTGCTTAATGCAGCCTGAGGAAGAGTGTTGAGCTCAACATGCATTGCGTACCCGCATGTTTTATATATAGCCATCTATGTTCATCAACTGCTCTATATGCATTTATATTGAGCTATGCGCTTTTGTAGCACTGGCCTGTGTTTCCCACTTCTTGACATGGATATGAAAATGTAAAAGACATACTGCTCAACAGTCAACCTGTTTGCTAAAACATACCTTAATATGTAAAAGGTTCCCCAATGCCTATAAAGAAACACCTAATGTCCTGGGAAAAAAATTGAGATTGGAATGCCGTCTCCCCGGTACCTTGCTGACGTCCTTATGAAGGAATGTAATTGTATTTTGTCTGGACCTTTCAGCATATGTATCACATATTGACATGGTGTGGGAAGATGAGGGGTGGTGGGAGGGTCCCTGAGGCCAGGCCAAGGGGCGCCTGAGACCCTGTGGACTGCAGTGCTGAGGCAGTCGGACTTGAATGGCTGATTGGAAGACGTGTCAGCTGTGGGACGCATATCCATGGATATCTATACTTTGTTTGAGGTTGACAAAGGGTTTGAAAGTTGTTACATTTTAGAGCTATACATTTGGTGCCAGTGTAGCAGGGTAGCCCTGCCTGTAGCCCTGAAGACAGATCCCTTGGCCGGTGGTAGGGGCTGCTTGGTTTCCAACACTGGATTGGAGACCCAGGTTTAAATCCTGGTGGTTACATTTGTGCCGTAACATGCACCAGGTTTCCCTTATAGGGGGTTGGTCAGAGTAGCCCTGCCTGAGGCCATGAAGACTAATATCTCCCTTGGCCAGGGAGGGGATTCCCTTAGCTTAAAGCTAAGGTTTAAGCTGTGCAGGGATGGGTGTTTGAGTCTTGGTTCGAAAGACGAGTGCCGTATAGTCACTTGAAAGATTGGCTCAGATTTAGTGTCTTCCTAAAATACAACCAATATTGTTTTGTGACCTTCATTTAATACAGGATCTGTCTGTATTAAAAAAAATCACATAGTCCATAGTTACAGGGAAATAAATAAAGAAATGGCAAAGTAACGTGGGATAGCTCCCTTTGAGGCTGAGCACAACCAGGAGTTAAATTCAGGCTCTGCCCTGTCGCCAGGATACCAGCCAGGGTCACCCCCTGCGTGTGGTGGCAGTCATTGGTCAGCGTTTGGGACAGACCAAGAGAAAAGGGAGGCTGAGCACTGGTGCTGATCAAAGTTTAGCCAGTGACCCACCGCTTTCCAAATAAATACCCCCACCGCTGGGCTCTCAGTGCCAGCCTTGTTTCAATAAGTCCCTCTTATTGTACACACAGCCGGGGGTCTTTGAGCGAACCCATTCACTGTGAGCTTCCCAGAGGATTACATATCTAAATATATGGTGTGAGAAGAGCCACCGCCGATATGTGTGTGTGCGAGCGTGCACGTGTGTGAGCGTGCACGTGCACGTGCGTGTGTGTGTGTGTGTGTGTGTGTGTGTGTGTGTCTGTGTGTGTGTGTGTGTGTGTGTGTGTGTGTGTGTGTGTGTGTGTGTGTGTGTGTGTGTGTGTGTGTGTGTGTGTGTGTGTGTGTGTACACGTGTGTATATGTGAAGGGTATTTAGTGATTCTGTTAAATGAACCAGAGCTGAAGAGGATCAGCATGTTGAAGGGCCCACCTCACACTGACTGCTCATGCATTAGTGGGACTTTAGCAGTGATCCTCTCATGCTACCACCGCACCCTTCGGTATGAGGATCTTGGACCATGTTGCCGAAAAAACAACACTGTTTCACAGAGAAAATGTAAGTTTCTAAACCAGCTTGTGAGCCTATTTAGTCCGAAAAAGGTTCATGTTGGCCTTACACTTGTTATTATGTTCTTTTATCTACACGCTGAAACTTTTGTGATAAATGTATAGTTTGTATTGCCGTGATACCTCCAGAGGCATAGAGGCATAGTCAAGCCTACAGACGCTCTGGGTGGGACCTGAAGGGATTTAGTTCAGTTGTTTGAGCTTTTGATCTATTTTCTATTTTTTATTTTCTCCCGATTTGGTAATTTCCAATCCCCCCCATACGTACTGCAGTCCATGTAGCTGTGAACCCCACTGGTAGCACGAGAAGGGTGTAGACAACCACATGCCTCCTCCGATACACATGGATTCACCAGCTGCTTCTTTTCACCTGATGGTGAGGAGTTTCTCCAGGAGAACATGATGTGTGTACAGGGGTTCGCGCTTTCTCACCCAGATCCCCCCTCCTGTGAACCAGTAGGAGTCACTAGCAGTGTTGATTTCGTCAACTAAAACTATGACGAAAAATCCTTTTTTTCACAACGAAATAAGCTATTTTGTCAACAAATAAAAACTAGACTAAAATGTTTGGGAGGGACTAGTGGAGAAGAGATCCAGTAGAACTAAGACAAGTCATCATGGGTGTGCGCGGGTGTCACAGACCAAAAATAGTTGATCTACAAGATCACAACGCGTCGCAGCACGACGCCTTGTGAGCATGTAAATCGGCAGTTTTTTCGGCATGCAGCTAAGTGAAAATAATTTCCATGCCATCACCGCCTGCCAAAAATAAATTTTAGTCGACTAATTCAACTGTAGATTTAATCGACTGAAATCGTATGATATTTAGTCGACTAAAACTAGACTAAAAGTAAAACATTTCAGGTGACTAAAATATGACTAAAACTAAACAGAATTTTATTCAAAAGACTATGACTAAAACTAAGTCCCCTGCCGGCTTTTTACTTGCAACACTGCAAATTGTGTTCGTTGGAGCGCCGGAGGCACCATGGAGAGATTTAATGGGAATGTACTGTATATACACTCGCTCTGTAGGTGAACTGGTAAGTTGAGACCCTAGGATGTCTGGGCGGGTGGGTGTGGGATGACCCCATGTTTAGTTCTGGGGTTTCTAAATGGCAGACAACACCGTAGATCGGGGTCTAGACTAATGGTGGGGTCCTACTGTCAAGCATGATAGAAGCCAAACGCTGAAATGAGTAATTTCATAAATATAGTGGCAGGTGGGACTTGTTGGACATGCCTACTCTCTCCTTTACAAATGGTGGGTAATGTTCCTGACCTCTTCACCCCGA
Source organism: Gymnoscopelus braueri (assembly GCF_963280865.1). Classification (NCBI taxonomy): domain Eukaryota; kingdom Metazoa; phylum Chordata; class Actinopteri; order Myctophiformes; family Myctophidae; genus Gymnoscopelus; species Gymnoscopelus braueri. The sequence continues at coordinate 30,692,619 of NC_137623.1, forward strand.
TGGGGGCCGCGGCAGCTGGGGCGCCTCAACCCATACAACCTATACTGTTGACTCAAAGTGTGTGTGTGTGTGTGTGTGTGTGTGTGTGTGTGTGTGTGTGTGTGTGTGTGTGTGTGTGTGCGTGCGCGCGCACGTGTTTGTGTGCGTGCACACACTCTCTTACACACACTTATGTATGCCTGTCAGCCTGTATTGATGGCCTCACAGGCCACCCCAGTTTCCCTTTATCCGAGGCCATCCTTCAAATCAACCACACACACAAAGTCTCCTCCAGTTGCACGGGGACTCTCTCCTGTTCCGATGACCGACCGACTCAGATATTTCCACCAGCTCCCCACTATACCGCTGTCCAGGAGAGACCAGTCAGGCTCAAGCAGCCCTGATTCTCTATCACTGATGTGCAATGATGGATGAAGTACTAAAAAAATGTTATTCCCTAATGTAGAAATAGTCTGTTATAAGTACAAGTACGGTATTCAAAAAAAGTATTGGCATCAGAGTAAAGTACCAAAATAAGTACTCATTATAAGTCATATGTATAACATGTGTTAAAATCATTTGAAAATAGCAGATCTACAAGCTCACAATGCAAGCTTGTAGATCGGCTATTTTCAATTTTTTTAACATTATTTTCAAAAGTATATACAATAGGTCTGTAATAAAAAAGGTTTTGTAATAAAAAATAAAACAAGTAACTAAAGTTTTCAAATAATTGTAGTGGAGTAAAAAGTACAATATTTGCCTCTGAGATGTAGTGGAATAGAAGTAAAATGATTGAAAACTGGAAATACTCCAGTAAAAAAGATTAATTTTTTTTTACTCAAGTACAGTACTTGAGTAAATGTACTTTCCGCCACTGCTGATGTGTTTCTGCAGTACAGGAGAATAAATCACTACCTAGCGCTCGGTATAAACACGTCAGCGTGTCCTCCCACCCACAGGCGGGTGAGGAGACCCAGGGATACCGAGAATAATGGGGGGAGGGGGGCAGGCCGGCCTGCCTATAGGCACTGAACACCCTGGCCCGAGGGAAGGTCACGGGGGATTACGAGGTCCGATATGGAGGTCAGGATCGCAAACCTAACCTTGCAGGGCGGGCGTCGTAAATCAAGACAAACAGCCAAACCGCCAGAGGAGAGAGCAGATCCTTCAAACCAAGGCTCTGTGTAAAGATTTCACCGTAGGCACTCATTCACCACGAGGGTATGGGTACAACTCTGAGGGGAAACATAAAGATGACGTCGGTAGAGAGTACATGTATACAAAGCCCTTCATCAGCGCCTTGGAAAGCTCCAATCGAGGTATAGAGACGATACAGTAGCTGTCCTGATGTGCTGCCGCTGTAAGCATCTTAACGTCATGTCTCACCGCCCGGCGGAGAGGAGAGAAAGAGAGGGAGGGAGAGGGAGGGAGAGGGTCGGGAGGTCAGGCGTCACGAGAGGGTGCTGCGGACTCGGATATACCGTCATGTCTGCTGCCTCTGTGGCAGTGGGGAGATGAAGGAGAGAGAAAGAGAGAGAAGAGAAGGGAATGAAAGACAATTGAGCCGAATGGGAAAGACAGGATGAAACACAGAGAAAATGAACAGACAGGGCATCAGACAGCGGGAGCAGGGGACAGTTAAAGTGGGTGGCCGATAGCGCCACAGCGGGAGACAAAGAACAAGGGAACACAAAAGGACTGTCTCCTCTCTTAACACTCATCCCCACAGTCTGGGAGCAGATAGGGAGGTGTAATAGGTTACAGTACATGGGACTAATGCTTGGCTCATGCGGAGAGGCTGAGAGAGGACAGAGTGGCTCCATATCCTCGGGCCAGAGGGGTCGGTCCATTACTGATAGCGTCCCTCCCTCCCCCCGTACACACTGGTGCTCTTTGATGGGGCCGAGGGCTCCGTGACAGCCACGAGGACCCAGATAAACTACCATTCTTTGTCCGCTAAAAGCCTCCTCTTGTCTGGGTCAGGGAACGTGGAGGACGGGGCTAGAAGACCGCACGATGGGCAGGGGTCCAGACGCCGGAGTCAAGAGGAGGGAGAGAAGGCTTCGGGGAATCGTGACTGCAGTGATATGGTGGATGCTGATTGCATCGTCAGGCTCTGTGTGAGGGGGATTGGGGGGGGCTCAATGTGCCCCTGTGGAGTGCTACAGGTCAGGGGCCATAGATGAGGCTCAACGACTCTGTTCCCCCGCAAGGGTCCGTGACACGTTGCTACTGGTGGAAGGCACAACAATGGACGAGTGTTCACGTACACACAATATGCGCGTGGATGTGTGTGCGCGAATGTCTATCCCTGACCTTCAATTTGCAAATTACTTGCTTTGTCAGTCTCTCTGTCTCCGTCGGCCAAGCTGTCTCCTTGGGACGGACCCAAGAGACTGGGAGACGCACAAACACAGTCCCATGCGGTCAGCATTCGCTGATGTCATTGTCACGTTCTGGCTTTGTCTCTAGATAGCAGATAGCCGTGGTGGTCACAGCGGCCACATTTTGGACACAAAATCCTTGGACTGCTCCGCCGTTGCGGATCATAAGAGGTTAACTGTCTAAAGCCTGAGGTTACAGCTTCAACTTCACACCCCATGAAGGCTTATCACATTAACACAGTTTCATATAGTTCCTTCTTTCTTTCTTTACAATTTTCAAACAATAATACATTTCATGTAGAAAATAATGCACTCAAGGGCTATAACCAACATGGCATTTCCATGCCAAATTGAGTTCCTTCTAACTAATGACCATAGGTTGTTCAGTTTTATTACTCTTCACAGAAACTCAATCAATAGTCACTATTTTGCACAAGAAAATACATTTGATTGAAACGTGTTTCATTATGAAGAACATTCAGAGTGATCTGTGTGGTCATGGGAGCGTTTATGAGTTGGTAAACCTGCTCACCCTACAATCATGGAGGATAAAAATGATCTTTCTGGTGAGGGAGGGGTATAATCACAGCCAGGCTCATGGGTTTTTCAACCGGTTTCAACACAAACAGAAATCTGAATTCCCTGATTGAATGTTATGCAGTTCATCTTTCTACCCTGCAGGTGGCAGTCATGAGTAGGTATACTGTACTGTGAGTGAGGCTGCTATAGTGGCAGAACAGCTCAAATCTCCCATATCAGCAGTGTTGCCATGTCTGCTTATTATATGCGACTTTGGGATTGTTTTTCTGTACAGTTGCTTGTAAATATTGGTAGTGGGTTGCGTTTTTTTGGCCTTGTTTCTGAAGTGTAGTTGCTAATTTTGGGCTTGTTTCTAAAGTGTAGTTGCTTATTTTGGGCTTACTTCCTGTTGTCATTTAATCCAGTGGTTCTCAAGCATTTTCATGTCAAGGACCCCAAATTAATATGTATTTGTCTGCAGACCCCCATCTGAAAATATTTTATGCCAGGGACCCCCAGACACATTTTGTGTTGTTAAAATGTTTCAAAAAAGATTCAAAACGTTTTACATTTTCTTCAAGACTTTCTTGAAAATAGCAGATCTACAAAGCTCACAACGCGTAGCAATGCGATGCGTTGTGAGCTCGTAGATCAGCTATTTTCAAATAGCCGATGTGTGTAGGCTTAAAGTGCTCATGTGGCCCATCGTCGCTTCTTTCGGGCTTGTTTTCATAGACCTGGTTTCTTATTTTTCTCGCCAAAATGTGGCAACATTGCTCCCATATCAGTTGTAGAGAATGTGTACACAATAGAACACCAGCAGTATGGCAGTTTGAACTCCCTAATCTGACAAGCCAGACGTCGCTCCCTCCAGCAGGCTGATCCTGCACATATCAGATTATCTTTGTAGTGTCTGAGAGCTGGTAGCAACAAAAAAAACCAAAATGCTTCCGTCTTCATTTCACAGGAGTCGTAGTAAATAGTTTATGAATACTTCTTGGATTTCAAAGTTAATTTGTGTGAATGCCGGTTGAGCGCCAAATGCATTGTAAATGTGTCCGGAGGAACGGAAAATGCAGACTTATCTTTCGTTCAGATTCGGGGGAATGTAAACAGATGATGATGAAAAACGACTTACGACACAACTCATCCAATCAGCGTCGGGCGCCTGTATCTCCTACTTCCTGCTAGAGCTGGGTAGCTAATCGATCAAAGGCACACACTAACCTCCCCCAGTCCCGTCTCGGTCAGTGTGTGTGTGTGTGTGTGTGTGTGTGTTTGTGTGTGAGTAGGGGGGGCTTATCAGAAAGAGATGACCTTTGACCCCACACCGGCTACAGGTCTAGGGACAGGGAAGGGTCAAGGGGTCGCAGCAGAAACTCATTCACACCTCACTTCAGCACATGCGACGGATGTGGTGGAGGGTGGGTGGGTGGGAGGGCGGTGAGGGGCGGTTGGCAGGCTGTGGGTGTCTTGTGAGATTTCGGTAGCTGAAACAGTTTTGTCTTGAGCGCGGCCGGTGGTATCATCACAGATATCATGTTTGTGTCGGGAGTCTAGACAGTGAAGTATGTGGTTCAGAGAATCCTATCTCCCGCCGCGCGTTATCTCCTATCACTAACATTTCTTATGCGATGCCTTGAACTGCATCCTTTAATTAGCTTTAATCCCTATTATGTTTTTTTTAATTCTCAACGTAGTTTGAAAAACAAACTACAGGGCTCTATTCGATTTTCCAAAAAGAAGAAAGGTTGTAAAGATAACATTTGCAAGCCGCTGACACGATTAGAGCACTAAATAGTCAGTAGTTCCTCTGGCATGGAAGCATGGACCTGTCCACGCAGAACAAAACCTCCGTTCATAAAGAGCAGTATTATCAGAGAGCAAGCGCGTCACATGACTTTGAAAAGAGACGGTAAAGGTATCAGTTGAAAAGCACGATCAAACTTTGTCATCCGGCCAAGGCCTGCGCCTCTTTTGTGCAACTACAGTATCAAAGCGACACGGCGCGGAGATCATCAGAGAGCGTTGCCTTTGATCTGTTGACGGCTCAGTGTCTGCACTGACCTTTCATCTGGCCCTTCAACCTGGGATTCACTCTGGCTTCAGTAATAAGATGATTAACAATAATAACCCCCCGAGAGAATGGGAGAGACAAGAGAGGAGAGGAGAAGGGAGGGGGAGGAGAGGAGAGGAGAGGGGAGGGGAGGGGAGAGGAGAGGAGAGGAGAGGAGAGGAGAGGAGAGGAGAGGAGAGGAGAGGAGAAGAGGAGAGGAGAGGAGAGGAGAGGAGAGGAGAGGAGAGGAGAAGAGAGGAGAAGAGAGGAGAAGAGAGGAGAGGAGAGACAAATACAATGGGAGACTAGAGGTTCTTAGTGGAGAGTATACTTTTGACCTCAGTGACATTGGATTTCTGTTTTCAGCTTCTCTGTTATACTGTTTCTCTCACCGGCGTACACATCGTTTTAATTGTTTATTTGCTTATTATTTATTCATTCCCCATTAATTGCACCCTAAAGCTCTCCTCAAAGTGAACACAAATTTTCTGAAGCGCACAGTAGAATATAGAGCAATGAAAAAATTGAATCCTTTCCACTGCTATCATTACATTGACCCAGAAATACTTTAATACACACATTTCCTATGCAGTAGACGAAGGTTTGTTACCATCTGTACTTGGCGTCAGTGTAGCATGCATTTTAGAAATCCACGATAGGTAGGCGGAGAGCTCATATTGTCTGGTATCGTGACTGTCAAGCAGGTGAGGTCATCGCTGATTGTTATCTGTCCTTAAAGGACAAGCAACAATATGGCCTCTGCCTTGTCACAATCAAATTGTATCATACAGTTGTTATGAAAAGATTTACCAATGCAAGTATACAGTTATAATTCCTATTTTAAGAGCTTTTTGGAAAAGTGGGTTAAAAAAATTGCCTAAGTCATGGATAACGTGTCATAGACATAATCTCTCTGACGTCACTGTACCATGGGAATTTCAATATTATACTCTTGTAAATTCAACGTAACAAAGTTAAAGTAAATAAATACATAACTGTATGAATGAACATGACAAATAATATGTATGCCATCACATTTTAATTCACAGTTTTTAAAATAATTTTAGCTAAATTAAAATGCAAACAGAGCTCATACTATGCTAACTTGGACATGCATGTCTCTAACTGGAAGTGCGTTCATCCAATTGGGAGATATCTCACTCCAGCCCTCCCACCCTGGCGAGAGAGATGCAGCTTTGACTATATTCACTTCAGGTCCCGGCATGGTTGCAGCCTTTTCCAGGAAGTCTCTGTAGCGGCCTACTTTCGTAACGTTACGTAATGTTTATATTTTAGTGCATTTGCCATCCTGCATGTTAACCTTGATATTCTATGTTAGGATGCCTTTTTGATACGTTAGTTTGTCTGATAAGGCATGAATGCTATAAAACGGCCCAGATCGGGGACCCGAGTGGGAAAATGAGCGAGAGGGAGAGATGGATTTAGTGGTTCCCCAACGTTTTAATTTCAAGGACCACCCAGTTTAATATGCATTAGACCAGTGGTTCTCTAACCGTTCTGGGTTCAGTACCCCCATCATTTAAAATTACAACATTTGAATGATTTCCTGTGTAATTCACATAAACAAGAGCATCAAGAGCTGCCAGCCAGCAAATTGGTGCTGTGGGAATCAACACACTGGCACCGGTCACGAGGAGATCCGACATTAACATACGTGGATGTACTCAAGAAAGATGCAGGAGTGCAAAGCACCAACGAGTTGGCCAGATGTGTGGAGAACCGGGATGACTGGAAGCGACGATGGAGGGCTCATCTGAGGACGACCTCGAGAATACATAAATTACAAATGAATTTAATCAAAATAGCCCCTACATAGCCTCTACCTTATTGTTTTATCTAAAAGAAACAATTCGTTTTTGTGTATTGTTTCCAGAAAGAGAGGGGGGGAGGGGAGGGCAAGGGAAGATAAACAAAAGGAAGGAATCAAAAAAGAGACAATAAGTTATCTGATCGATGCTCAGCTGGTGCCTAGCTGACTTAGAATAAGCTTAGAATATGTGGGGAGTCTGGGGACCAGGGGGATGTGACCGTAGTAAAAGCTGCAAGACTGAGATTACTTACATTGTGCAATTAACATTACTTACGTTAATTGCGTAACCCCGGTTACGTCAAGACTTTACTTGCATAATATGACTGAGGTGTCGACTCACAATGTGCAATGCTATGCTCCAGAGAACTGTCTCTGTCTGCCTGACAACAAGGTATAGCTGGCTCTGGTTAGCAGTGCTAGCCAGCAGCAGGCAGCAGCTCTGTACCTGTATATCTATAACACACAACATCTCATTTGCAGAATTTTCCAAATATGCTGCATGGGTGACTTACATGTCCAAACTTCAAATGTGCCTACTGTATGTCTTTTCAAATAATTAGGACCGAGAATGTATCTTGATATATTTAGGGGGTATTTGAGAGAACATAACCTAAGTGGAATATATACTACTTGTCCCTTTTATGAAAAATGATATATCTTTTTTCAATTTCAGCAATGCACCTTCCTTTGAACTTGTATTCAATATCTACAACAGCATTTACACAGGCTGGTATTCCATTACATTTCATGTTGTATGGAGAATTTTTTTTTTTTCAATGTCGAATTTTATTATGTACTGTATGTACAGTATGTATGTCTGTCTGTATGTATGTATGTATATGTAAAGAGTATGTATGTACGTGTAGGTACGTCTACGTATCAGAGGTGTGAATCTTCACTGGCCTCACGATTCGATTATACGATTCACCTGATAACGATTGGATTCTAGAACAATGCATCACTCACGATGCACCTCAATTTAGTCATTTCAGTCAGATAACACTTGGATAGAAATAAATATATTTATTGAGCATAAATATCTATAATGTTGGTGAATCTCTTTACATTTACGCCAACAGTTCTTGAGGAATACTTATATTTAGAAATATCACTAATTCCATTTGGCCAAATGAGGTGGGGAGTGTCACCAATAGGATATTATGAACACGACAAGTATCCAGCCTGTACAGTAGCCTATATGCTGCTTTACCACGTCGTAATTTGTAATAACTTTGTTCACAAACTGCACAAAGTAACTTACTATCAATACCTAAAGATTGGACAAGGAGGCCATGGTGTTATTAGACTCCTCTCGCTGTCAGTCGTACATGCTGACATACTGTACATTTTTTTACATAGGCTCCCACCACTACTAACTACTTAGTATACAGACACTGTTAGAATGCTCGACTTAGCGCCTGGAAACAGAGACTGAAAACTGGAGACAGAACTTCTCACACAGGTTCTTCAACCCCAAGTTTGTAGGCGGCTGGCCACTGGAGGATGTCGTTGTCCTTTGTTTACAAACGGGACAATCCTGTGCTGGCCGGTTTAACCCGAAGGTGTATTTATTCAACATATGGACACTTATGTAGCTCTTAACTCTATTCTCTCACTGACAGACCACTAAATAATAACTGGCAGCAGCCTTTTATGCCCAGGTGAGCTAGACTGCACCATTCAAATAGGTGTGTTCTCAAACATGCAATAAATACATTAATACATAAATAAACACAATAAATATATAAATACACATATGATATTAACAATCTTAAAGAACTACACAAGTAATGATTCCTTCTCAGTACAACTTAAATATCATTAGCAATTACCAAAACACATCACAACCACCCCCTCTGACATCCTGACTATGGTCCAGCCCAATTATACTGGAAACTTATTCAAAAAACTTACTCAATAAAATCATGACTGTGCAAATTTAGCTGTGCAAATTAATAAAGTGCAAATAGGCTGTGCAACATGCTTCAATAAATAATGAAAGGTGCAAACATCTTTGCAAACACCTCTTTCTGTTACACTCACCCATCACCCATCAAGTTAAATTCCTTGGATGCGCATTGCGCAAACTACTCAGACAAACAAAACAATTCACAATTTGCAACAGCGCAACACCAGATGAGACGTTAGTGTGAATTGTGTGATTTATTTCCAGTGCGTTGTTGCACCGGCTGCACTAATACACAGACCTCACACATACAAACACATACGACATCCTGTTTATTTTCCCTGTCGGTTTTACAGCAGTAGGCTTAGACAGGGATCAGTGCAGGTTGAAAACAGGAGCCCTCGCAAGGACAAGTGTTTGCTTGCTTTTTCCAGACACTTTACAAACACATTAGGACACCATTAAAACAACACATTTTGAAAGAAACAAAGGGGGGATGTGTGAAGCTTTGCGAGGCCTGTCCCGATTTCTATTCCCTTCCCCGAAGGTAAACGAGGAATGGGTTGGGTCTCTTGCTTCATTAATTGCAGAAGACATAAGGAAGCAATGAGGCTGCGCAGCCAAAGCAAATTCTACCACTGCCGCGGATCACTGCAGCGCACTGTAGCACGCACTGGGTTGAGAGAGGGTCACGGACTGGTCTCTATCACTGTGTCACCTCCGTGTTCAGAACCAGACACACATCGGCACACGGTATACTGTGGCGAGCCCACTACGGCCCACGCGTCTGTACTGTACTGTTACTGTACTTACAGTACTCATTCACCGCCGAACTGTGATGAATGGAAGGCATGAAAGGGGCCTTCATATTACAGCTAACCTATCATTTGGCCATAAGACATGACGTGTCTCTCTCGCACACACACACACACACACACACACACACACACACACACACACACACACACACACACACACACACACACACTCTCTCTCTCTCTCTCTCTCTCTCTTTCTCACACATGCACGCACGCACTTATTTATTTATTTATTATACACTATATTGTTGCTGTCAGGCAGAAATCTCCATATCTTAACTTTTGTTGTTTTTTCGTAAATTAACGCCCTACTTGATCTTACTGCAGCGTCACACAAAAGCATCAAAAGTAGCAGATCTGCAAGCTCTTTTGAACTTGCAGATCTGCTACTTGTGCTATTTTTGAATTTGAATCCTGAAAAGTAACAGTTTTGGACATATGAGGTTTCCACCCGACAGAGACGATATATATCATTCATTCATTTATTTATCGCCATAAGGGCCACTATACTGTGCATTCTGTACAGGCGCCCGGGGACTTAATGAAATAGGCGCTAGAGGCTATGCTCTACAATCAGCAGACTGAGGGCCCAGGGCTCAAATTATAATCAGCCTCAGTTTACACTTTGTTTGTTGTGGGGCAATTAGGCCGTCCGAGCTTAGACAATGCGGTTATACTTTCCTGAAGCAAATGGCCTGCATCCTGTGCCTGTAGAGTGCCAAGAAAACCCTCAAATAACAACGGCGGAGAGAGAGAGAGAGAGAGAGAGAGGAAAAGAGAGAGCCAGAGAGAGAGAGAGAGAGAGAGAGAGGGAGAGAGAGAGAGAGTGTGGCTTCTGTGGGTCTTGCCTAAAAACAGGCCTCAACCTGGCAGCATGTTTGTCAGCAGAGAGAATCAGATATGGCCTCATTTCCCTGAAAACCACCACCGACCGCACGCTCTCACAGCTTCACAATTCTTTTCTCTTTCTTTTTTTCGACTGAGGTCTTGCTGGACTTCTGCAAATTCACAGTCGGTCTCGCAGCCCCTCCTGATTTGTGATTTTGGAGATTACAAATAAAAGGATGACAGGGTAAGAGTGTAATGAGCCGTCAAATTAACGGGGGGAAAAAAGAAAGAAACTCCACAGCTGTCAAAGACACAGACATGCATGCCAACACGAAACATCCATATGCAGTAGGGACTCTCTCTTCTCCTCTGTCTGTCTGTCTGTCTGTCTGTCTGTCTGTCTGTCTGTCTGTCTGTCTGTCTGTCTGTCTGTCTGTCTGTCTGTCTGTCTGTCTGTCTGTCTGTCTGTCTGTCTGTCTTTCTTTCCTTCCTTATTTATTTTCCCTCCCTTTCTTCATAATTTCCTTTTTTCTGCTTTCCTTCCTTCATTTTCTTCTTATCGTTTTCATTCATCCCCTAAAACTAAGGAGGGATGGAAGCATCCCTCCTTAGTTTTTTCCTTTCCCCCTTCCTTCCTTCCTTCCTTCCTTCCTTCCTTCCTTCCTTCCTTCCTTCCTTCCTTCCTTCCTTCCTTCCTTCCTTCCTTCCTTCCTTCCTCCCTTCCTTCCTTCCTTCCATCCTCTCTTCCTTGCCTCCTTCATCTCTTGTTCTCATTCGTTCTGTTGTCACACTGTCATCCTTGGGCTGGGTAACAGGACATTTCTGGGATGTTTTCTTCCCTTTTAAGCCCCTCTCATCTTGTGCTGATTTACTATCTCCACCATAACGCCAGCTTGGCAGACGATCAAGAAGACACCCCCCCCCCCCCCCCCGGTGATCGTATCTGGCACAACACAAACACCAGCGCACAATATTTATCAGGCCTTTAAAAAAACACACATTCTTCTCGCTCTCCTCGCCTTACCAACCCCCCCTTCCCGTTTCTGTGGCTCTTCGACCGGGATCGTTCTGGATCAAGTTGGATGGGTGACTTTCTTTCGTTCTTTCTTTCTTTCTTTAGACGGGACAATGCACATTAATGAACATTCCAGACATGAAAGTGAAATTAATCCGCTAATCATGATCTCATGTAAACATGCCGTATTTAGCTAGAAGCTGATTTCCCTCCGTAGTCCCTACATAAAAACCCAACAATACAAAGATAACAAAATACAGGAGGAAAAATAAAACTACCTAAAGAGTTGATTTAAGAATACCATACCTAGTTTAAGCCTACCGTAACAAAAAAAAACTCAACTTCTTACTAACAAGTCAAATACCTAAAACAACAAAATATGTAAGTCCTATGTACTGTATAAGAGTTGGTGGGGTAGGTGGGGGGTTGCATTGGATGGAGAGAAGTGACAGACAGAAACACTGTTATCTGCATCCCTCCTCATTGAGATCCCAGTGCCTGATGTCTGCCCACGCCAGGCAGGCAACAGCAATAACATAGGGGGGGGGGAAAGGAATCTACTGTAACCCAATGTGTCTAATCCTGCCACGGAGCATGATGGCATGTTAAAGGAAGACCAACACACTCCTCCCAAAGAAAAGACAACTAAAGGAACAAGAAAGAAAAAAAGAAATGAAAAACATCCAGAGATATCCGTGTATTTGCCGCGGTGCTGTCACGCTAGGGCCCGGGCTCGGTTCCTCTCTCGGCAAACACAAAAGGATTAGTTAAAGTCACTTGAATTCTTGCCGGATTAAAACATGTACAGTACTGGTATTTCAAATGTGCTGCTGCCAACTTGGCAGTCAGTTTAACCACATTAACCCCGGCGTCCCTATTTTTGACAAACTTCTTTTTTTAAAGCACAATGCATTGCATCGCGATGCATTGTGAGCTGGTAGATCTGTTATTTTCGCTATTCATCGGCTCAAGTGGTTAAGCTACTGATTAGGAAATGTAGTGGAGCATGGTGGGATGGCAATTGTATGTATACGTTACAAATGGGATGCAAAGTGTTGGATTTCTGTGTCAATAAAAGGTCATGCCGTGTCACAGGAGTACTTTAAAGGCCTGGTTGAGGGAGTCAGAGGTGACGTGCGTCTCTGAAAGGTGCTATCTTGGGCGCTGCCATCGTCTCTCTGTGCTCTCTGGTGGCCGGGGCAGGGAGTGTGGGAGCAATTCTGGAACTACAGTATACAGTTGCCATGGGACTGTTTTTTCTGTTTTGCTTCTCCCCTCTGCTGGCGTTAATCAGATCCACATGGAGACAATTTGGGGCCACGTCCATGCAGCGTATATACAACATAGGGATTCACATACTGCCAGGCGGGCAAGCCAAGGTCACCTTACATTTACCCGTAATGAAACAGGCGGTTGCACTGTAATTGCACACGGGCAGTTTTGCAAACGACTCAATTTTCTCTATTTTTTTTTCTTCATATTTTCAAACAGTCCAGCTCTGATTAAAATGGTAGCCTTTTGGAGAAATGCATCCATGAGCTCTTTTGCAGAGCGCGTATAGAGAGGAGGTGCTGGCCATACAATAACACGCATGCAACACGATACAGCGAGCTGCCGAACCACCGCTCTGAGGGATGCTTTGGGAAAGAGGGGGCAAACAGTTGTGGAAAATATCTTCCTTTTCCTGCTCTGTGGACTGGACAAAAGACATTCTGTGCCATTTGAACTGGTCATTAAACTGTTTACTGTGAGCTTGCGGCAAAGAAGTCAAAAAGTCTGCATGGAAAGAAATGGCGCTTTAATAACTCTCCCATGGGAGACAGCCATTTAATTTAATTTTGTGAAAAATTGCCGTCCTGAACCTCAGCATCCATTCATAAAAATGGTTCTTCTGTGAAATGCTGAGCCCATTCTGTCTGTCTCAGAGATTACCATTATATAAAGATAAATGACCATGCTAGGAAAAGGCTCCGCTCTGTGTGTGTATGTGTGTGTGTGTGTGTGTGTGTGTGTGTGTGTGTGTGTGTGTGTGTGTGTGTGTGTGTGTGTGTGTGTGTGTGTGTGTGTGTGTGTGTGTGTGTGTGTGTGTGTACGTATTGTATGTCTCGGAGTGTGTGCGTGCGCGTGTGTTTACATGACCTATGCGTGTATTCAGGAGTGCACGTCTTCAGCACATGACTTCCGAGACAATGAACTTCCTGTCCTTCGGGTCACATGCGTGGCACAAAGAATCACAAGTCAAACGTTACAATAATGTATGTATTTCGAGTTGAAATGCACTTTCACTCCTGATTTTCACATGTACTGTAAGCTAATAGCTTAACATTAATGGCAGTATTCGACACATTTCTATATTACTCAGTCATGACTCCCTGTTTTTTTCCAACGTTTGCCACGCACCCCGTTTTCCAAATCCTATACGGTCTCATTACGGAGTGCAGGGGCTGTAGTCTGCCAATTACACCAGTCCCCTCTCATTAAGCAGCCCATTATTCCCATCGGGAAGACAAAGCGAAAGAGGAAATGAAATAAATGCAGAGCAGCAGTCTAAAATGACTGGCTTCTGAACTGAGCTGCCGTTCCTCCTTGTTTATAGCGTCTGTCCACTTACTTGCCTTTTCCATCACTCTGACGCAGCGCTCTGCGCTGAGCGGACACAAGTCACGCAGCCCTCGTCTGCAGCGGTTAGATGGCATGCGGCCCAAGGCCGCGAGCTGCAGAAGTCAAAAGCGTATGCATAGGCTACTCTGTCTTATAAGGAAACGTTACTTTTACGCATAATAATAATAATAATAATAAACTTTATTTGTATAGCACCTTTCATGACATGAAATGCAGCTCAAAGTGCTTTACAGAGCAAGAATACAATTACAGTTACAACCAATTTAACAATAAAGCAAACAAAAATAAAATAAAAGCAAAAGCATAAAACAACATTAAAATAGGCAATACAGTGAGGAATTAAAAATCAACCAAAGAATCAGCTAAAAGCAAGAGTGAAGAAATATGTCTTGAGCTGTGCTTTAAAGCTATCGACAGAGGCTGCCTGTCTTAGGTGTAATGGGAGTTTATTCCACACTGTCGGTCCGTAAAAGCAGAATGCTGCTTCACCGTATTTTTTATATGTCATTGTAGGCACCTCGAGCAGGTCAGCACTTGAAGACCTGAGGGCCCGGTTTGGAACATATCTCTCTAGGCAGTCAGAGAGGTAGGAAGGTGCCAGACCATTTAGAGCTTTATAAACTATTAAAATAATTTTAAAATCAATCCTAAAAACAACCGGGAGCCAGTGTAGTGAAGCTAGAACATAGGCATATGCATAGGCATAGTATTGCTTCTAACGACTATAGTTTTCATGTCAAGGACTCCCAAATTGATGTATATGGCCACGGACCCCCATCTGAAAACGTTTTGTGCCAGGGACCCCCAGATTTTTCAAAATGTTAAAAAAATTGTCGATCAAAACTAAGAAGACACAAAATTAAATTTATAGAGGTGGCACTTGGAGTGGCTAGGAAGTGTATTGCAATAACATGGAAGTCTGACTCCCCCCTCGGCATTGCGAGATGGTTCTCAGAAAGGAACAGTTGTGTCCCTCTTGAGAAGATTACTTATAGTTTAAGAAATGGGTTTGACACTTTTTTGAAGATTTGGCAACCTTATTTGGACTATATGGAAACGT
Source organism: Gymnoscopelus braueri (assembly GCF_963280865.1). Classification (NCBI taxonomy): domain Eukaryota; kingdom Metazoa; phylum Chordata; class Actinopteri; order Myctophiformes; family Myctophidae; genus Gymnoscopelus; species Gymnoscopelus braueri. Next base: position 30,707,640 of record NC_137623.1, read on the forward strand.
TGTCCCTACCTCAACTTGTATCAGAGATGGTATGGGTTGTTATCTACAGCTATCTTGGTCTAGATCTATCATTTCTCGAAGCTACTTAATGTTTTTACAACAGATTTGTCTCTTCTTGATGTTCCTTTTCTTTCTTTTTTGTACCTTTATTTTTATTATGTTTTGATTATTTTTATCTGTGCTGTCTTTATGTATGTGGGTTTGTATGTGTGGAGGGGGGAGGGATGTGGAAGGGGTTGTATGTATACTTTGTTAAAAATTAAAATGAAAAAAAAAAAAAAAAAAATCGATGTACGAGCTTCGCCGTGAGCTTGTACATCTGCAAATTTTGAATAGCCAACGGATAAAATATGGGTAAAGTGGTTACATTTATTGTGATGCTGAATTAACATATTTTGGCTGGGGACCCCCTGGAGAAAAGACCCCTGTTGAGAACCACTGGTCTAATGTAGAATGTAACTTTAAACAGTCCCAAGTTGAAACATAAAAGGTATCTTCGATGATAGTCATCGAATACAGTCCCAAAAAACATGTCAAACATAAAATAGCTCTCATTCAACTTCACTCATCGAAGGCATAGGTGAGTCATAATATGAAAAGATATCACTTAAGCCCCCAAAAATTTACCGGTAGTATTGGGCACGCCAAATAACATACTGTACAAAAAATCTAAGATTTCCGCAAAGGCGTCATTTTCAAGATGGCATTCAAAATGGCAGCCGGCCAAGCTTAAAATGGCTATATATTTCAATAGAAAAAATATTTATACAAATGATTTTTCACTTGATTCTGGTACCTCTAGAAATGCTCATGAACATACAAAAACATCTAGGAAAATATACCTTCCGGAAAGACTTTTCAATATGGCGTCCAAAGTGGCGGCCGGGAGCTTACAGTGGCTATCTCAATAGCAAACAAATTACATATAGCTGTCATTGGTGGAGGTTATGCGTTACGAGCTCAGTCCTTTCCCTCCTGCCCTCTTTGAAGCCAGAAACGTCTTCCGCAAGCAGTGCCGGATTTATAGGAGTTGAGGCCCATGGGCTAGAGTAATTTTCGAGGCCCCAGTGCGCAGTTTTTGGTTTCTTTATTTCGGTTTTAAGGTTAGAAAAAAACTATTTGATCATAAAGAAATAAAAATAAAAATAAAAAAATAAAAAATACACCAAAAAATCGGAGGCCCCCCCAGTTGGAGGCCCGTGGGCTGCAGCCCACCCTAGCCCAACGGTAAGTCCGCCCCTGTCCGCAAGGCAGATAAACCACAACTAGCCCATGCAATCTGTGATAATGCTAGTGATGCAATCCTAGATTAAGTACCAGAAACAGAGCATTACGTTCCTGATGGAGGTTCACTCCTTCACAGAATACCATGGAAGCATGGAGAAAGCTATGGTAAAATTGTGCAGTCATATGCAGACTTCACCATCCAGCATTATGGCTTAGCTTGTGTTTGATGGCTATGAGGATCGGCCATCTTAAACATAATACCAAATGCTTCATCTGCTAAAGACGTTTTCTAACAATGTGAAATGACTGAAATTGGTTGTTCGGTTTGTGCGTTGATGTACTGTAAAAGTTGACGGGGGTTTGTTTTGTGGTCAAACTTGTCATGAGTCCAAAAAGCAGAGGGAGGCCTCGAGAACAAGCCTGCATCATACCATGGATTTATGAAAATCCTGAAGCTGGACACTACCTACAAGATTACATAGCCCACATGGATTTCACAACACATAATAACCTACTGCAGTTGTGATTGTAGGCCTATCCCGCAGACCAGCAGACTGAAGGTAGGTTAACAATTCCAAAGTAGAGATGGTTGACCATGGAGGGAGGTGGTGGACGTTTGAATGTTGTCAATTTCTTTCCAATATGACTGCTGTGCAGAGCCTATTGTAGTTCAGTGAATAGAATCTTAGTCAGCAATTTGCTGTGGCCAGTCTTTCTGTTGTGTATTGACTTTACTGCTCCTAATCAAATTTAAGAGTGAAAATAAACAACATTTTCAGGTGTCTAGTACAAATTGACATTAATGTCTATAAGGACATTTAAAATAAATCAAAGTGATGACTGATAGTATAGTAGAAGGAACAAACTCACCCGTAAATGGTACAATTACAAACACTATGCATACAGTATATCAGACTTGAATGTTTATAGTTCATTTAAGTAGCAATGCGAGCGTAATCGACTCTGATTTCAGATTTGGAATTGAAGAACATTTAATCCAAATGCAAATGGTTCTTGCTGCTTTTCTTGGATCGCCCAGGAGAAGCCAAATAATTTCTTTTGATTACCGGTAATGAGTTAGGGAAACACTTCCCAATAGTCTAAACGCAAGATACATCAAATCAAGGGTCTAATGTGGCGGGTGGCTTACCAGTGCGATTATGCAAGTAAAATAATAAATAAATTGCTGGATAAACAACTTAACTTTGTAAGCTGAGGCTCGTTTTCTCCAACTCCCCTCTCTTCCTCCAAAACTCCATCTCTAAAGAAAATATTCCTAACCATCACCGCCCTCTCTCCTCCTTGGAAACTAAATGACAGCATTACACTGTGCATTCCTGCCTGCTGAAGTTTTTTGGCTCATATTTCTCTGTTTGGTAGAATTTTACACCAAATGAGTCAGTGGATGCAGCTGCCGAAGCCTTAAGCTTAAGCCTTCGACGTGTGAGAGCCAAACATTACACATTACACTTATGCTTCAGCATGTATTTGTTTTGAATGCTAAAGATGGGACAAGGTTCGGGTGGAACACCGAAAGTAGCAGATAACTCTGTGCAATACATTGTGGTGCAACACGTTGTGAGCTTGTAGATCTGCTCTTTTTGGTTTCGCGACACCAGGGCACAACAATAAATCAGGCATGGGAGTGGTAGACCCAGGCTTGGTTAGGGTTCATATCCCTCTCCTGTACCACTCGCCAACTCACTACTCACCACCACCCTGCTGCAAAGCTAGGCTAAACGCAAACAATAACAGCCTGCACCCCCCCCCCCATCTCACTTCCCCTGTAAGTCTATTTACCTACGTGTCAAATTAACTTTCAGGCTCCACTGGAGACCCCAGGTTTCGGTTTGCCAATTTGTGAAGGAAGTGCGCCGCTTTTGCCTTCCACACGGATCGAATATGAACCTGGACAATATATCCAGTTGCTGGGGAAATGCGATATCCAAACAAACCGGCCGGGGAGACTGTTGACTCAGGATATTGCTAATGTTTTACATTGGCCGACACAAGCCCCCGCTCTGTCACGGCCACGAAATATGCAGCAATATGCAGCCTATCAACAGGATCCAGGAACCCGACAACTGTGCAGGCTTTTGATAGGGCAAGGAATCACCCCAAAGAGACGTGAACCTTCCCATCCCACACAGGCATGCTTCCGAAATGAAATAGTGCGGTGGGGCATTTGTTACAGTGTTAGCTGGGGCGTGCAATCTTTTCATCACCGGCAGTCCATTCTTCATGATGAAGTTTTCTATCGTTCCTCATCCAATGCTCTCTCTCTCTCTCTCTCTCTCTCTCTCTCTCTCTCTCTCTCTCTCTCTCTCTCTCTCTCTCTCTCTCTCTCTTTCTCTCTCACTGTCTTTCTCTCCTCTCACTCCCTCTTTCACCTCTTACGTTTACTCCCATGCGTTTTCACCTCTGCTCAGAGTGAATGAACAGTGAAGTAGACACAGCTCTGGTCAGGTCACTGTGGTGCTGAGAAAGCCTTGCCAGGTTCAGTGGGAACATTTTGAGAGCTTATCTCCTGTTTGCCCACACCAACCCCTCGTCTGTCAACCTCCTCGCTATCAGACCGCCATCAGCTCCAGCTAAACCTGGGGGTTGATGGTCCATGCACTGACCAGTGCATAAGATCAGAATGAACTCAGTGGGCTGTTTCCTCCCATTATTCAGTATACAATGAGAGAAGGTCAAGAGAGAGAGGGAGATATTTAATAACACAGGAAGTCTTAGGGTTCAGGCAGTATTTCTTTGCTTGGAGGCCTGCCCCTCCTTCCGATCACAAACACAAAGCCGTTATCGCAGTAGCCAGTTTGCTTTGGCAGGTAGACAGGCGGTAAATAAAGGATCTAACACCAGGCGGCAAGTCACACACAGACAGCAAACAGTGTCTTTCAATGGAACTATTGCTTGGATGAATCTCGCGGCTTGCCGGTACGCTTGCACGACCGGAGGGACAGCCAATTAAGAGAGTGCACAGATGTGGGCCAACCAGGCCTTTATGGTTGGATGAACATCTATCAATACAAGCCAAGCTGTCCATGTTTTCGAGGCAAACTCTCCTCTTGAAGTGTTTGTGAGGGAAAATAGGATGTTCTTTTACGATGCCCCCTTTTTTGTGAATAAACCTCATTTACGAGAGGGGGAAGTAGGCAATGGAAACTCAAACATAAAACAGAAGCTCTTCAGTAGTTGCACGCACGCATACTGACAAACGCTCACTAACAGTACCACACAAGTATACATGCAGCCTCTGAAATGCATGCAGGCGCATACACACGTATACAAGGAAATTCACATGAAATGAACTTCCTTGCTTCACCGCATTTGGTAAACACACACACACACACTACGCACACACACACACGCACACACACACACATGCACGCACACACACACACACAAACATGCACAGCCTAACCACCCAACCGATCCCATTTAAAGAAAAAAAAAGAAACACAGACAATGGCGCGAGTCTCCGGACCAGGGCAAGCGAGTGACACACACACACACACAGGGCTATAATTCCCCACATTCTGGGGAGCCTTTCCAAGCCATACTGACGTCTCTGAGACGGGAGCTAGACGGGTAATGGCCAGTGTTTACAACCACAAACTTCCCCCATCACTATACTGTAGGACTGACTCTATAAGTAGCACAGAGTAACTGAGCAGACATGGCAGCTTTAATCCCAACCGATTCCACAGGGACAATTGGGGGGGGGGGGGTTGGAAGAGAGGAAGGAGATGGGAGTGGGAATTAGAGAGGATACGCAGAGACGAAACGAGCGAGCCGGACAAGACAGAGACATCAGGGTGAAAACGTCCGTGGAGAACCAGAG
>NC_137623.1:30712910-30727910 GCF_963280865.1 Gymnoscopelus braueri
CTGTGGGTGGAGGGGTGGGGGGCGATGGGGGGGGAGGCGGGGGCGGAAGAACGGCATTTCTGAGGTTTTTCAGACACCATATTTGTCTAACATTTCTACCCGTTTAGAAAGAGTTCAGCCGCAGTTCAGGGAACAGAGAAAGTCCATTTACACTGGTCGCCTCCGACAAAACCCCCCCCCCCCGGCCTTATACGTTCCACCCGCGACGTGGGTGCACATGTGCGCACGCGCACTCAATAGTGCACACGCACTTAAAGGCGCACTTGCCCACATTGCACTCGGGCGGCACACACTTAATGGCACCCTTGCGCGCGACCGCGCGTACACATGTGCTCGCCTGCAGTCTAACACATGATGAAGCCCCGTGCCCACACAAGTGCACGGAAACACATGAAGACGTACGTGCCTGTACAAGCGTACGTACGGAAACAAACACGCCCACATATGCACATGCAACAGATGCAACGGATGCACAATCATAACCTGCATATGCCAAGCTTCACATACACCGCTCGAGAAAATCGAGATGTTATATGTGTGTGTATTGACCAACATCCTTTCACGCATGTGTGTGTGTTTGTGCACGCTTGCCTGCACATATATATTGTCTCTGTTGGGTGGAAACCTTATATGTCCAAAACTGTTACTTTTCAAGAAGAAGTTTCGAGCTTGTGGATCTGCAACTTTTGATGCTTTTGTGTGACGCTGTAGAGTAATCACGTAGGGCATTAATTTACGAAAAAACACAAGAGGTTAAAATATGGAGATGGGAGGTTTCTGCCCGACAGCGACGATATATACACACTATTGTGCACAAGCATATGTGTATGTGTGTGTATGTGTGTGTGAGCATGTGTGTGTGCATTGTGCATGTGTACGACTCGAGTGTGTGTGTGCGCGTGCGTGCGTGCGTGCGTGCGTGCGTGCGTGCGTGCGTGCGTGCGTGCGTGCGTGCGTGCGTGCGTGCGTGCGTGCGTGCGTGCGTGCGTGCACGCTACGGTAACAAAGCGGCGCTCTGCAGTCAGCCGGCGGGGGCGTCTCTCCTCTTGATTGATAAAGCCATCTGATTTACTCTTTTAATTAAAAGCCTGGCCCGGCCTCATAGGGCAGGCCCCGTGTGTGTCAATGTGGCGCTGCTCTGCTGCGGCCCCCCCCCAACATCCACGACCGGGGAGACCCAGTCACCGACTGCTGCCCTGCCCCCGGGGGCCAAGGCAGGGAGGGCAGGCACCATGAGACAGAGAGAGAGAGAGAGAGAGAGAGAGAGAGAGAGAGAGAGAGAGAGAGAGAGAGAGGGAAGGATGTGTCGGGCTGAGTGGTGGGAGGGAAGGAGAAAGAGAGCGAGTGGCGATAGAGAGCGAGAAGATAGAACAGCCTGGGTTTATGAGCAGTGGAGGTTGGGGGGGGGGGTGGAGGAGGTGCGGAGGCGGTGGCGACCGCCATGGATCAGAGACACTGACGCCTCCAGACAACAATGCACTGCCCCACTCCCCCCCGCTGTAATCCTGTGATTCACCGGGGCTCAATAGAGGACATTTGATAGCGGATGATAATGAAGCTGCAACCTCAGACAGGCCCTCCTGTCTTCCAGTGGGGCTTTCCTCACCAGGCAGAGACCCAGCTACTTTAATAGAACCCGGGCCCAAAATTCTGCAAGAAATCTACAAATCCACATCTTATATATCATCTATTTTCGGTGAAGATATTTAGTGTAGAAGGGAAAGAATTAGGCTATAGACCCCTGGGGGACTCCGGTTAACTAAGTATTATGGTTTAAGTGGTTAATGTAACCCGGGGCCCGCCGTCAGCCAGGCCGTTCACTCGCTCTCTCAGGATGGCTGGGGTGGCTCTGCTCGATGATGAGATCATTGAGTCCTCAGGGAGTCATTGTGAAAGCTAGCCAGTTACACTGCAATATCATGTCCAAAGTGTGTTCGTTTTTTCCCCCCTGTTATTTATTCATTTATTCATTTTTTGTTGCCAGTTGCACAGATATAGTCATAGGCCTGTGAGACTATACATGTTTTATGGTCCCATCTACATGTTTGCAACGTTGTTCGAAGCTTGTTCCAGCCACGGAAATTGCTTTTAATGACAGTGCCATTGTTTCCGCACGAATCGTCAGCCACGAATCGGCGCGTAAGAACAGCACGCGCGATTTATACCCCATCTAATGCTTTTCCTCGCGGCAGGCTTTCATGCACAGCCTCGCCGTTAAGGGCCTATAAAGTTGGCTTTAAGCGGGATAAATGTCAGCCAAATTACCCAACTTTACAGAAAAATGGGTGATAGGGTAGCTAATACAATAAGAAGGCTTATTTAAAAGGACTCCTGTTCAGTCATCAGTTCTGTAACATCGGCAGGGGGGAGAAGGGAAAGCAGAGGGGGCACGCTGCACGAGAGCGACTCCCCTCTGCGATGTGTGTGGTAGACTTAGCGCTGAGAGAGGCTTCCAAGTTTCGTTGCGTTCCACACAAGAGGGACGCAGGGCCAAAGGCTTTTCACGGCAAGAGGGCTTTCCAGCCCAATGAAAGTAATATGTTAGCACTGAAGGGAGGGAGAGAGGGAGGGAGGGAGGGAGGGAGGGAGGGAGGGAGGGAGGGAGGGAGGGAGGGAGAAAGAAATATAAATCTGTTGTTGTTTTTCCTCCTTTGGGGAAAATCCATTGTTTTCCTCTGGTGCCTGGAGACTGCGGAGAGGCTGGGAGGTGAGAGCGTGCACGTATGCACACACGCACATGCTTGTTCTCTTTAAATCTAGAAAAATGCACGAACATGCAACCATACACACAGGCATAGGCAAACACATGTACACATGCACAAACACAAGCACACACACCGACACACGCACACACGCACGCACGCACGCACGCACGCACGCACGCACGCACGCACGCACGCACGCACGCACGCACGCACCCACGCACGCACGCACCCACACACACACGCACATGCACATGCACATGCAGGGCTAAAATGAATCCTAGCTAAAATGTGGTGTGGTGATGAGAGGTTTGGCTCTGGTTAGATCTGGTTGTAGCCTGGAGGGGCTGCTCTCCTCCTGACGTCCCTGCAGCCTTGTCATCATCCACTGCCCTCTGAAAACTACACTGTAATAAGTTACACACAATCCCCTCCCTATGGTCCCATGGTACACTGCCACTCCCATTTCAATGCACGCTGATGATACTATTGGTCAGTGATTCTCAAACGGTGGTCCGCGCGTTTTTTTTTCTTTTTTTTACCGTACAACACTTGAGTAAATGTACTTAGTTACTTTCCACCTCTGCACCTCAGTGCAAAGCAGGTCTTCACATTAAAGGCAGCCTCCAATTTGCTGAGCTATACTGTGTATGTTGTTATTTCTCCATACTGTGTGTTGCTAATTTATAGGCAGGCCAATGGTATGTTTTCCTCCACATTGGGCCATAGTCCCCACATTTCATGCTAAGGGGGTCCACAGACACATTCTTAGCTATAAAGGGGTCTGAGCTGGACCAATACGTATTTGTTGGTGAAGCTCAGAAGGTGTGCGTGTGTGTGTGTTGAGCACATCCTTCTCATCAACATAGTAATCCTCATAAGTATCATCATCCTCATCATCATCATTCTTATAATTATCATCATCATCCTCATAATTATCATCTTCGTCTTCCTCCTCCTCCTCAGTTATCATCATCCTCATGATTATCATCATCGTCATCATCCTCATAATTATCATCATCGTCATCATCTTCATAATTATCATCATCGTCATCATCCTCATAATTATCATCATCGTCACCATCCTCATAATTATCATCATCGTCATCATTCTCATAATTATCATCATCGTCATCATCTTCATAATTATCATCATCGTCATCATCCTCATAATTATCATCATCGTCACCATCCTCATAATTATCATCATCGTCATCGTTCTCATAATTATCGGCGGCGGCATCATCATCGTCATCATCATCAAGCATCCACCCTAGCGAAGCCTCCCTGAGCTGGAGTAACTAGAGCTATAGGCTTGTAGAGCACCGAAGTCCTGACGTCACTGCTGCTAGAGGGCGCTATCCCGCTGGGTCGCATCGCTATTTTTTTCGTTTCTAGCTTTTATATTACTCTTTAGTAAAATTTCAAGCTTCAGTCGATGCTTTATAGCCATATGAGCAAAATCGCCGGGTGGTGTGTTTATTTTTTTAACATTGTTCTTATATGAGGTGATCTAAGATTCCCCTATGGGGATTTCAACACAAAAAATAACGCGACCCAGGGGGATAGCGCCCTCTAGAGGCAGTGACGTCAGGACTTCGGTGCTATAGCCACATGGTTTTCTGCTGTGTTTGCCGTACTGCTTTCAGCCAGTGTTGCCATGTCTGCTTATTATAAGCGACTTTGGGCTTTGTTTGTTTCTAAAGTGTAGTTGCTTATTTGGCCTTGTTTCCTAATGTTGTTTAAACCAGTGGTTCTCAAACATTTTCCGTAGACATTATGTCCGCAGACCCCCCATCTGAAAATCCTATTTTGTGCCAGGGACCCCCATACAAGATTTGTGTTGTTAAAATTACCCCAAAAAACATTTTCAGGACTTTTTTCTCTACAAGCACACAACGCATCGCATCACGATGCGTTGTGTATAGCCGTTATGATCGGCTATTTCTTTATATTCTTCTGGACTTTTTTCATAGACGTGTTTGCTTATTTCTCTCGCAAACTCTGGCAACACTGCTTTCAGCACATTCTTAGATTTTTCTAAATCTGCTTCATCCACATGAACACTACATTATACTATTCTGGGGTGAACATTAGACGAAAATATGAAAATAATCTACAAGCTCACAACGCATCACAATGCGTCACGTGAGTTTGTATAGACCAGCTATTTTTGGCAAAGAGATTTGGTGTGGTGAGTTACCCCGTTCACATGAAAAGGAGTTATGTAGAAACTTAAATACATTCATATATATATATATATATACAAAACGGCCAATATGGAACGAGTCCACGGCACAGCTCGTATCGAAAGCCCCAATCTCCTCGTCTCTGAGCGGTCAGATGTTACCTCATGGCTGGCCGTGGTCCGCCGACTGTAAATAAACTGAGTCACATTGGGAGATTAGCTGCTTTCAAGATCCTGAGATATTGCCCAAGTCCCAGAACAATACTCCACTTTTAACATGCCCGTGCCATTTAAAACAAACCCCCGGCCTAACATTTTGCAATGTGCTGAGAGCAGGGGGCCCTGATGCAGAGGTTATGAGGAAGAGAGTGGAGACAGGGGGTGGGGCGGGTGATTCAACAATGCTGCGCTTGCTACAGCAATTAGCGATTTGCCAGACACAAACATTTTGGATGAGGTTAAGGGAAAGCGCCCTAATTGAGGGGGTGATCCTGACATTAGTTGGTAATGGCACAGAGTTTCATGACCATATATAAAACGAACCCGGTTAAAAAAATAAGTTTGAGGCACAGAAAGCACGCACGTTACACATGCATCTGTCATTATTCTGTGTGTTTGTGTGTGCGTGCCGTGGATGTGAGTGTGCATGTGTGCATGTGGTACATGCGTGTGTGTGTGTGTCTGTCTGTCTGTCTGTCTGTCTGTCTGTCTGTCTGTGTGTGTGTGTGTGTGTGTGTGTGTGTGTGTGTGTGTGTGTGTGTGTGTGTGTGTGTGTGTGGGCGGAGGCGGTCAAAACAAAATGGAAGCCACAGTTCTGTGCACACCTCGTCCCACCCTGTGGCTTTTAACGCAGCTGCTCTCGGTGTGCCGTGACAGAGAAATGTCAGGGATGTCGGGTGACTAGGGGACGAAACCGCGGCATGTTTACCCGCTCCATGGGGCCAACTATATCTCCCCTCTTCACTGGGATAAGAACGGAGTGGGGAGGGCAGGGGGAGGCGTGCCACGAGTCGTGACTTTCATTCCAGGCAGAGCTGGAGACGAGAACACCAATTATTTTTATTCTTAGTGATTCGGGTTTCTCGGGTTTTAGAGAAGAGAGGGGGGTGTGGAGTTGGTTGGATTGTCTAAATATAACCCATGAAAGCATGCATTAGGGCATTGCTGCTGCTCTCCTTTTTACTTTCTCTCTGATTCTCAAGTTGCTCATCTCCTTTCAGGTTTTTGCGTACCGCACAAATCCCCACCCTCTCTCCATTTCAAAGGCAAACGCTAAGAGACTGTTTATTGTCTTCAATGTCTTGTCGTCGTCAACAACAGCAACACGAGACAAGCGCCAGAGCTGAGTAAGTCAATGCTCAAGCCTCATTATTTGTTCCTAAAGAGCTGATTGACTCAGAGTTGCTTGAATTAACTTCTCTTCTGCAACACATAAAACACAGAATCATCATTCAGTGACTAACTTAGTTAGGGTGGCCCGTATGCAATGTTTCAGTTTCCTTTCCAGGACTCGGCCATGTTTGGTGAGATGTGTTTGTCCGTCTGTCTGTTGGGGGAGATGGAGTTTTGCTGAGCTCAGGCCTATCCAGGGACAAAGCAGGATGTCCCTGGGAGAGGCCCAAAACGGCCTTGGGGCTAAGAGGGTATGGCAGGAGGGAGGGAAGAAGGGAAGAAGGGGAGGTGTGTTTACTGTTAGCTTTACTGTCAGGCCATCGGTAAACAGGAAAGGGCCGTTCTGTCAAACCAAAGCGCTCATTAAAGCTGCGGTCCAGTCCAATGCCGTCCTGTCCGGTCCGGGGGATTTCCTCCGCACGGCCCGCCAAGTCACGGAGGGAGACAACGATGGGAGGGGGAGGGAGGAAGGGCGGATGGAAAAGGCGAGGCGACAAAAACGAGCGAGCGGCGCTGCCAGCGCTCAGTCTCCCACCACTGCCATGTGCCCCCCCCCACCTCTCACCCAACATCCCCCCCGTCACTCCCTGACCTGAGCAGGGAACTTCTGCCAAGTTTCCTCCCCAGTTCCCCAGTCCCCCAGTCAGAAGGGCCTGGGGGCTCCTGACACCAACTGAAAGGTGAAATTCAGTTTCTTCATTCATTAATTTTTTAGGAAAGTCGGTTAGGTAACCCACGCGCCAACCCCCCCCCCCCCCCCCCCAGTGTAAAATGAAATATGTAGAATATACGTACGTATGTGCACGAAGTGTGGATGAATAGTGTGCTTGTACACCCTACAAAGTCAGGAGACTCTCACTCACCCTCTCTCTCTCTCTCTGCCCGTTATGTAAATGAGGCCCGGTCTCATGAATGTTGACAGTCAATGCATGATGCAATGGTTAAAGCCATGCTTTGGTTTTTCCATACATCCTGATGGACCTACGACATGTGGGCACGGGGGGAGCAGAATATCAAGCTGTTCCTAAAACTCCTAAAAAGTTACACTCCATGACTATTACTTGCTTAATGCTTATTATGCACCCCACTGTGCATACATGCAATGAGATTTGAATGAGATGTTCTCGAGATACGCTGGGGGAACACTCACTCACTCACTCACTCACTCACTTACTCACTCACTCACACACAGAGATTTGCGTAATTTATAGGATAGAGTAGGCCAATGCCCATTGTTGGATGTGATGCCCATTGTTGAGAGCACATGCCCCTCTGGTTGTGCAGTGCCCATAGTACCCGTTGTGCCCCTCTAGCCTGCTGTGCCCGTTGTACCTGTTTTCAGTGTGCTTAGTGCAGTGCCCATTATCGTGGTGTAAATGACGTCGGTGATCGGACCTCATGTTGATGACATTGCAGATCTCCATGCATTAGCATGGGAGGGATGCGGATGGACGGTCGGGTGCAGAGATCTCCATGTATGGGCAAGGGGGGGGGGGGGTGGACAGACGTACAGATGGATGCAGAGATTTGTGGACGTTTTTGGACTGCTGATCTGGCTGACATTTAACATGCGTGGATGTGCTTGAAAGTAGCAGTGGTCCCGTCAGAGCAGGTGGGGGTGGGGGTGGGGGGTTAGGTGTGGAGATAAGGGCGCCCTGCTGAGGTGTTACTGAGCATTTACAGAAATCACACAGACCCCCTCCCTTCTCTCCTCCTCCTCGCCCCTTGTTTCTCCTCCCTTCTATCGCTCCCCTCTTCAGACCCGGCACTCACGTCTCACTCGCTGCACTATCTCGCCTCCACCCGTCTTAATCGCCTCTCTCTCTCTTAACCCTCTTCTTCTTTTGTCTCTAGCCCACTACTGCTCTTTATCTCTCCTCTCTGTCTCCGGCGGTCTCCTCCTTCACCCTCTGCGTCTTCAGGCCTCACGTCACACCTCACCAGATCCACTGTGGCCCGACTCTGACCTGGATGGTGTAAGCCCCAGCCAGGAAATGAACGCCTATGCCTATGACTTGCTGTTTAGCTATTGTCATCGGCGTCGACACTGTCGCTGTTTTATGCGATGAGGGTGGTTTTGTGGGCACATCCGTCGTAACCTCGTTCCTCGCCTTCAATTGTCTCTAAACGAGCGGTTTGGCTCTGTAGAGGTGACAGATAGGAGATTGTCAGTGGGAACGAGATCAAATGAAGACCTTGTATGGATCTGTCACAATGTTACACACAAAAGAGAGATTCCTTAGTGGGAACGCCATATCCTGTAGGTCCATTTAAGTCACAAGACCTAATGCCTATTGAAACAGCTGCTGTGGTTTCCCCACCAAAAGAATGATGAAGTTTCAGAGAGAGAGAGTGAGAGAGAGAGAGAGACAGTCCTCGTCTGAGCCGACCGGGGGGATACGAGGCCTGACTTCTGCAACAATGCCAAGAGGAGATGATAGGCCACAGTAAAACCAGTCCGAGGCATCTAATTTGGGGAGCCTTGGACGGCTCACAAAATACCGAGGAGAAAGGAGAATAGCTTCCTTGGTCGACATGGAAATTGTCTGGTGGGGGGGGGGGGGGTGCATGGGGGCTGGAGTCGGAGCCAATTAAAACAAACATGAAAATAAGTGAAGTCGCCTCGCTGTCAAGACAGCTGAGATTAGGTGGTCTTTTTTGTGTTGTCTTTCTTTGCAAAGAACCCACGTCTGCAAAAGTGTGTTGAGAGGCATTCTGACGCTGGCTGTCATGTCTTTCCATCTGCCGCTGTGGTGCGGTGTTACGTGGAGGGCTTATGGCGACCCTCCCGTCATATTAGCGGAGGAGACCCGTTTGAGGAATGAGAGGATGTCCCACCTCCTCTCCCCCCCTCCTACACGGCCCCTGTGTGATGGTTTCCACTTCCTGTTTGCGCTCCCCCTCTTTCCTCCCTCTGCTCCCCTCGCTCAGGGACATCTGGGGAACACATTGAAACGCTGCGCTTGCTGCCACCAACTAAACCACACATTAAGTACTAACACACGCACACAGGCACGAAGAATCTGTGCGTCATTCGTGCGTTTTGTGTGCTGGCGTGTACGCTGCAGCACAACACACAACAGAGATACAACAGCACTTTGCTTTCTGGTCTTTTATTATTGCCCCCTCCCACTCTTCATCTCATCTCTCCTCGTCTCAGAATTTCTCCTCATCTCTTTCTGTCTCTCCCCATCTCTCCTACTTAACCACCACCTCTCTCTCTCTCTCTACTCAAGTGTTCAAGGCTATTATCCCATGACTGCTGACCTGTGGCTTGGCTGACAGGGAGGTCAAAGAGGAGAGCGATAGGAAGGGAGATGAGGCAGAAAAGTGCGGGGCCGGGTCAGATGGTGGCACCAGCGGGCCCCAGACAAGGCTATCGCCCCGGGGACAGGTCAGCTCCCAAAAGACAGCGTGTGTGCACACGCATGCATGCTCGTGCGCACAGAAACAAAACCCACATACACATTCCTACCTACCTATAGGCACAGCCACGCGTTCACTGCCTTAAAGGAGTAGTTCACCCCAAAAAAATACTTATTTTCTATCAATTGCACACCCCATGAAGCCTTGAATTAATGTTTTAATTTTTAATTTTGCTGCATTCCTAAGTCAATAATTTGACGACCGGGTGTATTTCCGGTAGGAGACATAAAGAGTCTACTTTGTGTCTCCTACTGGATACATTAGCACCTTTCCGCCGTTCATCAAATTATTGGCTTGGGAATGCGGCAAAAACTAAACAAAATCATGAATTCAATGCTCCATGGGGTGTGTAATTGATAGAAAATAAGTCATTTTTTGGGTGAACTACTCCTTTAAGGCTGCAGCATACTTCTTGCAGAGACGAAGTTTGGCAAGGTCATAAGAACAACATGACATAATGCCGGGGAGAAAACGAGAAGAAACAGAGAAGACGCGCGCCGAACATCCTTTCAGTATTTCTTGCTCCTCGAAGATTTTCGAACGAGCCGATCGAACGTCAAGATATCAATGTAAACATTTTGTGTGATACGGGTCACAAACTCAAAGTGCTCATGATTTATAACATTTTATTGACGCAATCAGATCCAGGAGGCAAAATCACCACTCCAGCACTGTATACAATGGGCGGGGTCTAACGTTCAGCACTCATGCCACATCGAGAATAAAACAATTTAGTCCATAATGAGCCTGTTTGGTTTTGCCAAGCCAAAACTAAATTGCCTATTTTTTAAGTATGTTTCATTGAAGCCACCGCAGTCCCCCTCTCACTTGACTGTGGCAAAAAAAAAGCGACATAATCAACTTCTTGCAGAACCCACCCGGGAAATTGAGTGGCTATTCCAACATTGTGTGCCCATTATCTCTGAGTGTGAGCAGCAGGATAGGTTGAGCTAACTCGGCCTGCATGGCGACTGGACATGACATCAACGTATAACAATCAGCTGATAACTGTACACAGTAAAATCCTCAATGTATAATTCATCCATTTGTAACTGACGGTGTACACATGTAACCAAATGAGGGTCCATTAAGGTTACATGTTTACACTCTCACACTCAGGATTTTATTGTGTTTGTAGGCCCTAGATACACAGGCAGACAGATGGCGCTACGTACAGATAGCTGAGAATAGAAATGGGAGACGCATTCCTTCCTCCTGTTTTTATTATGATAATTGAAAGGGGGGTGGTGGGGTGTGGGGTTCTGTGTTTGCTCTGAGGTATCTAACCCCCCCACCCCCCCTCCACAATCGCCCCTGTTCCCCAAACAAGCCTGATTTATCTGAGCGCTATCGCAAAACAACGGCCCTGTTAACCATTGGCTGTGTGGACGGTACAGAAACAGATAAGATTTATACACATATGCCTGAAATGGTGCCAAGAGATGCAGTGGCTACAGAGTATATCTGGGCTGTCTACGTCTACTTCCTGAGTCACGGTCGGGATATGACAAGTATTTTCTCTCCTCCTACATATCTTTCTTTATAGGACAGGTCTTTGGCACGAGCTAAAGCGCTAATATTTCCATTGTTTCTCCTTTAATGGGATGCAGCTCAGAATATGTGGTTTCTTTACTGGGATTGTTGGAGGCAAGGCAATTCGAGACCTCCTATTCTAACAGGCTGCCGTTAAATGTGGTTTTGATTGATTGTTTGATTGATTGATTGATACATTTTAATAGGATTCAACAAACAGCATCTCATAGCCATATGAGAAAAAAAATCGAGAGGATAGCACTTACAGTAAAAGCATTACTTGAAACACTTATTTCCAAAGTGGTCTTCGGTGTAAAACAAACAAACATTACAAACACATGGAAATAAATAATCAAAATAAGCATATAACAAAGATGAAAAAGAAATCCCTCTAGTATCACTTAAAATAAAAAACAATTTGCCACGTAATTAAAAACAACTAAAACAATATAACAAGCACTCATTTAAAACACTCGACTGTACATGTTTATCCACTTGTTATTACTTCAAGTTCATCATTAGCTCTGCCCACAATGGCCTCCTTCACTCTTTTTGTAAAAGTCCTTTGATTGGCTTTGTTTGGTGCTTAAGGGTAGACTGTTCCTTAATAAAATCCCTATATAAGATAAGAAATGCATTTCTAGCCGTCACTTAATGCTTGCTCTTGTATCACAATTGAGTGTTCTTAATCATGTCTATTTGAAAGCTCATGTACTTTGGTGCATGTTTTACTCCAGTCTCTACAGGCAGTAGACCTATTTCTTTCATTTGTGCTGGACTGCTGTGTCCTGGTAGGAGCCTTTAGCATGTATCTAATAATGTTATTCTGCGCTACATCAAGTAGCGCAGAATAACGCTTTTAGTAGCATTTTGTGCTACTTCAAGTAGTGCAAAATGCAAATATTTATATATTTTTGGTAGTTCACTATACGTAAATATTCTTTGTAAAGTCAAAGGTTGGTCACTGGGACAATGAATTAATGGTCCTGTCACTCTCACAACTTTCAGACCAGTTAAGCAACACTTTACACAACTCTTTATTAGATCACTGCCAACTTCATGGTCACAAGCTGTGGCTTGTATAGGTCAGGGAAGGAGTCTGTGTGTGTGTGTGTGTGTGTGTCTGTGTATGTGTGTGCACGCACGCACGAGCGAGCGTGCATGTGTGTGCGTGTGCGCTTGCGTGCGTCAACACACAAGAAAACATGTATGCATTCACACACACACACACACACACTCATGCACGCACACACGCACGCAGGCAGGCACACACCCACCCACCCACCCACCCACACACACACACACACACACACACACACACACACACACACACACACACACACACACACACACACACACACACACACACACACACACACACACACACACACACACAAACCCACGCACGCACTAGCACACTCTTCTTCAGACAGACAGCAGATTCCTTTGAAGAGGGCTCTGATGTGAAAGGAGATAATGCATCTCTCTCTCTCCCTCTCTCTCTCTCCCTCTCTCTCTCTCTCTCTCATGAGAAGGAAGCGTGCTCTGGCTACTGGCCGTCCGGACAGGCCCTGACACGCTCTCTCTGTGTCAGTGTGTGTGTACTTGTGTTTGTGTGTGTGCGCGACAGGGCATGGTGGCTGACTAGACTGGAGACAGCAGTTGGTGCAGATTCTTCATTTCCCAGGAGCGGGAGTGGTGTGGCCGCCCGGGCGCGGCCACAGGCACAGCCCTGTGGACCCCTGGAGGAACACTGGCTCTCTCTGTGAGCAGACATGAGGGAGGAGGGGGACCCCGGGATCCCACACCCCCACCGGGGGCCTGTAACTCTACCCCAGAGATAGCCATCACAACCCTGGGCCCTCTGCATGCCCTGCCTGCCCCCTCCCCATGCACACCAATGTGGCCCCCTACTCCAGGGTCACCGACTCACCGAGGAGGGGGGCGTGGGTTGGGGCAACACTTTCACATCAATGCTGGCCTGTCTGGAGTCCTGGCATAGCTCCGGTGGAGCCGATAACTGACTCGCACATTTACACCGTCTTTGTTTTAAGCCCGGACCGGCTTGCCTGGCTCATGTTGTCTTTGCCTCTTTACAAGCTTGGGCCCATGCTCTGATAATGCAGAGGGCCAAATGTCTGGCGGGGCATGCCAGCTCTTCGGAAGCCGGCGTTTATCATTATAGGTGATTATATGAAATGAGCTATGATAGCGTTGCTATGAAACTTTTTTTTACGCTGTGGCTCCCCAGAGGCGAGCCACCTAGAAGAGGGTCTGCCCCCCCCCCCACACACACACACACACATTATTTTTGTTTTATAATTATGTTTACAGATTTTGTAATAGAAGACAATGGGGCTCTGATCAGTCTGAAACCTTACCCAAATCTGGCATCAAACATCAATGATATGTCATAGACGACTGATGTCATAGTTGACTGACGTCACAGTCTGGCCACATGAAGTCTGAGATCCACAATGGAGCCACGGTGCTTTTTTGTGGACCTCCAGATCTACACGATTAAAATTTCCTTCTGTATCGCACTGTGGTTATGGTTGAGAAAATGGCTGCAGTAATAGTAATGTGGAGAGGAAGCTGTCATTGACTGAGGCAAGTTTTTTTCCTTGGGGCGGCCCAGGGTTGGGACAGAGGATAGTTGCAATGATTGGGTATCGCGTGGGTCAGAATCTAAATATTTGCCTGACCTGGGCCTTGGTGCACGTCAGAGAAGAGCTTTAAAAAAGAAGCACACAGTTCTAAAAATAATTCTAGGTGCATTAGTGTGGTCGGAAGAGCACTTTAAGGGCTTGAGTGGCCCTCTATTCCCGCTGAGCTGAGCTATGCGTGACACTGCCTGTCCCTGCTGTTCTCTGCAAACACATAAATCCTCAAGTGAAATGCACACTCCACAAGTTGTCTAAGTAACATGCCCTGTGGTATCCCTGTGTAAAAAGGGGAAAAAATAAGATCATTTTATAACTGACAGGAAACCCCATGCCCCATGCCTAACATTCGTTCTGAGGAACACTCTGATAAAATGCTCAATGGATTCTGAGATGAAACCGTGTTTTTTGCAAAACGCCAAAATGAAATGTAATGGACAGGTACTGTATCAGGTGGGCTAAAACCATACACCGGTTCATCGCACTCTCGTCCTCCGCAACTGTCAGACAACTCCATACCAGACAAGACCACATGGAGAGCATCTGAGATAATCACAACTAAAGCACTGCCAGACTGACAGCGATGCTTTCAGGTGAATGTCTGCACATCATTGTGGGGAGGACGTTTTGAGAACCAATGGGGAACCAAGGTGCAGCACTTTGATGAACCAGGAAGTAAGTTACAGTTTTCAAACGTTTGAAAGGCCATTTGTTATTCAGCAGGTGAACTGAGGTCTGCTGCCACCCGGACTACACTGTCACTCACACGCACACACACACACACACACACACACACACACACACACACACACACACACACACACACACACACACACACACACACACACACACACACACACACACACACACACACACACACACACACACACACACACACACACACACACACACACACAGGGAGTGGCAAGAGCAGGTTGTTTGACCTGGCCCTGGTAATTGCTTTAGTTCCCTGCCATAAAAGCAATAAAGCCTTATCACTAGATAAATAAAGCTGGCCCATTACCGCCAAGGAGCGCTGTAAATATTTCCCAATTATCAATAATCCAGTCGGGTGGCGTCCGATATGTGTCCATTT
>NC_137623.1:30732910-30752910 GCF_963280865.1 Gymnoscopelus braueri
TGTTCACATTAGAAAATATATAGTATTAAAAGAAAACAGTGATTTGAAATTAGAAGAACATTTATAAAATAAAAAACTAAAGCATTGTACTGTGGTATAGGTGCGTTGTCCTGTGGTGTACTACAGTAGACCATTGTTCTGTGGTATAGTTGATTTATGCTGTGGTATAGTGGTATTGTACTGTGGTATAGCTGTATTGCACTGTGGTATAGTTGTATTGTACTGTGGTATAGTATAGTTAATAATAATAATATCGGGAATTTATATAGCGTTTTTCTAAGTACTCAAATACGCTTTACATGTGTGTGTGTGTGTGTGTGTGTGTGTGTGTGTGTGTGTGTGTGGGGGGGGGCCAGTTGTATTGTACTGTGGTATAGTTGTATTGCACTGTGGTGTAGTTGCATTGTACTGTGGTGTAGGTGCATTATACTGTGGTGTATAGGTGCAGACTGTGGTATATAGTAAAGTAAGGTATAGTTGTATTGTAACACTGCAACAACTAAACGAATACAATCGATTAAAATCGATTACTAAATTAGTTGCCAACAAATTATATTAGTAACCAATCATGGTTGTTTTCCCACTTAAACACTGTTTTTTACAGCGCTAGCCGTGGCTAAGCTAAAGAGGAGTGAACCTTCTCGCTTCCCTTACAATCTGACGAGTTGCCCAAGCGCAATAACGGCCGCAAAGCAGAATTGAAAACAAACATGGATGACGCCATGTTACCGAGAGCGTTTCACCCGCAATGCCGTAAAGAAAAGGATTACCTGCAATATCTGTGCAATGGACTTTGCTTGGCTTGGGATTAAGTCCACAATGTAATGCCGGAGCATTTGAAGAGCAGGCACGTTGCATTATGCAGTAAATTGCCTCGTTATGGCCTCGTTAGCTTGTTAGCTCGCTAGCCGTGGAGTCAGAACGGAAGCAGAAAACGTTGAGTGCGTGATCACCGGATAGAGTAGGCTGTACAATGGATCCGAGACACTAAGGAGCAAGGTAGCTCCCCAACACACGGAACATCGGCGGCGGTAAATAGACACTCATTAAACTAGGCCTATCTATAGGCTACAGGATCTGCAAACTGCAATGTGAATTGAACTAGTCTACTGTACGTTAACATTAAACCCAAGACAACAATGTATACCTGCTGCATGCAGGATTATATGATCAAGAACCAAAAATATGGCTTGAATGTTTTTTTTATGAGACATTCTTTTAATTTAAAAGAGTACAAAATGTTATATCAAATGTTATATATAATATTATTATTATAGATTTTATTTATTTTGATTTGTATTTATGTATTTTATGAGTAGTAGCCTAATTAGCGGCTGAGCAAAATTGTATAACATGTACTTTTTGTACGATTTTCTTTTTGGCTTTTATTGATAGGATAGTAGTCTGACAGGAAATGGGGAGAGAGATGGGGAGTGACATGCAGCAAAGGCCGTCGGGATCGGGACTCGAACCCGCGATGTGCTGTCAGGCTTCTTTGGAGCCAAGGTGCCTGGACCGCTACGACAGCGATCCAGGCCACAACAAGTACTTTTTAATTAATTATTCATCTTCATTGTCTTTATTGTTAGTTAGAACAACCTAACATTAAAATTATACGGTAATTGCTAAATAAGTGCCATAATCCGATTAATAAATTAATCGTTTAGATAATCTAGGTGCATTGTACTACGGTATAAGTGTATTGTACTGTAGTCTAGGTGCATTGTACCAGCTGTATACTGTAGGTCGGGATGATGAATGAAATCAACATAGCAATCTGCCTTCTTTATGCACATGCACCCTTCATTGCAAAACATGTCAATCAAATCACAGCACTAATCTCCACTTATAATGGAACTCAACAGGAGTTGTGTGTGCCTGGAAAATAATGCTGACAGTTAACATTATCACAAAAATATTGTGGCAGAGAGAGAGTGCGTGCACACACACGCGCATGTGATCAGTTGTTATAATAACAGATGCTGCATTGCAGAAATGTTCCTCATGGTATTGTTAGCATAATATGAATTGCTGCCAGGATTTTACATGGTAAATATTTTCCACAAAGATTGTTTAATTATATTAAATAGCCTGACCTCTTGCCAAGATGGTTCCTTTCAACAACGTAAACAGTAACATACTGTAGAGTACACTGTCACAGACAGATATTGCGATAAATTTCATATTTTGTTGAGGATATATATTTTTTCTAACGCCAGACCTGCCAAATTACAAAATACACACAGGGAATGAAGCCTCATTTTCACTTTTAATCATCTTCTAATCGTGTTTTGGATTAACCAAGTGAAAGTTTGGTTTTCTTCCCTCTTGAGTTGTGTCCTCAGGCAACGGTGTGCCATCCTGTTGGAGAGAGGAAATCCTTTAATTCAGGACCACAAACTCAATATTTACCTTGCGTAGCGGGCGATTAGCTCCAATGCTAATGGGAGCCAAGGTTTTCTTTTTTTAACCAGGTGACATAGCACACCTTGCCAATGTTTTGTTTTCAGCGAGTGTGTTGGCGCATTTAAGGCACATTTTGCTATGGAAAAAATAGAAAATACAGCTCTGTTACAAACCAGCAGTGGTGGACAGTAACTAAGCATATTTACTTGGGTACTGTGCTTAAGTAAAGTTTTGGGAGTATATATACTTTACTTGAGTATTTGTACTTTTGGATACTTATGACTATGACCACTACATTTCAAGGACAAATATTGTACTTTTGAATACTTAATTTTAAAAGCAAGTCATTTTGAATACTTGAGTATTTTTAAAAGCAAGTACTCCAGTACTTTAACTCAAGAATACATTTGACTGAACAACTTTCACTTGTAGTTTCTTTAACTCTAAAACTGGGGTTCAGCACTTTGACCACCTCCGGTTTTGAGGGAGCGTGTCTGAGCATTTATGGCACATTTTGCTACGGAAAAAATACAGCTACTCTGTTTTACGACCCAGCGCCTTGAACCCTGCCGCCTGCTTCCACCGTGACTTGTTTACCGTCAGTCCGAATCGCATTTGCATCACTGTCGCTTTTCAAAGAGTTTTTTAAATTTTATTCATTCCGTGTCAGGTCCCGTCTCGTTGGGTTGAAGTGGGTTCATGATGTTTTGCTGGTATAGGCTTGGATTTTCCACCCCTCTCTCCCAGTGGTGGAAAAAGTACTCAAATTCTATCAATACTGCAATAAAGAAATACTCTGTTACAAGTAAAAGTCCGGAATTCAAAATGTACTTGAATAAAAGTACAAAAGTATTGGCATCAAAATGTACTTAAAGTACCAAAAGTTTTTAAAGTACTCATTGTGCAGAATGTCCTATTTCAAGTTTTCAAATGTATAAAAATCTTTTGAAAATAGCAGATCTACAAGCTCACAATGCGTCGCATCGCGACGCATTGTGAGCTTGTAGATCGGCTATTTTCAAATGGACGAAATGTATACAGGGCTGAGGTGGTTAATGTATGTTTTGTAATAATAATCAAAATCTACAAAGTAACTAGTAACTAAAGTTTTCAAATAATGGTAGTGGAGTAAAAGTACAATATTTGGATCCAAGATGTAGTGGAGTAGAAGTAAAAGTATTGGAAATTGGAAATACTCCAGTAAAGTACAAATACCTCAACATTTTACTTAAATACAGTACTTACGGAAATGTACTTAGTTACTTTCCACCACTGCTCTCCCCCAAAGAACAGAAATATGGCGGTAGGGAGTTAATGGGAGAAAGAGAGAGAGAGAGAGAGAGAGAGAGAGAGAGAGAGAGAGAGAGAGAGAGAGAGAGAGAGAGAGAGAGAGAGAGAGAGAGAGAGAGAGAGAGAGAGAGAGAGAGAGAGAGAGAGAGAGAGAGAGAGAGAGAGAGAGAGAGGGGGACAGACCGGAACACAGACAGAGGGGGGAAAGAGACAAGAGACATGACTTACGAGGAGCGAGGAGAGCTGGAAGACCACGGGGGCCGCTTCCTTCCTAGCTCCATCACGCTCACCCAGGGGCCGACGTCTCACCAAACACAGCCTGGTATTTTTAGCTCTTAATCGGAGGGGGAAATGCCACCTCTGGGTCTTTGGGGTCTAGGTGGAGGAGCAGCCAAACATCCCCCTGGCCCATCCGGAGCCACACTGACTGGAACACCCTGGTCTGACCCCCAGGCCCTGCAGGATATCACAGCCCGGGTCAAAGAGCAAGGCCTATGCGTGTGTGAGTGTGTGTGTGTGTGTGTGTGTGTGTGTGTGTGTGTGTGTGTGTGTGTGTGTGTGTGTGTGTGTGTGTGTGTGTGTGTGTGTGTGTGTGTGTATGTGCGTGCGTGCGTGCGTGCGTGTGACAGATTTGGACTGGTTATTATGTTTTTGTGTGGATGTGTGTGTGAGTGTGCTCATGTCTTAATACATGTGATTGTCTGTGGACGTGTGTTTTATTGTGTGTCTGTGACAGAGAAACATACTGTCTTGTTTTGTGTGTGTGAGACCTTTTCCTTGTGTTCATGAATGTATTTATTTTAATGTGTGTGTGTGCGCACACGCGTTATTTCCTTCATTTTGTATGTATGCTGTTTTGAAGTGCGAGTGCCAAGACAAATTGAATATAAGACTACGCCTAATGCAGCAGTTCTTGATAAAACAAAACAAATCAACATGTCCATTATACCCATGGGTGATTTTTTTATGACGATCTTACTTCATACGACTGGGTTAGCGAGGTCACTCCACAAGTTAAATGTCTTCCACCTCATTGATCTCTGCCAGCTCCATTTTGGATGAATTTCTACAGCTTCCTTTCCTGCAGTACGGTTGTTATTCAGAGGCACGTGGAAGGCAAACCTCAGCCTCACAGCGACCTTGGTAAGACAAGAACTCCCTCCCTGTACCAGTGGTGGAAAGTAAGTAAGTACATTTACTCAAGTTAGTACTTACAGTAGGTACAATGTTGGGGTATTTTCTACTTTACTGTAGTACAAATTTTCAATAATTGTACTTCTTCTCCTCTACATCTCAAAGGCAAATATTGTACTTTTACTCCAGTATAATTATTTGAAAACTTTAGTTACTAGTTACTTTGTAGATTTTGATTATTATTACAAAACCACTTCAGACCGATATATATACACTTGTGTACAAGCTATATATATACTTGTGTACAAGCTCTGCTATTTTCAAAGGATTTTTATACATTTCATACTTTTGAAAACTACTGAAATGGGACCTTCTGCATATTGAGTACTTTTACTTTTGGAACTTTAAGTATATTTTGATGCCAATACTTTTATACTTTTACTCAAGTAAAATTGTAATACCGAACTTGTAACAGACTATTTCTACAATAGGGTATTGAATTTTAGTATTTCTTCCATCACTGCTCTGTACATACTTTCTGTTTTAAGGATGGCCTGAGATCCATGCACACATTAGGGGTGGGACAAAAACAATTTGATACTGCGATATATGGCCACGCTTCCTCTTGCGACTTACCTTATCAATGCACTGGCGCAGAGTATCGATATTTTATTACAACACGCAGGTGCTACATATTACGGTTTACCGAAGTGTGCAAACTCTCGGTAGTGGTAAGACCACAGCACGAGACCCAACCGCAGTACTGATCATCCTCTCAGTCAGGTGCAACTTGAAAACATGCTCCGATATTTGAAGACGACAAACACAACAGAAGAATATGGATTGACATGAATTACATTGGAATCCTATGGGCTGGCCTGCACTACACTGTTCTGCCTTTACCCCAGAGGCATGGCGCTGTCTCAGTTGTAGCCACAATACCCCGTGTGTGCTGTGTATCTCTATGGATCTGTGCATGGTTCTACTTCAAACTGAATTCTGGGAATCACATCAAACCAACGGAGCTACCAAAGCTGTCGCCAAAAATTTATGTTACACAGTATGACTTTAGATACAAGATAATGTTAAAAGTAACATGACATGGACTTTTAAAACGGAGTGGTTGTTTGAATAGGAGACAGTGTTACTGAATCGATTGTTTTAATGTTTCATCTTTAGCGTCTGTGTAAAACCCATAATATTCTCAAAGGTTATGTTTTTCTTTGACACTCCATCTCAAACGCCAGAACCAAAACAACATGCAATTCTCGCACTCCCCATTACCCTAATTCTTCTAACACTTGTAACGAAAAAAAACACACCGACATTTAGCATAGCGAGCGCTGCACCCGTGCACGCACATACAAACACACCATGTTCCAATACCAACTGTGTCAGCTGAAGGAGAAGCTAATCTTTAATCCAGATATTGAAAATTAGAGACAGAGTTCTCTTCAGGCTGGCTGCACCTCTCTCTCTCTCTCTCTCTCTCTCTCTCTCTCTCTCTCTCTCTCTCTCTCTCTCTCTCTCTCCGTTTTCCGTCCCTGCCTCTCCTCTCTCATCCCGTCTCTCCTGGATTCTCTGGTCAGGAAAATGTTTAGTGGTTCATTCCTACTTCCTGTAATTACCCCATTAGTCACGTCCCAGTAGTGGAGAGAGACAGCAGGGCAGAGGGCATCCAGGCTAACTCCAACGCCCACAGTAAAGAGGCCCGATGGCCCTCGACGAGTGTGCATCCTCCACCACGCCTCTGCGCTACAATCGCACTGCAGAATTCAATCAAAGCTACTTATAACGTTACTGTAATGTTCAGTCTTTCATATAATGAAAATGTGGCTTAAAAACTTCAACTGCAATAATAACAAATCTGTCATGTTAAAGCAGCACTGCAGTATGTAACTTTCCTCTTCTACCCAGGGTTTGAACCCGGTTTCCCTGCTCAAGGGCTGACATTTTTACCATTGAGCTAATTGAGCCGGCCCGCTTGCTCGGGGGATAAATTGAATCTTGACCTTCAGGTCAAAATTCGTGTCAGATCCTGTGTCTAGGTGAGACATGACCTTTGACACGGTCTAAATGTCTCAACAGAAGAGCAGGGAGACAAAATACAACCACCCCAGTTATATTGCATTAACATACTCTACCATACAAATTGGACAAATTTACATTTTACTCATTAAAAAAAGTTACATAGTGAGGCTTTAAACCTTGCAGGAATTCTCCATCCCGCAAACTACACACACACACACACACACACACACACACACACACACACACACACACACACACACACACACACACACACACACACACACACACACACACACACACACACACACACACACAGGTCATGTCGGTAATGTTTTAATGTCATTGTCAATCAGAGAAATAAAGAGAGTGGCGTTCAGTAGAGTGGTGTGGCGGTCTTTCTATTGAGTTAGGGCAGACATTAGCGCCAGTCCTGTCTCTGTAGCTCACAGACACTGTAGTCTCCCTCTCATCTCTCCTCTCCCCCTCTCTCTTTCTCTCTCTCTCTCTCTCTCTCTCTCTCTCTCTCTCTCTCTCTCTCCTCGGCACAATAAGCAGTGCCCCCCTCCGACTGACCAATAGTACAGGCTGATCATAAGCTAATCCGATTGATGTACTATAACTTGTTTTCCAGCCCACTCAATCTAATTTGCCTGGAGCCAGCCTCGCAGAGATGATTGTCAATATGATTCTCTCTCTCCCTGCTCTCTCTCTCTCTCTCTCTCTCTCTCTCTCTCTCTCTCTCTCTCTCTCTCTCTCTCTCTCTCCTCTCTCTCTCTCTCTCTCTCTCTGTGGATTTGTAAAAGAGGATGTGGAGTGGTGGAGAGGCGAGGCATTGCCTGTGATGGAATCCACAGCACTCGGCACACTGAGGAAAGATGGAGTTTAGCTTTATACTGATCCTGCAGAGGTGCGGAAGACAGAAGAAATATATCAGCTCTTTTGCACGTTGCTTTCTTTAGCCGTTTCCATTTTCTTGGTTGAATTACTGTAATGATAGGCCGGGCAGCCTGGGCTGGATGGTGCCATTCTCAATGTTTAATGTTTTCACTCTTTTGAGTGAAGAGTGCATACCTTTGTTTGACCTTTAACTGTAGGCGGGAAAGCCAAGCAGAGAGGAAAGTGAGTGCTGCTGGTAGATCAGGTGCAGAATACTTATGGAGGGCAATGTTTCCATGAACCTGGCCTGACCTCTTGTTGGAGAGAGAGAGAGAGAGAGAGAGAGAGAGAGAGAGAGAGAGAGAGAGAGAGAGCGTGCGTGCGTGCGTTAGGGCATTAACAGAATAATCGAATATTCGAATATTTGACTATCAAAACCACTATTCGACCACTGTAATCAAAGTCGATTATTCTATAAAAAATAAATAAAAAAACGTTTTTTTTTCTTTTCTTTTTTCTTTTTTTTTCAGTGGCTTTTCTACAGCAGACACGCAGCTGCGTGCTCTGGTGTGACATCAACTCGCATTCCTTGAGTCGAGTCGTCAATGCCATAAAAATAATAATAATAATAATCAAATCGATTAATCGAATATTCGAATACTTATAGGTCGAATAATTCGAATGCTAAAAATCACTATTCGTGAATGCCCTAGCGTGCGTGCGTGCGTGCGTGCGTGCGTGCGTGCGTGCGTGCGTGCGTGCGTGCGTGCGTGCGTGCGTGTGTGCGTGCGTGCGTGCGTGCGTGCAAAGAGACAGTGACAGAGACAGTGGGAGAGACTGTTTTGACTCGAAAGAGCCAAGAAAGCCATTGCAGGGGTAAACAATACAAAACATCCACAGCGTTTGTCACAGGTCCAAACCCCGTTCTCCGTCCAAATCGACGGCTTAAGAAGAGGCAGGCTCAACGTAATCACAAGAGTGCTTGTATGAATTAGTAAGCACTCAGCAAAACTGTTAAACTCCAGCTGACATCTGTGCACATCGTTAAATGGCCTCCACGGAGCGAGAAAGGCCTCTTCTCTTTTTACGCATGTTTACGCAGGGCACTGGCATAAGTGCGCCACTGTAAACACAAAATAATTTGTCAGCGTACAATTCGCCGGGGGTCAAGAGGTTACAGTGAAAATGTCTTTGTAAAATGTTGTTGTTTTTTTTTCATTCTCTTTTTCAGTGGTGTAAAATGGCGGCCCACAAAGAGGTCGACAAAAGAAACTGATCCGCGCTCACTCAAGTAATGAAGTATCTCTCGCCACCGCTTTTGTGTCAGGCCGCACAATGGCCGTCGTGTGATACGGATCCCCCCCCTTCAGACGGGCAAAGTGGCCGCCTATTGTGAGAGCGGGGCGTACAGGATCCGAGACCTAGCCTCTCTCCTCAATGCAGCCGGAGTAATTATGATATAAATTTTCCTCTGGATTTCACCAAGTCCTCTCACTTTACTCAAAGGGCCTGGAATTGGGCAGGCAGTACAGTAGGTGGCGAAAGCTCCCTAACATGAGAGAGAGGGGAGCGAGAGGGGTGGGGGGGGAGAGGAGAGGAGTTGGTGGGGGGGGGGGATGTCAGGAACTCCAAAAAGGCTTTCCAGAAAAACTGATCTTCTCTGTCCAGGGACCAATGTGAGCGCTTGTATTCTGATTCTGGCTGCACTAGAGTCATTTTATACGGTGTCGACGGCTTTGAGGTCTATTATCAGGTTCTAGAATCGTGTTTGAGCAGAGATTGACACAGAAGCACTTAATTATTACACACCGAGGTGCTGTCACTGGATTTTAACTAAAACATAATGTGTGTTATAAAACAACCTGAAAGCATAGCCTGAAATCTACAAGCTAGTGTTATGACGTGTTGTGAGCTTAAAGATTTGGCTCTTTTCGCTGAATGCTCGCATATTGGGGGGCATGCCCAGAATAGGGATGATTAGGTGTGTCACTTTTTACTCAACAGTGAATCAAATGTGTTTTGAAATGCATCATGCTGTACTGTAGTGTGTTCATTGTGTTAACGTTGCACCAAACTACGCTACCCAAAAAACAATATTCCCTGAAGTTATATCTCATACAAATACATGACCAACGTAAGGCTGTTTAATGTGTGTGTGCCCCGTGGTTAGATAGCCCGTAAACGAGGGCTTGCGTATAAAGTGTCAACATACACATTTCTTGTGGTGACAACAGCTCCTTACAGGGAGCTGAAGTGATATCATCATAAATTGTCACCCACATGAGCCGTCTGTCTCACTATCACAGTAGTTACTACACACGGGGACAAGATGCCTGCAGTCAAGCTGTTCTCACTGTTTATGCAACAGCCCGTCTCGGAGATGGACTGATAGTACAGGGACTGTATCCTCTTTTCACCCCCCCCCCCCCCCCCCCCCCACGTATACAGACAACGTGACAACATCTCAGTACGGTAACACAAGGCTACATTTTTACATAATATATCATCTTTTACTTCAGAGCAATAGAATATCTGGTTTCTCTAATCATGTCCAACCTTTGGTGTTCAAAGCACATACATCCACATTCCTACCTGCAATTCCTACAATTCGCCAGACTCTTATAGAAAGCAAATTCTATTAAAATTATTTGCTTTCTTTACCGTTTTTGTGCCTATTTGTGTATGTTAAAGGAGTAGTTCACCCAAAAAAGTACTTATTTTCTATCAATTACACACTCCATGAAGCCTTGAATTTATGGTGATTTCTTTTGTTTTTGTCGCATTCCTAAGCCAATAATTTGATGACTGGGTCATCGGTCAGTAGGACCGGTCACTCTTTGGGTCCGCCGGTCATCAAATTATTGGCTTAGGAATGCGACTAAAACTTGGGATGAATTCAAGGCATGTGATTGATAGAAAATAAATATGTCATTTTTTGGGTGAACTACTCCTTTAATGTATCTAACTAACGAAATATTGGTTTCTATTCCTCTGTGTCCATAATTAAATATTGGCACTTTGGCTACCAGTGTGTGCGGCCACCTTTATGTCTCTTGAAGACATGTCTCTTTCTGTCAACCACCAAGGCCGGGTGCGTGTGACCTCCATGTGACTCCTCCGATACACATGGTGTTTCATCGGGAGAACACAACGTGCGCGGAGGTTCGCTCTATCTCCCGGCTGAACCGGTGCCCTGATCTACCAGCAGAGGCCGCTAGGGCAGCGAAAAGGACATGATCCCTCATCGGCTTCCCACCCCTGAACACAACACTTCTCCACCACCCTGGTGGAGTCTTTTACCTCTACGCCACCTGGACACTCCATCAACACCAATGCTTTGTAAACAAAATGATATTTGGCAAAAAACAACACAGTATAATTGTGAATTTTCCTGCTCCTCAGAGACCACACTGAGTGGCGGTGGACATCTTCTCAACTTAGGGTGGCATTCCGGTCTCCGGAGACGCTCCTATAGTTATTCATGTGACGAGGGAGACGTGGCGGCCTGTGTTTACCCAAAGCAGGCGGAGTACAGCGCAGGGTAAGCGATAGCTGGTCTCCAAGGTTTCACATCAACATGGAAAGTGAGAGCGCCAGTCTATTGATCACATCCATGGGGAGAGATAAGCTGTCGCCACTCGTGAACTCATCTCATGGGTTACGTGTGTGTGTGTGTGTGTGTGTGCGTGTGTGTGTGTGTGTGTGTGTGTGTGTGTGTGTGTGTGTGTGTGTGTGTGTGTGTGTGTGTGTGTGTGTGTGTGTGTGTGTGTGTGTGTGTGTGTGTGTGTGTGCGCGCACGCGCACGTGTGTGTGAGCGTGTGTGAGCGTGTGCAAGCGTCTGAGTGTCTGTCTGTGTGTGTGTGTTTATTGTATTGTATTATATACAGTATGTAACATATGTAACATAATGTGACATATGTCGTAAAAAAATTAAGAACTCCTTTTTTCACTCTACACCAAAGATCTTTGTCGAAGATTGCACATCTACACGCTCACGATGCGTTGCGATGCAACACAGCTATTTTCGCTGAATGTAATTAAGCTAGTCTGAAGTGAGATCAAAGAGTCAGAATCAAGTCGGGCCTGGTCCTTTGAACTGCTCTACTGTCCAGTGGTGCAATGCTGCTGAGAATTCTGACCTTAAGGTAATGTAGCTGGTGATTATTGATATGCCAAAGAGAACTGTACTATTGTAGCATAATGTAGCTTGAGTATATGTACAGTACTTGAGTCCATTTATCTGCACTGTAATACATTAAAGCCAGACGCGCAGCATGTTCAGCCTGCGACTGATATCGCCATATGGATCGTGTCCCGTCCACTCTACTTCCCTCTGGTCCTCTGCACACAATAGGGGGGGGGGGGGGGGGGGTACTGACAAGGCAGCTTCGGAGAACCGAAAAAAATCCATGTATGGATTTCGGAGTCCTGTAGACCCCCCCTCCCTATACAAACCCCACCCGCCTGCCCCCCTGCACCCTCCTTCCTCCCATCCGTTGCGTTCCTCTCCTCCTTCCCCCCCCCTGCCGAATCAATTCCATGCAAGGGATTGTATTGACTCAGGTACAGGGGTTGTGATCCAGCAGTCGATGTCAGTGTCTGTGCAGCGAGGGGCGAGCCAGGGAGCGAGACAGAGAGAGAGAGAGAGAGAGAGAGAGAGCAGGGGGCAGTAAGCATTAACCAGCCCCTGTAATACTGGGGGTCTTTGTGTGGGAGTGTGTATGTGTGTTCAGTACGTGTATGTGCGTTTTGTGTGTATGTGTGTGTGTGTGTGTGTGTGTGTGTGTGTGTGTGTGTGTGTGTGTGTGTGTGTGTGTGTGTGTGTGTGTGTGTGTGTGTGTGTGTGTGTGTGTGTGTGTCTGCATGCGTGCGCACACATACAATACTGTATATCATCGGGTCGGGTGGAAACCTCATTATGTCCTTAAAACTGTTACTTTTAAGGATTCAAATAAAATAATTGCCAAAGTAGCAGATCTACAAGCTCGAAACCCGTCACTTTCACATCTACCACTTTTGATACTTTTTGTGTGATGCTGTAGTATGATCAAGAAGGGCATTAATGTATGAAAAAAAAACACACAAAGAAAAAAATATATGGAGATAAGAGGTTTCTGCCCGAGAGCAACGATATCCTTACGTGCCCGTGAGTTTCCATGTGTGCATGCACGCCCCTGCACCCATGTAGATACTGTACATATATATGTGCGCAGATGCACGGTTGTGTTATGATGTTGCGTTGTGTATACCTGCATCTTCAGAGGAGCTGAAGGGGCATGCAGGGGGGGGGGGGGGGGGGCTAGTGGCAGGGAGGGGGGCAGGGGGGGGCCCTGGGGTGCTGAGGGGCCAGACATTGATTATCAGGTAGTGTGGAGCCACAGGGCTGTCTCCACCGGTAAGTAGCAGGAGGCTTGGCTGCCCCGGGGCTGGGGTTCAATGGCTCTCTCTCTGGGCTTCACGGAGACGGGCCATAGGGGTTAAATGATAATGGCGGTGTGTGTGCGTGTGTGTGTGTGTGTGTGTGTGTGTGTGTGTGTGTGTGTGTGTGTGTGTGTGTGTGTGTGTGTGTGTGTGTGTGTGTGTGTGTGTGTGTGTGTGTGTGTGTGTGTGTGTGTGTGTGTGTGTGTCTTCCTGGTTCTTCAATCATTAAAGGAGGATGCAACACCATCCCTAGCTATCACACAGAACACCCCCCCATCACCACACACACACACACACACACACACACACACACACACACACACACACACACACACACACACACACACACACACACACACACACACACACACACACACAGGCTTACTACTGCTACCGTCCCCTTGTTGCGCTTAACGTTTACTGTTGCTCTCACCTGGCTTCTCTCATGTGAAGACCAGACAAGCCTCAGCCTCCGGTCTCACTCATTTTATTTTCCCCTTCATCTGGATGTGTCATTTAGCGTAGACTCCATGGACATAGAGAAGTCAGAAGTGGGCCTAGAGACTGGCTAGAGTTTCTCTGTTACGTTCACCCCAACCAATCACTGGAAGCACTGGTGAATGGCACCCAGCAAATAGAAGATGAGCGGCACCTGTAGTTAATCACAAACACACACACGCACACACACACACACACGCGCACACACACACACGCACACACACACGCACACGCACACGCACACGCACACGCACACGCACACGCACACGCACACGCACACACACACGCACACACACACGCACACACACACACACACACACACACACACACACACACACACACACACACACGTACACACACACGTACACACACACGTACACACACTGACACACGTAACATTGGACTATTCTCCAGTCCTGCCCCAGTCCGGTCCGGCCCACACTGCCATCCTCGACTCCAAAGCATGGGTCCCCCCGGCCCAGTCATGGTGCCATGCTACCTCGACCCGCCCCTTTTGATCAATAGTTGCCCGACTAACCCCCCCCCACCCAACACCCCTGGCTCCCATCCCCCATCCAGTGCGACCCCCCCCCCCACCTCCTTGACTGGAGCCTCATTAAAAATACATCACGTCCAAATTACATTGATCGCCTTTACTCTTTTCATTTACTTTCATTGAATGGCTCCCCGCTCTCCCTCCCTCCCTCGCTTTCCTTTGTTCTCCTATTCCGCTGTGTCATGAAGTGGGATAAAAAGAACGGTATCGGTTCCCGCGGACCTGTGCGCAACCTGCGCGGAACTACAAAGAAACACTCAGCTTTACCTTAGAGCTCGAGCCAATCAATTAAGACGCATTCGGAGTTCATCGATTCAGCCTCGGATTCATTCTGGGCTCCTGATGCCCGGGGCCACATGCTTAATGCATTCTCAGGCTGACGTGACTTTCAGATAGTGGCAGATGATTGACCAGACTTCCCTTGCTATGTGTTTTGTGCATTCTTGCCCCAGATCGCCTGGTCTCCATCTGATTTAGGTGGCATTCCTCCTGGGAGATAATAGTGAGTATAGCTGGAGGCTCTCTGAGGGACTGAGGGACAAGTCAGAGCAGGTCTCTCACAGACAGCAGGCAGGCGGACCCACCTCACTCTGTCTGATGTAGCGATACGCTGCCTGGATCAGGGTGTCTCTACACCTAGGCGTTCTCTTGAATACACAGACACACACACACACGCATGCACGCACACCTTGTTACGCAGGCTTGCTTTGTTTTGGTGTGTCATTGTCTCCCTCCTCCCTCTTTACTTCTCCCTCTTCGTCTCCCTCTCTCTCTATCTCTCGGTCTCTCATTCCACTGAGATTGTGGCTGCAAGGGTCATGTTGTGACCAAGTGAGAGAGCCAATGGAAAATCCAAACAACCCTGTATCTATAACCTACAAACACAATGCATATACATGAGTATCCCGTCAACACTACACATCATTTCTGTTGAAGTTTGATGACTTTTAATTGTAGATAGGGGCAGGTATAAATAAGATGTATCTTCTTCCTGCTCATTTTCATTTATGGAATATGTAAAGTAATGTAATCATGTAAACCATTAATGAAATAAATAAAGACGAAGTTGAAGTGAATTTCCTTTAAGAATATAACCATAGATATACATTATTGCTTGATTTCTGTGTCAAAACAAGTTGAATTTGCAGGTCAATACAACTGTAACCATAAATAATTCCTGGAATGAATCTCTTGAAAACCGCATGGATTCAGGCTCTGTTCTGGTTTAGATCCTATCTGCAGGTAGAACATACATAGTCTGTCATGCTTAGCCCTTCATCCCATATCACTTTTCTGTATTTATTTGTTTCCCTTAGGTCAAATCATTTGCAACACAAAATGTCCTCAATGTTATGGGGAGGATACGCAGCTATACGGCATGTGCCAATCCCTCCCCTAATGATCTACAGCACTGCCTGACAGACATTAAAATTTGGACATCACAAAGGAATCTGCAATGACAATACATCGGAAATATAATACTCCAGAAGTTCCACTGAGAATTAACTTGGCTCTTTGGGACATTAGATTAAACGTTCTGCCAGGAACTTAGATGTAATCTCGAATGCAAACCTCAACTTTGAGGAGCGGGTTAAGAAAGTTGTTCAATCATGTTTTCCTGAGCTTAGGACAATCTCTCAAATCAGACCATTCCTGTCCTTTAAAGATGTGGAAAGGTTCGTGCTTTATTTTCCTCTTGCCTGGACTGCAATTCTATGTATCCCTGCTTCATTCAGAAACAAATTGCAAGTCTCTAGACTCTAAACTCTATAGCCTACTACCTGTACTGTTAATAAGCATGTTAATGGATGTTAAGTATTCAATCAATCAATCAAAACTCGAGAGACTTTCATCAGCTTCAGTTTGGACTAGCTTGCATCTCTCACTCTAGAGCAGGGGTCTTCAGGGTTGTTCAGGCCATGGACCCCTTAGCTGAGAGAGAGACGAAGCAGGGACCCCCTACTACATATTGTATAAAGTTGTGTCGCACCTTAAACGTGTTCATAGATATCTTCATAGACTATCATCAGCGTTGTGTAAAAGTATGTTTTTTTTTTGTTCATTTAACTACTTAAACCCTCAATACTAAGTAAACTTGACATTTGGCTCTGTACCTGGTTTGCTCCTTTTTCCCTCTAGAACAAACCTCTTTGCCGAAAATAACTCACAACGCCTCACAGCTGCTATTTTTGGCTAATGTTCCACAGAATATAAAGGCTAGGGTTCAAGTGGTTAATGTAAAAAAAAAGTTCCCATCACACGAAGATTTGGCGGCCCCCTTGTAGTAACTCTGAGGACCCCCTGTTGAAGACCCCTGCTCTAGAGTCTAGAGTGAGAGATGTTCATGAGCTCTTCTTGTTCCCCCTAGATCCGGCACAAACATGGGGAAAACTGCAGTCTACTTCTGTACACTGCCACCAAAATGTAGAATGCCCCACCAACAGCCATAAAACTTCTTGATTCCCCATCCACACTTAGTTTCCGCTTTGATTGATTGATTGATGTAGTTTATTTAGAAAGACATGAGAATAGTACATGACAGTACATAACAGTACATGGAAGTACAAATTCACAATACAAGGTCTACTAAACTGGAAACTCTCATTAAGCACTAAGCTTGTTTAAGATGAGAACCCCATGCACACAAATCATGATGTCATATAAGAGGCAGACAGATATACACACTACTATACAGAATGTCATACAATCAGCTTTCAGGTTACTGGTATGACGAGAGAAAAAAAATAATATATATATATATACAAAAGAGGAAAATGAAGGAGGGGGGGGGGGGGTAGGGGGGGGTAGGTTAAGACTTAGACAGGGGCCATTTTCGAATTGCAGCCTCCTGAAGGTGTATCTTTAGGGCAGTTTTGAAAGTGAGTAGGGTTTTACACTCCTTTACTCCTTTTGGTAGGGCATTCCAGAGAAGTGTTGTGTAGTAGTGTCAATGATCTGTCCTGATGGCGCAAAATGAATTTCCCCAAGGACAAATAAAGCATATATCTATCACATTTAAAACATGGCTGTCCTTAAATTACAATTGGACTCATAATAGTTTAATTGTATCCCATACTAGCCCCCAGTGAGTCAAACAAAGCACTCCCTCAGCAAGCTCCACTGAAGGAGCCCTGTGGCAGTGGCATCCCCTCTCTCGCCCCCACCCCACTTTTTTCTTTAAATATATCTACTATTACTAATGATGAATTGAGTATAACGGACCACAAGCCCCTGGGTCTTTTCGTGTTATCCTTTTACCATATAGCTTTTTTTCTTTTTCTTTTACTGTACTGCCATATCTGTTTTTCAGTCTTGCTAATAAAGTATTCAATCAATCAAATCAAATAGTAATAGTTTTAGTGAGCAACCCGACGTTTTAGCGCATTTTGTACCAACTTTATCAGAAAGCCTTTTATGTAAGGTGTCCAACAGAATACTTTTATTTTACTGTAACGGCAATTTGTAGTTTCTGTTTTGAAAAGTGCCACACAGTATAAATGAAGTTTATTTTTATCAAAGGTAGATGACTGATGGTAAATGTACTATGCAGAACACAACTGTCAAATGCCATGTACAGTAAGCAGCAGCAGATGACAAATGAGAAATATGTGATACTGTTTACGGTTACAGTGGCTTATTAGAATTTAAGAACATCAAAAAATATATACATACTTTGCTGAGCCTTGCAGTGTGGCATTGCCTCGGGCTAAGATATTTTCTTTGAACAAGGGAAGAGAGGGAAAACAGCTTGAGCTCTGCTTCTAATCCTCACCTTTATCCCCTGTGCTCCAGGTAAGCCTGACCCAGGGGTTATCGTTCACACAAAAATGTGGGGATTCCTTCCTCATTCTCCAGATTAAAGCCTGGCCCAGACAATCACACATGAGGCTCATTCGATAAAAGGCTCCCTAAACAAGCATGGCAATTCTGTCGTTTTTATCAATACATAAATAAAGATAAATAATTGATATTATACTGCATAGTACACAAACATAGTACACAGAGTTTAGCATGTACTATACAATATAGACTGGTGCAGTGTGTACTTTACAAGCACACGATTCTGAATAACATTTTAGTGAGTCATGGTGTTGTTGGCACAGTGACTCTTCTGAATGCCAAAATTACAATGTAAACGCAACAGAAGATCTCCATTGAGGGAGTCGACTCAAGCATGATGACTTATATTGCGCTGAAAATATCCAAAACATTGCAGATATACTGTACTGTACAAGCTATGAGCTTGTAGAGCTTGTAGCTTGCTAGTAACTAAATTACAAATCACGCTTTATTGGTCCTGGCTTTTGACTTCAGGCAGGATCCAGAGAGGAGGTTACTGGGAGCTCAGCAGAGGGAGCCCTTTCGTCTGTGTGTGTGTGTGTGTGTGTGTGTGTGTGTGTGTGTGTGTGTGTGTGTGTGTGTGTGTGTGTGTGTGTGCGTGTGCGTGTGCGTGTGCGTGTGCGCGTGCGCGTGCCTATGTCTGTGTTGTGTGTGTGTGTGTGTGTGTGTACGGAGTAAGGACACATTTATATACCAACATACTGTATTCCCTGTCTGCTTTCACCCCATGACTGTGACTCTGTCCTATATGGAAACAGAGTTGTTCTGTGTGTGTGCGTTGCCCATATCGAGTCTATTAGTTTGTTAGGAAGTCTGAGTGATGTATATTCTCATTAGAGCCATCTCCTCCTTCCTTAAACACATCCCTGCCTGACCTGCCCTGGCCTGGCCTGGCCTGGTGGCAGGTCTAATTTGCACATTCTCGCCATGCAGACTAGACCTCCCACCGTAAAGAACTTCACAAATCTGAGCCATAAATCTCTGTCCCCTGGGTTTCAAAATATGACATGTCCACAGCGTTGGAAATGTTCAACTTTCACGAGGCACGTTTCTCACAGAGCCTCGTAACCCGGGTTCCCTGTTCGATTTTTTTAATATATATACCGCAAAGAAAAGCCTAAACACATAGAGCTTCTCAGACGCTACAAAGCAGGAACCTTTGGCCAACCCCGGGTTTAATACATACAGCATACATCCTCATGAAAACGCTTCAACATGGCAAATACCGGTGGCCAAATTAATCAAAAATAATGGGCTGGCGCTGTTCGCCGCTCCGCTGAACGATGGTTCTCAGTCTTCACACAGCCTGAGGTCAGGGAGAAGTGTTTTTCACCTAGTATCACAGACTGGAGCCCGTCCAGAGTCAAGAAACCCGATCCACACCCTCTCATTTCTGGATCCGCCAGAAAGGCTTTGCTCCCAATGAGCATGGAGAGGAAAAGGTCTGGAAATGTCACACAGCTCAACCTGCACGCACACGCACACGCACACACGCACACACACACGCACACGCACACGCACACGCACACGCACACACACACACACACACACACACACACACACACACACACACACACACACACACACACTCAGAGTCCTGCGCAGAATCTAGACAGAGACACAAGGCAAGCCTAGCCAATGGTCACAAGACAAATATTAAACAGTAAAAAATATAGATTCACCATAATTGTAGTTACGTGAGGATTCGGCCACGCACATAACTGTATGCTCACACATGCACACAAATATAAACAAACACATGCAGTGCACACACAAATGCACGCATGCGTATGGCACATAATAGTGTGAGGCTCTCTGTCACGTAAAAGTATTTCCACCGTCATAAACGATCATGCATGGAGTCCATTCATCTCTTGAGCCCTAGCATACATGATGGGAGGGCTGTGTATGTGTGCATGCGCACGTGCGTGTCTGTGCGTGTGTGTGT
>NC_137623.1:30760410-30780410 GCF_963280865.1 Gymnoscopelus braueri
GTGTGTGTGTGTGTGTGTGTGTGTGTGTGTGTGTGTGTGTGTGTGTGTGTGTGTGTGTGTGCGTGCCACTAAAGGGCAAACAGTGATGGGAGTGATAGCCACGATGTCTCCCTGTCAGTCTGTCTCCATGGTTGCGCTGGTGCATGGCGAGTGGAATAAGGGACAGGGGCGAGAGTGGTGGAAAGTAACTAAGTACATTTACTCTAGTACACTTTTGAGGCAGTATTACTTTACTGGAGCATTTACAATTTTCAATAGTTTTACTTCTACTCCATTACATTTCAGAGTCAAATATTGCACATTCACTCCACTATAATTATTTGAAAAAATGTAGTTACCATGTACTTTGTAAATTTTGATCATTATTACAAAACCACTTCAGACCTATATATCTAGCAGATCTGCTATTTTCAAAGGATTTTTATATATTTTATACATTTGAAAACTTGTGAATGGGACCTTCTGCACAATGAGTGCTTTTACTTCTGGTACTTTAAGTACATTTTGATGCCGATACTTTTGTACTTTTACTATTTCGAAGGGTTTTGATACTTTTACTTAAGTAAAAAATGTGAGTGCTGATGACGGAAATACATGGATCTGCTCCTTTTATGCTGTGGCTGACATGACTGTGTACTCGGTATGTTTAAAAAGAGATATCTGTGATTATGTTTGACAGCAACACTCTGCTTTACGGCACACAGTCGCACACATTCTATTCACACCTGGGAGCTGCCCAGTACAACCACAGTCTTCTGCTGTTGAACAATCTGCCAAGCCTTACGGTCACAAACGCTAGCCTCATTGACACACACAATTAAAAAGTTCAAAACCCACAACCCACCAGCCCTGTAGAGATATGTCTTTCATTGCATTATATAAGAGCAATCAGGGAAAAATAAAAAAAAGAGAAAAAGAAAGGAAAGAAAATGTTCGTTAAGTGACATTGATTGGGTCCCTTCGTCACCTGGACAGACGGGAGGGTAGTTCTCGAACCGCTCCGACGGCGGCGGCGGTAAGTGTTGGAAAGCGTCTGTTGCCGAAAATCTGCTGTTGAATGGGCAGTGGGTACACTGTCACGTTGGTTCGCAAGTTGTTGGGAATAGCAGCTTGTTGTTGAAAAAGACATCAAGCCATAGGCTATTTTTAGCACCATAGTAGCTGTCTGTCGGTGTCGGCTCTCAGGTGCATTCAGCTACTTTTTTTCACACCTTCCAACCGACTTCATTCGACTGCCAGTCTGTAGTAATCTGCAGTAGTCTGTTTGTTGGAGAGCTACCTTTAAGCAGCTCTCTGTGTGTGTGTGTGTGTGTGTGTGTGTGTGTGTGTGTGTGTGTGTGTGTGTGTGTGTGTGTGTGTGTGTGTGTGTGTGTGTGTGTGTGTGTGTGTGTGTGTGTGTGTGTGTGTGTGTGTGTGTGTGTGTGTGGGAGGGGGTCTATTAAAGAGGGCTCCGTGATGTCCTGTGAACTCATTAACACCAGTGTGCCAGGCCCTGCCCAGTGTATAGACTGGGTGTGAGTAAGGTAACAGATTGAGGGTGTGATTGTGGACTGCAGCTAGACTCTATGCACAGCAGTCATATTGGAAAGTAACCGGGCCTCTGCCTTAATTCCTTCACAAGTACCAATGATACTACTGAGGGCTACAGTATGCTCCATTCTGGTTATTGTTATTGCTGTCATCATTGTTTTACTATTGTTGATTCTATTGCTTGTATGTCTTGTATCTTTGCATATGGCCGCCCACCCTAAAGCCTGGCTCTGCCTGACATTTTGACCAGTTAAGGGGTTTTTCATTGCCACCATCACAAACATGCTTGCACAGGGTGGGACAGTGTCGGGTCTCTGCTCTATATGTAAAGTAACTTGAGACAAATAGTGATTTGGCACTATAATACAATTACATTTAATTGAACTGAACATTGGTACCATCAGGAGTAATAAGCCAGAGGCAACTCTCTCTCTGGGCCTTATGTCTAAAGTTATTAGGCATGTTTTTACTATTTTTAAAAACATTTTAAAATAGTGATAATACATCGACGTGTTGTGAGCTTGTAGATCGTCTCTTTTCCCTATTTTTAAATGTTTTTCAAAATATAAAAATATATCAATTTTTTCTTTCTTTTTCCCCCTCTTAGACCCCACCACTGAGGTCAAGTCATTTAATGTGTTCAGTGGTTCCCCAAAAGGTATTTTATAACATGCTGTCACAGCATGGGTTCCCATCCTCACACAGCTATTTTCTCTCTATTTTGCTTTCTCTCTTTCCTAGCTGCTCCCCCATCTCTCTCTTTCTCCTGTCTCTCTTGTCACTACACCATACCTCATAGCCAGAGTTGTGGATGACAATTGATCAAGTATGCTGATAAACAAACCGTGAATGGCAGCCTGTTTCCCCATCAGCTGTTGTGAATTTACTGTACTTCCATTAGATTGGCAATAAAGAAGAAAGAAGAAAGAATGAATGAATGAAATTGATTTTATTGCTTATAAAAGCAAGTCTCTCTCTCTCTCTCTCTCTCTGTGTGTCTGGCTTTGTCTGCCTCTGTTTCTACATTCAGCTTCCTCTCTGCGTCTTTATCTCTGTGTCTCTGTCTGCCTGTTTGTGTCTCTCCCTCTCTCTCTTTCAATGACTTTTATAGTAAAAATGTCCACACAATGACACAGACCATCTGTACGAATTGCAAACTATACCACAATCGTCCTATACATAAACCCTCTGCTGTATGTATAATAGTCATATACCATCATATATAATATACTATTTTAATCACTTAAATTGACCTGTGTCCCCCAGGGGTATATAGCCTACTTGGTCCCCTCCTTTTTCCCTCTACACTAAATCTCTTTTCCGAAAAGAGCCGATCTACTGTACAAGCTCTCAAGCCTGTGAGCTTGCAGATTAAATGTTTCTATTTTTGCCATATATTGGCCACGAATGTGGATTGTGCACCTATTGTGACATGCCCAGAATGTATATTCCACATTATAGTATTGCGATACAAGGTGATGATTTCAAGTTGAAGATCATGCATACCATGCAGCTGAATGTATATCGTTATGAAAAAGGCCTCGACTTCTGTTGCACCACAAGCAAACAGCAGTTAATGTGTTTGTCGAGCACAAATGCTGCCGCTGCGCTTTTGACAGGAAATTCCCATGGACGATCAATTCTTTTTTTCCTTTTTTTCTTTTAACCACCAAATCCTTCGTTTGACTCGAGGCAGGAGAGGAAGGAAATGATTCTGCTGCCAAAACCGACACATGAATTAACCGATGGTTTCTTTTTTTTTTCTTCCTCTGTTTCTGCTTCTTCTTCTTCTTCCTCTTCACCTATGCTGCCAGCAATTGAAAGGGATAAGTCACACAAGCGCTTAAAAGCAACACAATACTTCCTCGTTCTGGCTATCGTCCTTAAAAACCCATCGGCTTACATGGCCCCCTTATCCTTCAAGTATTTTCTTACACGTCTCCAATGTTTTTTTGGACTCAGGTTCATGCAGCCCTTCGTCAACGCTCTTTTCTATTTCTGTCGTTCTCTGATTAAAGTAAATGCTCTTTCGAGGGTTGAATTTTTTTTCCCGGTTTTGCTTCTTTACCGACATTCCCGCACTGGATGAGACGTTGATATGCGCTGGACAGGGTTCCACAAGAAGGTTATTGTGTGGCCTTAATTGCGCCCAGTGGATTGTGACGGCGGTTGGGTCAGTGAGGTAGGGGTGCTGCTCAGAGCGCCGCTTGGGGCCCGGGGCATTGCCCCTCCGCTTGCCTGTTCCACAGCTGTCATCACCTTATTGTCCCACCAATTACCCATAATTACTCCTGGCAGCGTCAGCTCCATTCAACTATGTGGACAAAAGACGTTAACGTTCCACACCCCAGGTTTGATCAGGTATATGGGTGGGGTGCGATGGTGGGAGGGGGGTTGCTGTCAGTAGTCCGAAGTACCTGTTTTTTAAGGTGAACACTCTTGAAATGTCTGTTTTTGGTCTGTGCGTTGGTAGTCCCGTGTAGCTGGAGATCTCTGCCTGCCGATATAGGTTGATAGATTCATAGGTTCGTTATTACACTGGCCTGGGGTGCAATCCGAAGAAAGAGAAAAGAAAGAGAGAAAAAATGGAAAAACATAGGACAAGACAAAGAAGTCAGTCACAACAGGAGGGAGTAGAGGCTAAACACAAACAAGCCACAAAACAACAAGTGAACCTAGGAGTCCTCTACCATGAAAAGGTTGGTCTTAAGCATGTTTTTAAATCCCTATGGTGGGGGCAGCTTTGATCCTCAAAGGGAGTTTGTTCCACAACTTGTGTGCCAACAAAACTAAGGCACGGTCCCCCGTCCTTACTGTGCTAGACCATGGAGCCTTCATACAACTGACTGTCAGATCTGAGTGACCTGGAGCTGGGATATTGGTTTAAAAGTTCCACCAATATCTGGTGACTTTTAAATTCAGTGTAGTTGCTACTGCTAAAACAGCAGGTCCAAAAATTAAGGACCACCCTAAAGATTTTGCTC
Source organism: Gymnoscopelus braueri (assembly GCF_963280865.1). Lineage (NCBI taxonomy): Eukaryota > Metazoa > Chordata > Actinopteri > Myctophiformes > Myctophidae > Gymnoscopelus > Gymnoscopelus braueri. The sequence goes on from NC_137623.1 coordinate 30,764,925, forward strand.
TGGTTTTGCAATGCAGATATGTTTTAAATCTTTGAATAGTTTTCTGCCTAATTTTAACCCCTACGTTGAATTTAGAAGTCACCCAAAGGAATTGGTTGGCTGAGATCTCCAATCGTCTGACTATGAGAGATTAGTGCATTGGTGATTGTCACAGAAGCGGCATGTTCATATGGACTCAACTGGCCCCCAGCTCACATTATAACAAAATGCCACAGAACAGTTGCCCCACTGTACATCACTTCATGGTTAAAACTGCAGTAGTTTATTCTCTGATTCATCACACCTCTTATGCGTCTGTCTGTTTGTCTGTCCCAACAACATTTCGCTGCTTGTACTCGTATATGTCAGTGACAATTAAATAAAACCTTCTTGATTCTTGTCTGTCTGTCTGTTAATGTCAGTCTCAGACTGAGAGGTTTAACCACATGAATCCTAGCATACCTATTCTGGGGATGTCATATGAACATTCTGAACTTTTTTGCCAAAAAATAACAAATCTTGTACAGTAGATATTTTCAGAAAAGAGATTTGGTGCAGGGGGGGGAAATGGAGAGGTAAAATACAGACACCTGGGAGACCCCGGTCAACGAAGTATAGTGTTGAAGTGGTTAATCATTACAGAGAGTCCAGACGTTTACCCTATGCAGTCTGATTTGACTGTCATTTGTCAAGCTGGGTCTAACTTTACAGCCCCAACCTCCTTCACTTAATCATGTTTTATAGCCGTTCTGACCCTGGCTACAGATCAGAGATGGCAGAGCTTGGCGGCATGGGGCCTTAAAGGAATCATTATAAACCTGCCTACTCTGTTTGCCAAACGGCTACTTCCTGGTTAGAAGTTCACAGCAGGAGAAGGAGCTTTTTGCATGGTTAGTTAAAAAAAACACGCATGCATTACAGACGCTACGAGTACGCACGCACGCACGCACGCACAGTCAGTCACACACGCACAGTCAGTCACACACGCACAGTCAGTCACACACGCACGCACACGCGCATGAACGCATGCACAGTCAGTCACACGCACACGCATCATCATGTGCATGTGACACGCATCATGTCACATGCACAGTCACACGCACGCACGCACGCATGCACACACGCACGCACGCACGCACGCACGCACGCACGCACGCACGCACGCACGCACGCACGCACGCACGCACGCACGCACGCAGAAAAATCCAGATTGTTAATTTAACTGTAAGGGTAAAAATGTACAAGTATCAACAGATGCGGACATGTGCGCGCGCACACACACACACACACACACACACACACACACACACACACACACACACACACACACACACACACACACACACACACACACACACACACACACACACACACGTATACACAGCACCATAATGTTCTATCTCTGTCTCTGTCTCTCTCTATCGCTAACATATATATACACACACACACACACAGCACAAGCACATCATTCACACATTCTAAACCATTGGTGCTGTGGCAGACAGAGACGGGCATGGTCCATGAAAGTCACCAGTGAACAGTATTTGAAATTCCCTGCGGTGCGGCATGGCATAACTTTTACACCCAGCCATGCCAGCATCAATAGCACAGACTTCCAGACCGCACTGCTTACTGCTTACTTTCAGGGCACATGGCGTGAACTCGCAATAACATTTGTGAAGAATTAGTTTATTAAAAAGACGGGCCATCATAATATTTACGCGAGGCAAGATGGCGGTGGGGGGAGTGTCAGCTGGAGACACTTTGCCTGAGAGAGAGATGAAGCTCCGCTTGCCAACTCATCTGCCAAGCTGAATCAGTCTGGGTAGAGAATGCCTGTGTGTCGCACTCTGCTTTACCCGGGGCAGAAGTGGAGAGCGAGAGAGAGAGAGGGAAAGAGAGATTGAGAGAGAGAGAGAGAGCGAGAGAGAGAGAGGAGAGAGAGAGAGAGAGCGTTGTAACTCACAGAACAACTAACATTTCTCATTGCACATGTCGGAGCTTTGACTTGTAGGCTGCTGATCCCCCTAGAGTCCAGCGAAGTTCAACTTCTGCACTAACCCTCTACATTTCCTTCAGCTGAAGCTGTGTAGGGTTTATCAAATACAAGAGAATGCACATTTATTCAGTGCATCCATAAAACTTAGAGGAACGGGCTGAGCTGCCTCTTGGCTCAGGCCCAGTGCAGGGATTCAAGGGAAGACCCAGTTTGAAGTGACGCCTGAGCGCACTTCCAACCCAAACCTATATGAACCGGGAGTCTTGGACTGACTGCACAGAGAGTCCTTGGCTCCCAGAGTCAGCCTGAAGAGTCTTTTTATGATCTGTTTATGCAAGCTGAAGGCGGCGACCATTTTCCAGAGCACCCCGCCCCCCAATCCTGTCTCAAGCCTTCTCATCTAAACCCCTCCCACCTACCGGGGCCTGGAAAACAGTGGCTCCAGAAGCGTGGGAACCCGGGGACCCCTTCAAATCAACCAGGAGGTGCCTGTGTGAACACTCTTTGCCCTTATCCAAATGTGCTCTCTCTCTCACACACACACACACACACACACACAGAGGAATATACGCACCACTGCTCACTTCCCCCCCCCCCCCCCCCCCCCCACCATGCTGTCCTCACCTGCGGCAATAACTTTGTCACGTCATAAAAAGCACTTGCTAAAATGAATACCATTTCCACGTCCATGTTGGACAGGGGGCTAGCGTGCAAGCAAACACCTCGCCAATAGCGCTGTACGCACACGGAGGCCCGGCGCAGACACCCCGCTCGCCCCAGCCAGGCGACCCCAAGCTTTCATCATGTCTCTCACACTTGGCTCTCGGGTCCCCCACACGGCAACACACCAAACAGCATAACAGCTTCTTTGTAACATGGAACATGTATGTATTTCTGGGCCTTTTTTAGGGTGGGGGGTGGGGGGCTATGATTACACAATGTGCATATTATTTTCAGGCACATTATGCGCGATGGAAAGCGCTTTCATCTCCGGGGGGGGGGGGGGGGTCGCTGCAGCGGGGCTGTGCCCCCTCGGCCCGTGGGAGACACGCAGAGAGGAGGACGAGGGCCTGCGCCCCGAACAGAAGTCACACTCAATCTGGGCTGAGGGAAGCCAGCGGTTTGCTGCAGGCTGCCTGGCCAGAGTCCTCCCTGCCCCGCGATCCGGAGCTTTCCGTTCAAGTTTATTTTACGTTTCCCCTCTCGTTTTATTCCCTTTTCTCACAGAGCTCTCGGGTGGCCACAGTTTGCCGTTCACACACACATTAAAAGGGGATGGAGAACGCATGCGGGCGCGCACACACACACACACACGCACGCACACACACACACACACACACACACACACACACACACACACACACACACACACACACACACACACACACACACACACACACACACACACACACACACTTTCCATCTTCATTAAGTTGCATTATAGGTTTGTCATGGAATTATTCAATGAGACAACTCTCTTTCCTGTAATTTATTCCGGTTCTTGTTTGCATGGTCGGGCCCACACAACAGTTCGATATCCCAGCATGCCGTATTGGCCCCGTGCTAAGTGTCGTTATTAAAGTGGTAGCAGTGCGGGCAGGGATCTTAATTCAAAAAGCCCGAGCTGCTTTTTTACGCCTGTAATTATGAGCTTCATGCCCCCACCACTACCTATCCACCCCCGTTTTATTTTCTAAATAATTTTTCCACCTCAATTTCCAGCAACATCCTTAAACTGTAAAAGAAGCTCAAATTAAGCGGCCGCAGTGGCAATCTGGTTCCTATTTGGGATGTAAAAGATCGAAAATGAAAAAGCAAAGAGAGCGAGAGAGAGAGAGAGAACAGAAAGAGCGCGCTGCTGCCTGCCACCGCTGAGAAGCTAACCGTTTCCATATGTTCATGTGTCTCTGCTGGCCTTTTCTCTTTTCCCTCTCCCTCCTCTCCCCTCTACTCCCCTTCTCTTCTGCTCTTATTTTTTTCCGGCCATGTCCCGCTGCTTCTTCCCCTCACTAAACAGACTATAAAGAACATGCGCCGTATGCGCCGTAGAGAGAGAGAGGGGGGGGGGCGGGGGGGGGGGGCTCAACAAGGTGCAAGCGCTTACGTTCAGCCAATCACGGCTCTACAATCCCCCCCCAGGTCCCTTCCCTTCCTCGTTGGCCCTGATTGGCTGCTTGCGCACGCACAGATGTTCCTCCTTTAATGATTTTTGTAACCATTAAGTTAATAGTTGTTTATGGCAGTGAAATGCAGGAATGCAAAGGGGGTGTGGGGGGGGGGGTTCTGGGGCAAGGAGGCTGGGGGTGAGGGGGTGTGATGGATGGGGAAAGGAGGGCAGTTTAAGATTTTGAGGGGGAGGTGTGTATGTGTGGGGGGGAGCGTATGTATGAGAAGCTGGGCTGTTGGGGGGGGGGGGGGGCATTGGGGCAACTGCGGTGGAGACAGTGGGTTAACATTACAAGGGGGAATGGAGACAGGGGTGTGACGTGCACACCCTCATGCATGCAGAGTTGCACGCGCTTACCACGCGCGTCCTCGTGAGTGCACACTTGCATGTCTGCTAATTGTCCCTCGCATAGATACGCAAAGAAACAGGCCAACAACCACACAGTGTAGTGACAACGTTCACATTGGGGAACTCTATGACATTATTGTGAAAAGGCTTTGTGTGTATGTGTATGGCGTGCGTGCTTCAAACAGTCCCTTATGGAAAGATACATAAAACCATGCATGTATGCATGCACGTATGCACACACTATAATATAGGAACATGGATATACACCTGCATGCTAATGCGCACACACATTGTTAAACACACACACACACACACACACACACACACACACACACACACACACACACACACACACACACACACACACACACACACACACACACACACACACACACACACACACACACACACACACAGGCATGTACACTGACACATAAACAAACACACCGATCCCAGAATGTCCAGCGTGTAAAGAGTGTGTCACTGATCAGTGGAGACATGAGGCTGGGAAGGGATGACTGAGGCTTTCTTGGAAACACACTTAAAATCACACAGGATTACTCACACAATATGGAGGCTTGAGTGTGTTTTTACGTGTGTGTGCGTGTGCCTGTGCATGGCAACGCGTGCGTGAGCTTTTCACATCATCAGCAGGCGGCCCAAATACACACGTTTCAACCCGATTTACTGTCGAGGCTACTGTGAAAGTCAACTCAGCTTTTGTTTGTGACAGCGTGCTCCTATTCCATCACAGGCGACCAAGACCAAAAAAAAAAGCGTGGTCTGAGGTCCCATCGAAACCCGAGATCAGGCATCTGCCTGTAGGAGCCTCACACATGTAAACACATGAGTCAGCGTTCAAACACAGCAGTCCTGTTCTAAAATCCACGACATCTTGACTCTGGACTGGTTCTTTTTCAAGAACGGAGGGAGAGGCCCCCAGTCTCCCCTCAGGTACAGTACCCCCCCCCCCCCCCAACCCCCAGAGGGTGTGGTCTGTGCTGGATCGCAATGAATCCCAGGTGTCCCTTAGTGGTTGTGGTGGTGGTGGTGGCGGTGGGGACTGCGGCTATCGCTAACGATGCTAACGCGAACCTTCTGGCGCGGCCATATAAAAGGCTGCCCCCTTATTAAGACGGGGGGGGGGGGGAATGAGGGGGCGCGTTTCCCTACAGGCATCCTTGTGGCGCTCTCTGGAGCGTGACGCAGAGGGGAGCGAGTGCGGACAGGGCAGGGGGGGGGCGGGGTGGTTGGCGAGGCGGGCTATTTGCAATGTGTATAATCCTGTATGACCATCAATGACATTCACTCACTTTTTCAAACACCCCAGACTATCTCTCTTTTTGCCTATCTCTGTCTGTCTGTCTCTCTCGTTGCACTTCGACAACAAAATGTCTCCCATGAATGATGGGTGCAGACAAACCACATGCAGATGTGTGCACTTCTCCATGTTTGTTTGCCGATTAGCTTGTGTTTGCTTTCGTGGAGGCAGCAGGCTCTCGCGCGGGGCTCACAGTCATTACACGAGACGGCACGCTATTCTGGCTTTGAGCAAATGAGCCAGGATTAACAGCAAAGAAAACTCCAGTTTGAATAGAGACTGTCAGCGAACCACAAAGTAATTTTCTTTCTTTCTTTCCAGTAAAAAATACACTAACATTTAACATCGATGCAAACAGAAAGAACATGCTGTTTGGATGAGCATAGTAAAAAGAATTACAGTTGTAAACAGAAGCAAGCAAATCAGGCTTGCGGATATTCAGTATTTTGTTGTGGGGATTTTATTAGTGGGGGAGTTCTATTTTTATGATGTCATCATCACACACACACACACACACACACACACACACACACACACACACACACACACACACACACACACACACACACACACACACACACACACACACACACACAGAGAGAGAGAGAGAGAGACAACTAAATCACAAACATTTTATGAGAGCGATTTTCCTGAGCGATGTGATCTCAGCCAAGTTCTCACATAATCCTGTTGGATCCCACTGCCTCAGAAGTGGCCCATGTAGCCTGGTGAACGTCAAGATTAACACCTGATCAATCAATATATCTTTAGATTCATGGGGCTGAATCCCCCTTCCTACTCTGCCATGCTGCATGGAATGACTGTAGTGCCATTTATTCATCAAGGTTCAAGGTTGTACTTTATTGTTACATCTTGTGTACAGGTACATAAGAGTAAAACTTATTTTGTTTTTGTAAACTGTGAGCTGTATGCTGAAGTTGCGGTTAACCAAATAAGCCCTATTCTAATTAGCCGATCTACAAACTCACAACTCGTCACACAGCATAGTCTCCTGTAGCTAGTCAGCGCTACTCAACCCGCGGCCCGCATGCGGCCCCAACGCAGCGTCTTGGCGGCCCCTCATGGTCAAACCAAAAAAAAAAAAAAAAAAAAAAAAGTTTTTTTTAATTTTTAATTTTTTTAAGCACAGGATAAAAATATACATTTCTGTTCAAATATATGGGTTGCAAAAAAAAATATCAAAAACAAACATCAATTGTTACAGGTATAATGCATTTTTGGGGGGTTTGACCCCCATTTTTTTCCGGCCGCGCGGCTTTGCCGCACGCCCAGGGTAGGTGTCCCTTATTTCAATCTCTGGGAGTTGGCAACCCTAACCTTGCCATACCTTAGCTTTTGCTGAACTGATGCCACTGGACATACACACAAAATAAACAGGTACAGTGAAAAGAATATGATGTCAAAATGTACATTTTCTTATAACAATAACAATGCGTATAGTGTGTGTTACAAAATCGAAAAATCCAAAATAGGACCGTCATTTTTAGCTTGCGGCCCCTTGGACTTTTGGTATTTTGCTGAGTGGCCCCTGAGCCATCTTAAGTTGAGTAGCCGATCAAATATCTCTGCCTACAGATCAACCGGGGAAATCAAAATTCAATGCTGGGGCTTTCACAGCATTGTGAAAGCTTTGAAAACCAATTGTGATACTTTCCAAAAATATGGATGCCAGGTGAAAAGGGCTAAAATGGGCAGACTGTACTCTGCACAACTATTTGTTTTTTGAGAGGGTGAAATCATTTGGACAGAAAGCCAGAGGAGAATTCCCGTTCTTCCCGTTCTTCCTGGTATTGTGGTGAAGTGTCCTTGAGCAAGACACTGAACTCCCGATGAGCAGGTCGCCTCCAATGAATGAACAACACACATTGTGCTTTGGATAACACACGCTACAGAAATGCAGACCATTAATTTAGTTTGATTTGTGTGCACATGTTACCATTGACAGTTATGCTGTTTTAGTATTATAATTGTAAAAAAGAAAGAAAGTAAAAGACAGACTCACCCTCCCACTACACCCCTGCAGATATCTAATGATCAACAGCCTGTACTTTAGTTACACGCAGGTTTCCTGACACTGTGGGTTTTGCGTCTGGTGGGTCCAAACAAGACACCCATGTACAGTATATGAGGAACACTTTAACCACATGATCCCTTATAGCGTCCCTTTTGTGGGAATGTCATAATAGGCAAAGCTAGCATAGGTTTTAGATCGGCTTGTAGATCGGCTATAGTCACTATTTGACATATAGCTACAACAAAGTACACAGGGTTGAAGTGGTTAAGCAAGCCCTTTGCCCAGGGTGACCGCAATGTAAACTACAGTGTTACAATATAAAATTCCTCTCAACACCTCTTCCGCTCTCCCTGAATCTACCTGTATGTATTAGCCTAATACCTCAGATTTAATGCTAGACTTCACACACGACTCTCACCTCCTAAACAGCTGAGCACTCTAGTCGCTGGCTAATCCCCCGCCCCAACACCCCCCCCCCTCCAGTCCCCCCCAGTCCCTGTTAAACCTGTTTCTATCGGCGAGCCAGCCCCGCGTCCATCAACAGGAAATTAGCCCCAGCTTCCCCCGTAATGCGAAACAGCGCCGGGCTCCGTAACAGCGGGCCATAACAGCAACTCCCATTCACACTGGCAGTGAAATCATTCACACACTGTCACACACACACACACACACACACACACACACACACACACACACACACACACACACACACACACACACACACACACACACACACACACACACACACACACACACACACACACACACACACACACACACACACACACACACACGTGGTTGTTGTGCATTATGTACACATACAAAAACACACTGCTTGAAGGCTGACTCCAGAGACTGAGGTGAGGATGAAGTCATCAGCTCTGTCTGTCTGTGTCTCTCTCACTCTCCCCACACCCGCACACGCACACGCGCACACGCACACACACACACACACACACACACACACACACACACACACACACACACACACACACAGTTCCGAACGCTAAGTGACCAGTGAGAGGGCATTGTTATGGCTTCATCCTTGGCAGACACACAGCTGGGAATGCGGGACATGTAGACTGGAATACCTGGCAAGGCTAACAGTCTGGGAAAGGAATGCTGCTCCCACAGGAAGGTATGGATAGGGAACTCCCGCGTGCGTGCGTGCGTGCGTGCGTGCGTGCGTGCGTGCGTGCGTGCGTGCGTGCGTGCGTGCGTGCGTGCGTGCGTGCGTGCGTGCGTGCGTGCGTGCGTGCGTGCGTGCGCGCACGCGCGTGTGTGTGTATTTTCTCAAATCAGGTCGTGTTTGTTTGAGATAAAAGGGGGGTTTGTGACATGTAACGACATACCGAGGCCTTGAATGAATCAATATATAGGCTGAGCTAATCAAGAGAAGAATGAAGTCTGAAGGCCAGCGGGAATAAGTCCTCCCCCATTACAGAGCAGGTGAGACCTCCAGCTCCTCTGTGATGCTGATAAGGTTCCTGCTAATGACATGGCTCACCCCAGCTGGGGGACATGTGGAAAGGCATACAGCTTGTGTGAGTGTACGTATGCGTGTGAGTGTACGTCTGCTTGTGTGTGAGTGTGTGTGTGTGTGCGTGTGTGTGTGTGTGTGTGTGTGTGTGTGTGTGTGTGCGTGTGCGTGCGTGCGTGCGTGCGTGCGTGCGTGCGTGCGTGCGTGCGTGCGTGCGTGCGTGCGTGCGTGCGTGCGTGCGTGCGTGCGTGCGTGCGTTGCGTGCGTGCGTGCGTGCGTGTGTGTTTGTATTACTATACTTGTGAGGACCAATAAGAATATGAGAAATAGACGTTGTGTGAGGACCGTTCTTGGTCCTCGCAAGAAAAACGGTTGTTTTATGGTTGAAAAAAGATTGTTAGGGTTACCTTTACGACTAGAAAAATATTCTACATTTAAATTAAAATGTTGTTCATAAAACTGCTGTCCTAAAATGTTGATATCCTCACAAGTAATACAAACCTGTGTGTGTGTGTGTGTGTGTGTGTGTGTGTGTGTGTGTGTGTGTGTGTGTGTGTGTGTGTGTGTGTGTGTGTGTGTGTGTGTGTGTGTGTGTGTGTGTGTGTGTGTGTGTGTGTGTGTGTGTGTGTGTGTGTGTGAATATGTGAATATGTGACACAAGCTGCCAGGGCGGCCGGCCGCAGACGCAAAGCCATGGGGGTCCCAGGCGTTGGGACAGCTGGTGGACTTGGTGCCGGGGGAAGACATCATTTGAGGACCACAGCACATGGGGGGACACAACGGTGACAGGTTCGTGTCTCACGGGACATGCATTAATAGATAATGACACATAAAAAGCAACTTCAAAAGAAGGTCTTTATAAGTAAGTTCAACAGCGACGCAGACTCCTCCTGTGCAACCTGAGGTGGCTTAACGATCGGCCGCAGGGAGGAGATTAAGGATGCAGAGAGAAGATTTATGTCGTTGCACCACATCCGATAGCCACCCACTCCCAGATAAATGTCATCTCCAACCTCAACTTTTAACAGAAAAAAACCTTTCAGCGTTTTGAACCCCCTCTCGCTCTCTCTCTCCTCAAATACACTTGCGGCCTCAAAAGGTAACTGGAACCTAATTGTGGGTTTTGGAAATCCTTGGGAACACAAAGTAGGCGACCTTAAAACACACATCCCCGTCCCGTCTGTTTTTTTTATGCGGCGCAGACCATGTCTATTAGCCGTCCCCTTTAAAGTCTGGTTCAAATGCAGAGAGAGAGAGAGGGGGGGGAGGGGCACATGCAGCTGATTAGTGGACACAGAGAGGAAGCTGCTAATGGTATATCTGTTGTTTATTTTGTTTTCGTTAATTACAAGGGAGGTCCTCAACCGTCAACTATGAGAAGGTTGAGGAGTCTGTTATTTGACTGTTCCCCCCCACAGTGTGAGAACAACAGAGAAGCAAGACAGTGGAAACAGAGAGAGAGAGAGAGAGAGAGAGAGAGAGTGTGAGAGTGTGAGAGTGTGAGAGAACAACCTTGTTTAACCTGCTACCCAATCTACCTCATCCGACTCCTCATAAAACATAATAACATATTACAAACATGTTTGCTTACGCAATAATCTAATTATAATCAGATTAAGGTGATACTCCGCCTATGGAAATGATCGTGTAATCGCCTTGGGCAGTGTGCACCTAAAGTGTTTTTCCCCTAGCTGAAAACGCAAGGTGCTCTTCTAAAACACCCATCTGGGAGAGTTTCAGGGCACTTTTGGAGCCATTTTTCAGCGTAGACGCCTTGGTTGTCAGGCAAACCAAACCAACCGTCTCATAGCAGAAGTAAACATGTCGGCACAAGGCAGAGTACTTGCTTTGGCCCTTGCACTGGGTGAAGGGAAGGCTTGTAGGCCAGGGCAATGCCAACGTTGCATGTCAATGTTTAGGGTTAGCTATTTGTAGCCTACTTCCAAAAAAACCTGTCCAGATTCAACGCTTTTTTGCGCTTTGCAGAAACGTACAGTGGCAATGTTTTTTTTTATTTGGATGTTAAATTATTTTGGGGGCCCCCAGATGATTAGCTTAATACAGTATGCAACATTGTTTTCTCACTCAACAGTAAACAAACCAACATACAGTATAACTGTGTACAGGGTGTCTGTACATTTCTAAAGTTACAATTTAGTTACAATTTAATGAATTTTAAGACCTTTTTAATACCAAATTGGCCAAATAGTCAAATATTAAGGAAGAAAAAGGCAAACATTGTGAAAATAGCCGACCTGCAAGCTCGTTGTGAGCTTATAGTTCGGCTATTTTCACAATATTTATCTGTGGAACCGAGTCAAACTAAATGCAATGCCTGCAATTCCAAGTGCTAGACTGGGGAGTCCTCAACTCCAATATGATTATTTTGGGGCCGGGGGTCGCTTGTTGTACATATACATGTAGAGACTGTGGGAGACAGAGAGGCAGAGGAATATTGCCACCAGTTTTTGAAGGGACCCGCCCTCCCCGGTCACAGCTTTGGGTCACTGCCGGTCACCACAAACCGCACTATTGTCTGGTGGTGACAATATCCACTCAGCAGGTCTCAACCAGGTCACTGGGACAAATCTATCACTTTTTTGCTGGTGGCTGTTACTGGCTGAAGGAACTCAGTCAACCCAGCCAGACAGACGACCATATTATTTCACACATACAGTATATGATCATGTAAAAATTAATACACACATCTGAGATATCTGATTTAAAAAAGGAGAAAGTATTGAAGCACTATATTCTGATAGTAATCATAGAGTGTTTGTTCAGTAACAGGGGTCTCCCCATCTCTTCAGCTCTTTGATAAACAGAAAATACATTTTCATGCTCATTTCTTTTTGTCGTCCCTTCTAATTTCACTTGTTTAATCTGTATCCTGCCGGAGTTCTCTATCCTAATTGGATAAAATTGGTATCCTGACCTGTAAATGCATTTTCTGTTTAATAAAGAGCTGGAGAGACATGGAGACTCCTGTTACTGAACAAACTGTATAGTAATGAGTACTATCAGAATATAGAGCTATTTAACACTTATTTTAACCAAAGAAAATCACTTACCCTACCTTTAATTATACTTTTGTTTTTTTGTTTTTATATATCGAGTTTGGTCTGTAAATTGCACATCTAATTTTGGAACAGAGCACATAATATACACATCTTTATCAATATCTCGAGACAGTAACTAAGTACATTTACTTGAGTAGGCCTACTGTACTTGAGTACATTATTGAAGTTTTTGTTTTTTGTTTCTTGCAACCTTTCACTCCGCTACATTTTAAATAGAAATATTGTACTTAAGACTTCACTACATTTCGAAGGTACTCTTGGGACCGAAACGTATACAAATATATTATGAATTAACCACTACTGTATAGCCCTATTTCAAATTCTGACAATTTCAGAAAATGTATTTGTACTTTTGAATGCTGGAGTATTTACTTGAATATCTAACACTTTGTCCACCACGCTGAGAGTGCACAAAGGGTCCGTTTGGTCACATTTTGTGTGTTACTAAAGGAACAAACGAACACTGAGGATTTGACTGTGTGCAGATGTCCGCACTGCCCTCCGCCGAGGCTTTCCTGAAGAGGATAATGAATTACCCTGAATGGAAAAAGAAAAAACTCCAACCCAAAACCCTGTGCAGGAAGCAGCTCCCACTACTGTGGCCATCAAAGCTGAGCGGCAGAGCAGTCAAAGTTCCACAACCTCTAATCCTCTCCTCCACCACGGGGTCCAATCAAAGCCATGTGCTGCTCAACCCCCCCCCCCCCCCCCCCTCCACCCGGTCGGCACGTCTGTCCCCGGCTAAAGAGCTCTTTGTTTGGTGGAAAAACAAATTTAGGCAGGCATTACGCCCCGGCCTCCTGCTTAAACATGGGGATGTTTTCCATTAATGGTGAAGTGGGTGGGGTGGAGGGGGGGGGGGGGAGTATTCACGGACAGATAATGAACCGAACTAACCTGACTCCACTCATCCTGGTGTGTGTGTGTGTGTGTGTGTGTGTGTGTGTGTGTGTGTGTGTGTGTGTGTGTGTGTGTGTGTGTGTGTGTGTGTGTGTGTGTGTGTGTGTGTGTGTGTGTGTGTGTGTGTGTGTGTGTGTGTGCGTGTGCTGTATACTGTACTAGAGAAAGAGACAGACACCCTGTTAAAACTCTGTTAGTCCGTCCCCATCCATTTTTCTCCTCAGTGCATTGACCAATCTATCTGAACTTGCACATGGCCATTGACCATGCAGCGAGTGAGGAAACCCATTCTGCACTTTTTCCAAAAAACAAAAAAAAAACTGTTTATTAGCATTTTCCTCACAGCACAGGCTATGGGATCTGTAGTGGCGGTTGTGTACAATATAGTATCGTTACAGCATTACTGTAAATTCATGTGTGTGTGTGTGTGTGTGTGTGCGCGCATCCATGTTTTGGTGAAAAATTTAGGGCAGGCACACATAGTCCACTGGATGAAAACGTGTGCACGAGCTTGCACAAAAACACTCACACACATACTGTACCCTACACCCGCTTGTGTCTGATTGTGATGTGTGCGCTTAACACCATCCTCAACTGATTTACGTTTTTTTTTACGGTGTGTGTGCATGTGTGTGTGTGTGTGTGTGTGTGCGTGCGTGCGTGCACGGCTAAGCGTGCGTGCGTGCATGTACTTGTGTGTGTGCAGGCAAACAATCTGCCCACATATACGAAAGTATCCTCAAACAACCTGGCTAATGACAAGAGCTGGAAACTCAGCTCTGCCTGCTGTGTGCCAACCCCACCCCACCCAGACAGTGTGTATGATTACGTGTTTGCATGGGTGTGTATGTCTGCGTGTATCCCTATGAATCGTTTCTGCATATTATGCACGTCAGTGTGTTTGAACACGTGCGTGCGCCTGTGCGTGTGTGCGTGTGCGTATACATTTATTACGAGGGCCAAATACAAGTATAAGTGCTCACAAGTATAGTAGAATTCGAGATACTGTATAGAAAGTATTTTCCTGGTCCTCACAAGAGAAATAGTTGTTTCATGGTTCACATTTTTTTGGGGGGGAGTTAGGGTTACAATTAGGAAAAGGTTGAGGTTGGGGTTAAGGTTAGGATAAGGCATTTAGAGGTTAGATTTAGGGGTTATGGTTGAAATTATGCCCGATTTTATTCCTAGTTGCAGACCGGTGTCCTGCCCCAAAAAACAGCAGATCTACCAGCTTGTACTGAACTTGTAGAACTGCTATTGTCGGTGCTGCTACAGTACATCTGGTATACACTGTAACCAAGTATAGCTCAGTGATGAGCAAAAGTGGCATTCATAAAATTACCATCCAATAAAATGCATACAAATGTGTGTGTGTGTGTGTGTGTGTGTGTGTGTGTGTGTGTGTGTGTGTGTGTGTGTGTGTGTGTGTGTGTGTGTGTGTGTGTGTGTGTGTGTGTGTGTGTGTGTGTGTGTGTGTGTGTGTGTGTGTGTGTGTGTGTGTGTGTGTGTGTGTGTGTGTGTGTGTGGTAAAAGGATAAACCCTCTCTGGGATGCCCTAATGGTTCCCAAACTTTTTAGCGTAAAAGAGAAATGTGTTGTCTCCCTCTGGGACCCAAAGTAGTGAAAATAGCCGATCTCACAAAATAGCCGAGCTCACAATTGCGTCTCACGACACGTTGTGAGCTTGTAGATTTGCCGTTTTCACTACTTCTTCAAAGCTCTTTTTTCCGCCTAATTTATGGAATTTCTTAGATGTGTCTCTAATTCATGAAACATAAAAAAAAAAGAAGGGATATTTACTCGCAACCCATAAAAATGGGTCCGCGACCCACAAAGGGGTCCCGACCCAGTGTTTGGGAACCACTGGCCTAGGAGAGCAGTGTCACGTGGTGCTGAGGGTAATTTTCATACCTGTGCTATTGGTAATGGGGCATGGCTCTCACCGGGGCCCCAAATGAGACACACAGGTTAGATTTACTGTACCTGGGAGAGAGAGGGGGGGATAGAGAGAGATAGACAGGAAGATAGTGAGTGAGCATTGACAGGAATGGTTGAATTACCAGTCTTCACGTCGGCCATGTTTTTTTTTATATTCGTATAGTTATAGTTACAGCTTACTTACATTACATTGCCTGAGGTTTGTTGTATTGGATTAAGACAAAGACATGTTATACACT
>NC_137623.1:30785410-30820410 GCF_963280865.1 Gymnoscopelus braueri
TGTGTGTGTGTGTGTATTTTACTATGCACTCATCAGACATGTGCTGGCCGTTTGAGACTCCTGGGATGTCAGAAAACACTGAAAAGCTAAACGGCAACCGACATCCCCTGAAGGCCTTTTCTTTGACGACAATTACCTTTGTTGCCCTGTCTCTTTACTTAAGAGGCTTTCTTCTTGAGTAACCCGAAGAGTCTATTTTGCGTATACCGACCATCGGCAGACAATGCGGGCGTGGCTAGAGGACGACAAAAGTAGCGAGAACGGAGGAGGAGGAGGGGTGGATCTGGCTACTTATGTGTGTTTGTTGACGGCTTAGAAATATGTTTTAATTCTCCTTTACAAAACCCTGGCTGTTTGATTTTCGGTCACCCGGAGTATGGGTTGTTTTCAGGGCCAACAGGATTATAGTGTGTGTGTGTGTGTGTGTGTGTGTGTGTGTGTGTGTGTGTGTGTGTGTGTGTGTGTGTGTGTGTGTGTGTGTGTGTGTGTGTGTGTGTGTGTGTGTGTGTGTGTGTGTGTGTGTGTGTGTGTGTGTGTGTGTGTGTGTATAAATAGTTGGCCTACAAGCTCAACGCGTTGCATCGTGGCACGTTGTGAGCTTGTAGATCAGCTATTTTCTAAAACTTAGTACTTAGTATTTTTACTTTGGTACTTTTTGGGTATGTATATTTTCATGACAATACGTTTGTACTTTTAGTCAAGTAAAAAAAGAATTATACCGGCCTATATTGTGGTTACTTGAATAAAAAGTCTGCGTACTTATTATACCACCGTGTGTGTGTGTGTGTATTTTTGTGTGCTTATGTGCTGTGTCTCTCTGTTTTCCTGCGTTTATTTGTGCATCCTCGACACAGCTATAAATCTTCCCTACTGATTGAGAGTATAAAAATTTACCCAATTGGGGTCCAATTTCAGTTTTTTTTTACATTTCTACCATTACATCCAGACCGAAATCCCAACATACGAACAAATGACAACATTCGGCACTTTTATAAGTCCTTTTAATCACTGACCCAATAACATAATGAGGACAGAATGTCATAGAGTTTCTGGGTCAGCCGACTAGGTTCCCTTTGCTTTCCACGCTGTAACAGTATCACATTGGGGGGGGGTGGGGGTATGTCACCTTGGCACAAAGGCGAGCGGGAGTGGCCACCAACCCAAAAGGATAGGCCCTCTGAGCCGAGCAGCGTGGCTGGTATGGGAGATAGCCTAGCGCCAGGCTGGGGGGAACGCAAGGAAGCCATTGTGTCACAGGAGACGTGCGTTTAGGAGCAAACAATGTGTGGACGCCGCTTCTATAGACAAACAGGCGTCAAGCTGTCAGTCACGTCACGCTGGCTAGGTGTGGTGTCGTGTGTGTGTGCATTTGTGCTTGTTGTGCGTGTGTGTGTATGTTTGAGTTCATTAAACTAAAGTATGTGTTTGGTTATGCATGATGAGTATGTGTGTGTGTGCGAGTGCGTGTGTACGTTTGTACATCTCTGTGTCTCTTCTGCATCTGCTTTATCAGCCAATATTTGAGCATCTCCCGTTGACTTGTTTGCGTTTGCCAAAGTGCTTAGCGTAGCCGATTCTACACAAGATAACTTGAGTAACGTCTCTAACCGTTCATTGCTTAAATATTTATGAAACTCAAAGACAGACTAAACCACTTTCAAGACATCCCTATTTTGGGCATGCCATTATAGGTGAAAAGTAAAAAAATATGTCACGTCATAATGCAACCAACGTGTTGTGAGCTCGTAGACAAGTCATTCATTTATGAAAAGCAAAACGTAAAAAAAGATATTAAATATAGAGATAAAACGTGTTGCGAATTTAAATAGCAGACCGCTGATGTGGCCCTAAGAGTGTCCCTCTACTTAATTAAGGGTGGTGAGGAGGAGTGATTCAATTGAGTGGCGAGGTCTGAGAACAAGATTTACACCAGGCAGTATCGCACCACAAGTTCTGAAGTTTACCAAACAAGTTGAAAAATATGTGGTACTGATATGAGTCATAATAGATACAGAAAGCAACAGAGTATGATAAACAATGAAATGTACTTCAACAGTTGCATCATGTGTGCAACTGTATGCAACATTGGGCACATGACAACATATAGAGGAGCGACCAAGACGTCAAGCATACCTATACGCTATATAGGCCTGTCACAATTATTACATAATCGCCTGATCGCAATAATTCGAGATAATCGAGATTACTTTTGCATAATCATTGGAATCATTTCCATTCATCCGTGTGAATTGTGTGAATTGACAAAAATAGAGAAAAATAACAGATCTACGAGCGCACAACGCGTCGTGGTCAGATAAAGGTCTGACCCAGGTCAAGACTAAACAGAACTAACTTTAATGTCATGATCGTGACGGATCCTATAGCTGTACACGCTGGCCAGATAAAGGTCTGACCCAGGTCAAGCTCTAAACAGAACTAACACAAAGTTTGTGCCCGACAGCGACGATAGCATCTCCTGCTGACTCGTGATGATCAGCGGGGTGAACTTTCAACCAGAAGGGTGAAACAGAGGTCAATTTCACATCATCAACCAACTCCGAGCCGACAGATAAGGCATCAGGCTCCTGAGGCTCTCGCTCCGGGGCTAAAAACCGTTACATGAGAGGGCCCTGTGTGGGGAGAAAGAGCGCGTTATCTGGGAATCATCTTCAGAGGGATTCTTCGTCTTCTTCTTCTTCTTCTTCTTCTTCTTCTTCATGTTCTTCTCACATTCATCACAGTGTCCCGTGAGCTTTGCTGGTACATCTCGCCTCTTCGACGAGATCCGTTTTCCCCCACCGGACCCGTCTGGTAAATTCTATTAGTCATTGTCTTCGGAAGCATAAACAATGTCGGATCCCTCCGTGTCAACTGGCTTCTCTGGGTTCTGTCAAAGTCAGGAACCCCTACATACATGCACGCACGCACACGAGCGCACGCACACGTACACACGCACGCACACACGTGCGCACATACACACACACACATATACACACACGACGCACACACCCTGGTGACAGGAAAAGTAAAGGAGAACTAAGTTTGCCGAATTCCATAAATTATGTTTGAGAGAGCCACACCTCTTAAGTGCAGGGTGGGACATGTGTATAGTGTAAATGTTTTTTTTGGTGTGTGTGTGTGTGTGTGTGTGTGTGTGTGTGTGTCTGTGTACAGTTACGGGGCTTTCCCCAACATCCCCCCCCACCCCCCCCACCCTCCCCATGACCAACAAGCTTGCTCTCCAACGCATCACAACATGACCCTGCATGGAGACACGTGATTCTGATCAGCTTGGATCTCTCTCTCTCTCTCTCTCTCTCTCTCTCATCTCTCTCTCTCTCTCTCTCTCTCTCTCTCTCTGAGAGAGAAAGAAGCCTCGGCCAAGCCAGCATCTCTTTAAAGTTCCCGGACAGGGACAGACTTGGCACCCTGTACCGTTTCATTATGATCCAATATGGAGAAATCATTTGGGATGTTTTTCTTTGGTGAGTGCCACACGAGGCCCCGGTCCGCAGCGCCTATCGTCGCTATTTCTGCCCACACGCATTTGCGGACGAGAAAACCCCAGTGTGCCGCTAACCGTCCTCCCTCCGTCCCCTACCTCCCTCCTCCATCCTCTCAAATACTTCTGGAGCCCCTCCCTCATCGGTGGTTCTAAAATAAGGTGGGTGAGCGTGATGGATGTCCCATGGGTGGGTGATCCCTTCGGGGGGCCAACAACACGCAGGCATGAAGGACTGCGGTAAATCTGGAGTGTTCATTTAACACTAGGGTCCAATTTCACACCCTCAGAGTTAAATGAAGACTCTTTATTTAGATTTTTGCTGTGCACAGCAGAGACCAGTAGGTAGGCCAATACACAATAGCCTTCACGCACCACTGACAACTATGACAGACAGAGGGAAAGGAGAGATTTCAGAGTAGGTCAGGGTGAAGGGTGTAATTTAGTCATTTAGTTTCTCTCTCTCTTCTCTCTCTCTCTCTCTCTCTCTCTCTGTTCTTTTCCTATCCTTTGGTTTCTACTTTTAAACATTTTTTTCTTTTAAAACACATAATCTTTGACTCTTTCTTGCTCTATCTCTTGTTTCTTTCTGTGTGTGTGTCTCTCTCTCACAGCCACGCTCTATCTCTGTCCTTCCCTCTTTGTCTCCTATCCTTTGTCCTCTCTCTCTCTCTCTCTCTCTCTCCCTCTCTCTCCCCCTGTACAGAGGACTGTAATCTTGGCCAGGCCCTAAGGTTCTCCTCCTACCCTTCAATCTAGCACAGCCATAATTAGGGCCACACCAAGCAGAGAGAGGCTTCTAAATCACTCAGGGATGGTTTGGCTCACCCCTCTCTCTCTCTCTCTCTCTCTCTCTCTCTCTCTCTCTCTCTCTCTCTCTCTCTCTCTCTCTCTCTCTCTCTCTCTCTCTCTCTCTCTCTCTCTCTCTTAAATAAAGTGTAAGTGGAGCTCCGATTGAGCCTGCTCTGAAAGCTAAATTATAACTCTGCCGACCTCCTTTCGCCGAGGGCCTTTTGATATTTTATCTCACTCTATTTCGAGTGCTGCATAAAAAACAGGACAAAATGCAAGCTCCCCTTCTTTTATTTTCTTCTCTTTATTGTTTTTCTTTTTTAAGTGTGCCATCAATGTGTCTTCTGCAGGCGTGGTTTTGCCACAGCAACCCTAAAATAACTGTATGTAGTTTTTTTTCTCCTTTTTTTCCTGTTCTTTTTCTGTTTTACAAAGCGATAACAGCTTACGGACGTACTGTAGCAAAGGCCGGACATAAAGGATATGGAGGGAGTAAAACGACAGAACATGAATAAGAGAGAGAGAGAGAGAGTAAGGTCAGGTCTGGGTTCTCCTCCCTCCATTTCTCATTGGAGGAATGTCTCCCAGGGAAAAGCCGGCAGACTATCTGGCATGTACTTCACTTTGACCTGATAACCTGCCGAGAGGAGACACTCCGAGAGAGCAGGGTGGAGAGACACACACAGAGGGAACGGAGGACGGATAATGACAAGAAAGACAGCCGAGAGAGAGAGACAGACAGACAGACAGACAGACAGACAGACAGATAGACAGTGCAGGGGAAACAGAGACAGAGACAGCAAAGAGAAAGTTGGAGGTGGGTTATATGAAACAAATTGTCAACCATTTTATCTACCCGTCTCTCTTTCTGTCCCTCTTACTCTCTCTCTCTCTCTCTGTCTCTCTCTCTCTGTCTCTCTGTCTCTCTCTCTCAGTGTAAATACAACAGATCATATAGGTTTATTTGGCTAAGACGAGTCCCCACAGTGAGCGCAAAAACAAAGTTCAAACGCCACTAATGGGATTATGGTGAGATCAGAGCAGAGATGCTATCTCTCTCTCTCCCCCCCTGACTTGCAAAACAGCGTCACGCAAGGTGGATCCACACGCCATCGTCTCTCAAAGACAACGTCGGACGCCACTGCCGATGTAATCCCAATTTGCCCCCGGAACAAGGGAGCCTAGTGTACGCGATGTGGATCAAAGACGGCAGGGTCGGGGGTGGGGTTCTGGGTCAGATGTGACACAGGCAACATACGAGAACCAAAGTCGTGAGAGGGTCCTGGGCAGTGTTGGGTAACGTTACTTTTAAAAGTAACTTACAGGATTACCTTAATTTGTTAGAAATGTTTAAACATAAAATCAAGAGTGCAGCCTACCGGAGTGACCACCAGTGTTGTGGAGCTGTGCTGGGCTTCACCAAGGCTAATTTGCATTTACGTTCTCCTTCTTTTATTCACCAATAAATCCCCAAATAATGTAAATACTTCCACGACCGTACAAAAGGGCAACCTCTCTGTATTCCCTCAATGTCTGCTATGTAGCACAGGTGCGACAAATTCATGTAAAAAAAAAAACAAGACCAGTAATACCATCAGCCGTGTGTCACACCAAAAGTGCAGACCCATTGAATAGAATGATTACGCAATCACCACAGACTACAAGGCATCACATATTTTCGTGTAACATCCCAGCAAGTCTCCGTTGTTCATTTATCAGGAAACAGCGCAAATGCGTCAGATGTATTTTCCTTTTCATTTGTGGCAGCAGAAAGAACAGGGAAATATAGGTCTTAAATGTAACAAAATAACGCCATTATTTCGTAAAAAGTAAGTTTTCCGATTACAGTAACGGCGTTATCCCCAACACTGGTCCTGGGACAGGAAGTAGACAGGTACTTGCAAGACGGGCATCCAACACAAACCGAAAAGGACAGTTAGTTGAGGAAAAGACGTGGCGTCTAGGCCTACAATGACCTTGAGTGAGTTGGTTGTTGAGAGAAAAACGGAGGGGGAGATCAACTCCGTTTGCATGGCGCCAGCGGTCGGCTCAGCACACGGACACGCAAACACGCCAAAGTCCCGGCGACTCTGTTTGATTATGGCATTAAAGCATTGAATGTTGAGTTTGGGAATCTTGAAAAGCGGTGGGATTACTACTGTTGATCAAACAGCTCCGTCTGTCTCCTTCAGTGTTTAGTTTTTTAACAACTCCCCCCGCCACACACATGCACATACACACACACAAGCATGAGACACACACAGACACAGTCACTGTACCCGCGCACAATGACCCCATTTACGGTGGCTTTAACCACTCCGTGTGTTGCGCTACGTTGGCCTGGCGTCCATGGCGTCCTGGCGTAGGGAGGCATTAACATACAAATGCCATCAAAGGCTCCGGGTGATCTCTGAGGAAGGCCAGAGGTTTATTGGCGCGACTTGCAGCGGCAGCCCCCGCCAGCTCCCTCACACCTCCGCGTGTCAATGGGAACTGGAGTGGCTGCACAAAACGTCGCTGTATGTAGGGCTGTCACGATTATGAAATTTTACTTTGACGATTAATTGTCACTAATTAATTGCGTTTCTGTCGTTGAACATTGGAACATTATGAGTAAAGTTTTCATTTGTGTTTGCCTTTTAGGCTTTGGAAACTAAAGGTGCACAGGGCAGATATAAGCGATAGTTCACCCCAAAATATATTTTTGATTAGTCACCCCATGGAGACTTGAATAAATGAATATTTTTTTGTTTTTGTCCCATTCCTAAGCCAATAATTCAATGACCTGCAGCGGTTCCGGTAGGAGACTCAAAGAGTCTACATTGTGTCTCCTACCGGAACCGCTGCCTACCAGTCCGCTGGTCAAATCATTGGCTTAGGAATGCGACAAAAACAAAAAAATATCCATGAATTCAAGTCTCCATGGGGTGACTAATCGATAGAAAAAACTATTTTTTTTTGGGTGAACTATCCCTTTAATACATTTCAATAAATATGTATATATGTTTTTAAACAGACAGACTTAACCACTTTCAACCTGGCATCCCTATTTTGGTCAAGTCATATGAGATGAACATTTAAAAAAAATACAATAAAGTATACAATAGGGCAGGGGTCTTCAATGAACCCCTGAGAGAGATGAAGCAGACAGTACCCCCTCTAACATTAAAATATTCACATTGAATACTTTTCCCATTGATTTAATAGATAGTGTCATAGACTTTTAAATGTAATGTTTTTTTGTTAATGTGTATTTTCAGACACTTAAACCCTCAATGCTTGGTGTGCTCTTTTCCCCCTAGCCTGTCTACAAGCTCGTATAGATTGTAGATCGGCTATTTTCACAAAAAAAAGAAGAAAAGATTTGGCGGCCCCTGTAGTAACTCTGAGGACCCCCAAGGGGTCCCGGACCCCCTGTTGAAAACTGCAATAGGGCATTAATTTAAAATACTTCACTTTACTTTACTCTATTTGTCTATTTACGGGACAGTGCACATTAATGAACATGCACTGCACAGGAATTCAATCAATTGAACAAGGTCTCACGTGAACATGGCAGATTTAGCAAGAAGCTCATTACCATCCTTAGTAAAAATCACAATGAAATCTGGTGACACAAGGTTTCTGCCAGTCAGTGTAAATATGTGATGAGGAAAGGGGGTTGAGAGAAGAGGAGCTGCATACTCTTTATATTAGTATTCATTCATGGGCAGGAGAGGCAAGAACATGCCAAGAGTCTGACGCAGGCCTTTAAACTGGCTCTCATTCACTCCTTTCGGGCACGTGTTTACGGCCTCTGTTGCAGTTTTTAACAGGGTCCGCGACCTCGGGGAAACGAGTGTTTGGGAAACAATGCAAGGCTTTATGGGGGGATATCGCGGAAATAAAATCCGGTTCAGCCGCGCCGTGGGTTACATAAACACCGACCTGCCGAAAACGTCGGTGTCATTTATGGACAGCAAGGATACTGTAGTAACAATGTGCATATGGCATGAGTGTGCGTTAGGTGGTGCACAATGGAGCCTCGGGGCACGTGTTACAGTTATAAGTTGTACTCAAACCGCCATGTGCTGATTGGACGTCCTCCCGAGTCAAGTCAAGTTTATTTAAGTTAATTATTTCTTTGCTTTATTGAATATCGGCTTAAATACGAATTGACAACTGTCTGATTAAATGGGAGCAAAAGGTATATAAATGAGGACAGGAATGGAGCGGACGCACGTTGCGTTTAATCAATGGCTCCAAAGAGCGTGAGCGTGAGCCTTTTTTCAACCCGAAGGAAGTGTGCCATGCACGCACCACCACCTGCTCCTCAAACGCACGCATTCATTCACATCTGGAGCCGTTCATCGATACTTCTCCCTCAATGGCTTCAGTGTTTCACTCAGCACACTGTCTTCTTTAGCCTGAGACAAACCAGGCCCTTTGGTTGAATGAGAAACAGAGAAATGATCAAATAAAGTCAAGGCCATCTCTATCTGCACGTGCGTGTGTCTGTCTGTCTGTCTGTCTGTCTGTCTGTCTGTCTGTCTGTCTGTCTGTCTGTCTGTGTGTGTGTGTGTGTGTGTGTGTGTGTGTGTGTGTGTGTGTGTGTGTGTGTGTGTGTGTGTGTGTGTGTGTGTGTGTGTGTGTGTGTGTGTGTGTGTGAGTGTGTGTGTGTGTGTGTGTGTGTGTGTGTGTGTGTGTGTGTGTGTGTGTGTGTGTGTGCGTGTGCGTGTGCGTGTGCGTGTGTCGGGCCATACAGGTGCACCAAGGTTAAGGCCGAGGGGAGGGAGATAGGACATCTGTCTGGATCTGCCCACAGCGGGCGATGACAGACCAGTTATGCCTGGCCAACGGAAAGTGTGTGTGTGTGTGTGTGTGTGTGTGTGTGTGTGTGTGTGTGTGTGTGTGTGTGTGTGTGTGTGTGTGTGTGTGTGTGTGTGTGTGTGTGTGTGTGTGTGTGTGTGTGTGTGTGTGTGTGTGCGTGTGTGTGTGTGTGTGTGTGTGTGTCCAAAAAAGATAGCAACATCTATCTCTTTCTACTTGAGAGCAGCCAACCACCTGCGTCCCCCATGGTCACTTATAATCACCCTTCTGTCCGTGAAGGAGGCACCTGACTCCTCCAGACAGCCCCAATTTTCAGAGCCTCTCACTGGGGCTAGAGAGGCCAGAAAGGTGGGGGGTCAGAGGCTGGAGGCCGGAGGTTGTTGGTAGGAGGGGGGAGGGGGGGGGGGGAGTTGGGGGTTGGGGGGGGCTCGTGGGAGAGCTGGACATATGGAGCCAGTCTGCCACGCTAAAAAGCTGGTGTCATGGCTACAGCCTCTCTCTCTGCCCTGTCATTATCTGTCCCTGCACGCCCTAATTTCAGCCCCCACGGCTGCCTGGGACGCAGCGTACCTATAATGACACGGCCATGCAGAGAGGAGGGCTGCCTGGTGCCA
Organism: Gymnoscopelus braueri; assembly: GCF_963280865.1. Taxonomy (NCBI): domain Eukaryota; kingdom Metazoa; phylum Chordata; class Actinopteri; order Myctophiformes; family Myctophidae; genus Gymnoscopelus; species Gymnoscopelus braueri. The sequence continues at coordinate 30,795,128 of NC_137623.1, forward strand.
GTGGAATAGACCCCGAGGCCACCGGTGCTGCTGACTCACGCTATTACAAGGAGGGACACGCAAAGGTAGCTGGACGCTCTCTGCACGCACGCGCAAGCGCACGCACACACACACACACACACACACACACACACACACACACATACACGCACACACACACAGTAATACGACACAAAGCTGCAGAATAGCAAACAGAACTTTGTTCTGTAGCAGTTGAACAACACAGCACAGCCACACACCAACACATGCAAGCTTTTACTGTAATCAACGTCCAGTTCTACTAATACAATACCACCAGCCAACCCATCTCTGGGATCTATAATTGGTCGAGGATCATGCTCCTTGGCCTGAGGGGGCTTGCAGGGCTACTCGGGGCCTCTCCAGAGGTGTGGAAGTAAAGGCGGAGTGGGGGTCGGGGGGGGGGGGGGGGGGGTGGTCGGCAGTGCAGCGGGAGTCTCGGTGCACCCGGAGCCCCACGTAAACTGCTTCATCCACGGCTAATTCAAAGCCTGAGCTGAGCCCCAGCGCCCCCGCCGGGCGCTTTGCACTTTTAATGTGAAGGGGGCACGGACGGAGCCCACTAGTGCACGCCGTGCAATTATCAAGCATGATGGGACACGGAGGGAGAAGAGAACATCTGGCACTGTAAGAAGAGCAGGGGGATGGGGAGGTGGGGAGAGGCAACAACCCCCCCCCCCCCTCCTCTTCAGCTCAGGAGAGGCTTTCCTTTGATCTCCAGCTGGAGCTGTCTGCCGTGCCTCCACGGATCAATCAGCCGACGCAACGCCTCGCTCGGCTCCAGCATGTAGCTTTGACTTTTTGGCCACGGTTTATCCCAGTTTAGTGTGGTGACAATTCTCTTTTCACGTGCAGCTTTGCAGAGTTCGACTTGTTTATGTTAATATAGCTGTATTTCATCCATTAAGCCAGCTGGGTCCCCTGCAGTCCCTGTCTGTCACCCATACCGGTTTTTCTACCTACTGCGGTGCACAGTTAACACAATGTGTTTTTTCTACCCCATTGCCAGGCAGACAGGCAGACGCTCTGATACTGGGAAAAGGGTTATAGTTTAACTTTCAGCATTACACCGGCGTTGAACATTTGTCAATGGTGGAAGAAGAATGCACTGTCCAAATAAAACACCCCCCCCTCCATTACTTCTATAATTTCACAAAGGGGTGATTGTTCTGTTGCTGCAATTAATTCCCAGTTAATAACTCAAGTCTAAACGTGACATGCGGCGAAAGGTCGAGTCACTGCAGCGTTTTATTTTTACCGCATCTCCCCGTCTGTTTACTCTGCACTTCTCCGGTGTTTCCTAACGATTATCACTGTGAAAACATGCTCTGACAAGGTGTTGAAGACACAACAAACGAGAGAGAGAGAGCGAGAGAGAGAGAGAGAGAGAGAGACATGTGTTTGGCAGGGAAGGGAACGCCACCCTGTCATGTTTGGGATGTTGCGGACCACATGTGACATCATATACTTGACTCGGGGACAACGCTGTCCTTTGCCCAATTAGAGGATGTTTTGAAGCAAAGGTAATGGAAAACGGACGCGTCCTGTGAAGGAACAAAAACAGAAGGGGGCTAATTGGAAAGTTCAATATAATAGTAAAACTCTGTGGCCGCTTTGAAAACAAAGGGGGACCATCAGTGGAAACCGGGGACATTAAAACTGAATGAAGCAAAACCATACAGAAACAAAAAGGGCTCTTGACTGGGTTCCATCATATGAAAAACAGCCCCGAAGGCCATCCCACAAACAGAGACAGATAGGTGCTACGTCGTTGATGAAACATCGACTGTGACCCTTGATGGAAATCTGCCCATCTATTGTATTTTGACCTTGATTGTTACATTGACCTTTGAACTTTTCAACCCCAAGCTAAATAATTATCTTCGTGGCAGCCTGCTGAAAATCTGGGCGCCGTTTCTCAAGTTACTTTGCTAACCGACAAACATGAAAACACAACCCCTGTAACATGACCCCTGTCTAACTCTGTTGAAGGAGATAAGGACATCGTGTCACCTTCAAAAAGATGTGAGGTCCAAACCTCTATATAGACAGAGCTAGAGCATGCGCGTGCGTGCGTGCGTGCGTGCGTGCGTGCGTGCGTGCGTGCGTGCGTGCGTGCGTGCGTACGTGCGTGCGTGTGATTAAAGAAATTAAATAAAATCCTCCAGCATATTTACGTCCGCCTGCCTTGTTGTGTGTCAACGTAACCATATCAGATGACAAAAAAGCACTGTCTTCCTTCCTGCTCTTGGTTGCCCAGTGCCCAGAATTGGACCGCATTGCAAACAGATGTTGGACCCATAACATTTAGAACGCTTTTGTTCATATGGGCCCCTCTGGTTTCCAAAAGGGGGAAAAAAATGAATTGAATTATGTGATATTGCTTTAATAGGATTCACTGGAAGCCTTTCAAAGCCTGTGTCTCTCGAAGACTTTTTCATTGGCAAGACGGAAATGATATGTCTTTGAAATACCAACCAACATGGCATGGTTATGAGGGGAAAAAGCCTCCTCCGTATTTCTTCCAGTTTAGCTTCAGATGGGCTGTATCTAACGTATCTAACGTTTGTGCTTGACGGAATGGATTTGTGATTTATGTTCAGAGAGAAGGCATTCGGTGCTAATGGAACATGTCTTTTTTTTAAGACTATGACTGTTTTCCCCGAGGCAACGATAGTGGTTGGAAAATACACACAATAACCCAAGAAGTGTTTAGAGAGACTGCATAAACCTCCATCCTTTGTTGTTCTCCTGCATATTTCCAAAAAACCACTTAAAGCTGCCAATAGCTAAACTATTCTAAATATGGGTCTGTGAATTCCTCAACTTCTCGGCTTAAGGCAGGTCATGAGGTCATGCTCTCTCTGCCACCCCCGCCTGGAAAGAGAGACACCTACTGTACTGACACCATGTTCAGCAGCAGGCCTGGCCTCACACATGCATGCCTGTGTGTGACGGGGAGAGGAACGGGTCCTGTCAGTGACAAGGTTTTGGGCGGTGACACATTGTCCTCATCTCTGTCAACGAGTTAGACATAGCTGAGTGGTTAGTGAGCCCGCCTAGGGAGCCAGAGGCCCTGGTTGCCCCAGGTTCGATTCCAGGCCAGGCCAGCATATGTGTCGATGAAATGAAATTTGTCCCTGAGCAAGACTCTTAACCCCAAATTGCTCACAGGTTCTCATTGGAAACAAGACCGCAAGGACTTTCATGAACGACCTGTTAAAAGGAAGGAATTACAGGAGTTATGTTACAGAGGGGTTATGTTTTCACGTTTTCATGTTTGTCGGTTAGCAAAAATAACTTGTGAACCAGTGTCCAGATTTTCAGTAGGCTGCCGCGAAGACATGATTCAGTTTGGGGTTGAAAAGTTCAAAAGTCAAGGTAACAATCAAGGTCAAAATAGACGGGGCAGGTTTTTATCAAACTTGGCGGGAATGATAAGTGCACTGCCCTGAAGAGATGACTGACATTTGGATTGGAAAGGTCAAGTTCATAATCCAAGGGTGAGGTCAACATGACATCATTAGTCAGGTGGAAATGGCATATCTTGGCAATTGCATAGTGTCGGCAGAGGTATGCAGTATGCACTCTCCTGAGTGCAATGTTTAAATGAAGTGACGCTATGCATTGCAAGCACTCCAACCAAAAGTCAAAACACACTTTGGCATGAATCAAAGCACTGCGTTAACTTTGAGGGGTTGTAAAATGAACAGGGAACAAAAAAACAAGAATTTGTGCCATCAAACCTATCAGAACGGCTCATCTGACAGAGAAGACAGGAGACACACCCGCAGAAGAGTGTGTTGTGATGTTGCGGCTCGGCAGGGGCCTCCATGGTGCGTGTAAATCATGTCAACATGCTGTTTGAACAGGAGAGGTGAGGACTAATTACACACCTGCGGGGCGGCTGGAGGTGACGAGGCGCCGGGGGTGAGCTAGCAAGGCCTGTTTATGTAATGGGGGAGAATGCGTGGAATGGCAAAGTAGACCTGCGATTGCGGCGTGCCTCTCCGAATGGGCCAACAGAAGCCTTTCACCGGGGGGTCAAGAGGCGGGGAGTGCACAAAGAGGAGGAAGGAACCGCAATCATTCCACACGCTGCTCGCTCACTCTCTCATCTTCCTCGGTCAGGTAATCTGAGGAAACGCTCCAACTATGTCGAAACAAAGGGCTCTGGGAGTGTAAATGTGTTGTTTGTTCTCTTCACCAAGCTACTAATCAAACAAATGATGGTCCTCCCTCGTGGCCGTCACCATCCAGCGTTCCGCATTCTCTTCCCTGGTATGTCATTATTTTTCTGGACTCGCTTTGATTTCCATCATGGGTCAAAAGGTTCGTACGAAGTTCACCTAGAGTTTGACAAACATTGTGACAGTCACCTTGCTTTGTGTGATGTGAGGTGTACAGTAATAATGTACCTCATCTCCCAAGCCAGAGCTATTGAAAATAGCCTTTCAAGGCTTGGAACCCCCGCTGAGAACTTTGAAAAGTGTCCACGGCATTTGATCTGGGCGTCTTTGATGTAGACTCAACTCATTGTCACATTTGTCCAACAATAAAAGCTTACTTCATCGCTACAACAGTGTTTTCCTTCTGGCTGCCAGTGCTTACCTCTGAAGGCCTCTCTCCCCCTCTCTCTATCTATTAAATGATTGTCTCTCTCTCACTTTTCGTTCTTTCTCTCAGCGTCTTGTCTGGTGTACGTTGCAACGTCTCTCTCACTACCTCACTCTCTTCCTCCCACCCTCATATACCATTGTCAATCCTCAGTGGTGGAAAGTAACTAAGAACATTTACTCAAGCACTTTACTTAAGCACAGTTTTGAGGTATTTTTAAGTTACTGGAGTACTTCCAATTTTCAATCATTTTACTTCTACTCCACTACATCTCAAAGGCAAATATTGTACTTTTACTCCACTATAATAACATTTGAAAAATGTAGTTACTAATTACTTTGAAATCTTGATAATTATTCCAAAACTTCAGACTAATATATATATAGGCCTACTTTGGCAATTTGAAAATAGTCGATCTACAAGCTTGTGACACGTTGTGAGCTTGTAGATCTGCTATTTTCAAAGGATATTTATAAAAACTATGAAAACTTGTGAAATGGGACCTTCTGCACAATGAGTACCTTTACTTTTGGTACTTAAAAGTACATTTTGATGCCGATACTTTTGTACTTGTACTCGAGTAAACTTTTTAATACCGAACTTTTACTTGCAACAGACTCGTTTTTACATTGTGGTATTGATACTTTTACTCAAGTAAAAAAATGTGAGTAGGCTACTTCCTCCATCACTGTCCATCCTCCCACCACCAGGACTGTGGAGGCAGGGACAGATGGTGTCCTTCCAGAGGTCCCATCAAGGTCGCAGACACTTTTCCCACTGATACGGGGCCGGTGGCACCGGAGCAAGGAGATAAAACTCCTTCAGACATATTTGTCTGAAGGATTCATTCCCGATCGGGTCAACGACAGAGAGCGCTCACACAGCAGCAGATAACGAATAAGAGCCAAACCGACCGCAGCGCAGTTCTGCAGCATGTATGTTCCGCCAGTGTTATCACGTATTCAGATAGAGAGACAGAGAGAGAGAGGGGGGAGGGGGTTCTTTGTGGTGATATTTGTCTATTGAGGGTGTATGGAGGGAACATTCTCACGCCGGAAAAATGCACCAGAGATTACTTACTACAGCATAGTATTTGACATAAAAAAAAAGGAAATAAATAGAGTTCATTCATAACATCGAAAGAAACCAAAGAAAAAGGCCTTTTAATAAGGTGTTACAATCACCCGGCTGGTTCCTACCAACATGTCTGCTCTTTTTAAAAAGGAACTGCCTCTCAACTACGTCAAGTTAAACGTATTTATAGATGTATTTTGTAGGCTCAACATGTACTTCAAAATGTAAACCAGAATAGGCAAAGTTCAAACGTACAAACATATATAAAGGTTATTGCACATAAAATAAGTTAACCCAAACCGGGAAAGTGACATTTTAGAGCTGGCTATTCAAAGCCAGAGCTTGTACATCTGCTATTTTAGATTTTTGTTTTTTATCTTGAAAGTGTGAGAACTACTGATTTAGAATGCATATGTAGAATCGGCCTTAGGTCTTAATGGATTAAAGCATAACTATGATGGGTTTGATAAAACAAAACATAATGACGAGTGCAGTAATGACCCCCATGGCCACACTAGTATCCAGGCCTGAATCCATCCCCAGGCCCCAGCCTGGTGACACCGGGGCAGAGTGCGGCTCGGCACGGCACGGCACCGTCCCTCTGAACCCTGGAGGACTGCCCCCGGACCCCGCCGCCGCATAACACAAAGAATTCATTGAAAGGCAAAAAGCGAGGGAAGAGACAGTTTCTCAGGAGGAGGACAATGGGCGTTCTCCTCCATTTGGCTCACCCTTTCATCCTCGGACGTCCACAAGGGACGCAATTGTTCGGACACAATGCGATATGGGGCAAAGCTTTAGAAGACGCATCGCTTTTAATTAACTGTTGGTAATGATCTCATTATTGGGGCCGAGCGGGCTCCCCGGGCCCAGTGTTGCGCGCAGAGGTGAGTCTGGGGGCAGCCCCCACGCTATAACCGACAAAACATGGAAGAATTTGCCATGCCGCCACAGTGCATAAGCTCAGCCACCGTCACGTTGCCGCCGCTCGTATTTAGTCGAGCGTGAGGCAAAAATAATCTTTTCATATCCACAAAACAAACAGTCAGGGGGCTTTTCATTCCCACACCGGCCCCGTGCTTTTTCAACCAGTGTTTTTGTTTGGTCTGTTTTAGGGCCTCGTTGGCATTTCACGCTCACAAGGACGACAGATTCAGTTGACGAGCTCGGATGTCGCAACGACGCAACCAAAACACAACAACCAAAAATAAACGGCCTATATTAGGTGTGAAAGAAATGTTAGGGAGTGGTGGTGGGTGGTGGGTTTGGGTGGGTGGTGCGGTTCATCGAGAAATAGAAAACTTCCACTGAATAATGCAGCGTTTCATAAACACATCCTGATGCTTTTATTTCACCTTCCCCAGATTGTGGAACACTGGTGGAGAGAGAAGAGGAGGAGAGAGAGGACAGGAGATAGAAAGAGTGCATGAAAGCAGCAACAGATGCATAGAGCACAGCCAAGGGGAAAGAGGGATTAGAGAGAGGAGGGAGAAATGTGGGGGATTTTTTTTTTGAGGAGGAGGAGTGTTCCAGGGTCTTATCTCCCCGACAGGCCGGGGGAACGGCCGTCTCCCACTGGGACGAGCCTCTGCCACTCCTATCCTGCATTAACAGACCTCCGCCTGCCTGATACACACGGGCCAAAGATATCCAGACGCCACAGTGCTGATGTCTGTGTGTTAGTATGTGTGCAGGAGGCAAGGAGAGTGTAAGTGTGTTTGTGTGCGTGTTGCCAAGTGGAAGCAGAAATGTTCATTTTTTTTCTGGTGAGCAAGAGAGAAAAAACAGAGAGAGGGTTTGTCTTTTCATGTCTTTAATGCATATCTGATTTTTGCTAAGCGCACTAGCCGGTCTATTTTTGTGCCTCTCTCCTCCGGGGCTTGTATCTGTCTGTCTCTCTGCAGACAGCCTTATCACCTCATCGAAGAGGTCACACTGGCAGGGCTCGTACCCTCGGCAATGTCGGCATATCACCATCAAGGCTCAGTTGTTCACCCCTGCACCACTAAGGATATTGTTGTGCGAGTTGTTGTAGTTTATTTTTAAGAGTTGTAAGCATTCCAGTTCCATTACCAAAGGGCAGTCACACATGTAAAGGCTAAAGCCCACTTATCCCGTATTAATTAAAGAGCCGGCACAAAAGACAACCACGCCTGAGGTTACAAAGGGTGTGGTCAAAACACTGAGATGTCAGGTGTGGTAATCCTTTGTACTAGCTTTAATAGGAGATGGGAGACAATTCAGCATAATGTTTGCCTCTCTGTAGAACTACCCTTTAAAACAGTGGATTGCCATTTTTTGGGCCCTTTTCTTATATTATTTGACAATTTAGCCAATGTTTGACCAGTTTTTATAGTATAGTTTGTTGATTACGATGCAGTAATGGTCTTTTTTCTTTCTTTTCAAAAGGTATTAAGAAGGTCTTAAAAGTCCTTAAATTGTCAGTGTCATCTGGGCTGTTTTCACTGTTCACTGTTTTCGTCTTTTCTTTCCCTGTACGTTTTTACTGTACACAAATCTATAAAGATTTTGACCACAGATCCTGCAATGCTATTGCAAATCAACAAAAAAGAACAGTATGTGTCCATGAAACGCCTCTAATTATAGAAATGTGTCTTGGATCACTACAGGACTTTACAGATATTATGTGTGGGGTGGAACACAGCGAGGCAGTTTGTACTCATAAATATCTGCCCTATAGGTATGTTAGCTAATCATAGTCACACATTTGTACTCAGGCTGTTAGCCAGCAAAAGAATTAGGCAACAAAGTCAGAAAACAACCATGCCAAAAAGAAAGAAAAAATCTGCTTAAAGGCAATATTTCCCCCCCAAAATACAAACAGTACATTCAGAATGTTTCTTAAAACTATGAATAAAGCGGCACTACGTAACTTTTTTTTAATGAATAAAAAAGTAATTTTGTCCAATCTGTATGGTAGAGTATGTTAACACAACATAACTTATACAATTATGGTGGTTGTATTTTGTCTCCCTGCTCTTCTGTTGAGACATTTATATCCTGTGTCTAGGTGAGACATGACCTTTGACAATGCCGTTTCTGATTTGACAACATTTTTGACCTGAAGGTCACGATTCAATGTATCCCCTTAGCAAGCAGACAGGCTCTATTAGCTCAATGGTAAGACTTTTGGCACTTGCACAGGAGACCCAGGTTCAAATCCGGGGTAGAAGAGGAAAGTTACGTAGTGCAGCTTTAAGATGTTTAGCCGTGTCGCTATCGAGCTAACATAGGGTCCATTTATAGAAAGAGGCCAAACTCGTGTAGCCAGGACCCAAACTGTGCTACATCCTCACCAACAATCTCACCAGCTTGAATCAATATCCCATGTTATTTCTTTGACTAGCACACACTGTTATCCAGTGTGACTTACATGTCTACCATGTTTAGCTTCTTATGTCATTCAAGGAGCTTTCAACGCGGGACAAAACGCCATGCTTGGGATCGCAGAGCGCTAGCGTCACTGTCAAAGAGAGCGCCAAGACACAATCCAAAAACTTTTCAGGAGGACAGAAAGCCGATCTTGTTGTTTTCCTCATTACCGCAGAAGAGGAATGGCAAACGCAATCCGTGTAGACGCAGAGATGAAAATCCCCTCCACAAGTCGCATGTTGTCATATGTTTTATATCCTTTCCACACCGCTCAGGGCTATGCAGCTAATGCAATTTCAAGACACTGAATTACTCCTAAGCCTAAGCTTTTATCGCCCGTGTTTCAATGCTTCTCTGTAAACCCCATTTGTGGGGGTCAACTGTGACAGCATGAATACACATATTGTTTATTTTATGCATTATCTGGACGTTTGCCAAGAGACCTATTATGGCTAATAGACCATTCTGTGGTGCATTATAATATAAACAGAATGTTTTACACGCCCATAAAGACAAAATATGAACGTTCCTATAGTGAGGCCGTTTTAACTGGATCCATATAGGCCACAGCGGCTCTGAAGCGAGAGGCTGGGGAGAGACGCTGGAAGGCATGCTTTAGCTTCTTGGGAGCCTTCAAAGGAGGGGCGTTTTCATGGTCTTTTTAAGACTAAACACAGTGAGGGCACGCAACATAGGGAGAGTGTTTGTGTGTGTGTGTGTGTGTGGGGGGGGGGGTACCTGAGGCCCGGGGATAGCTTCCACTGTGTGTGTGTGTGTGTGTGTGTGTGTGTGTGTGTGTGTGTGTGTGTGTGTGTGTGTGTGTGTGTGTGTGTGTGTGTGTGTGTGTGTGTGTGTGTGTGTGTGTGTGTGTGTGTGTGTGTGCATGTAAGCAGATCAGCCTGTGGTCTGATGAACAAGTCGTTTCCCTTCTTGGAGCCCTCTCTAAACACTGTGTGGTGGGCAGAGTATGTCAAGAGGCATACAAGAGGAAGGAAGGAGGAAGTTTTCCTGATAAGAGCAAGATAAACACTTCTGTGGTGAGAGAGAGAATGAGAGAGTCTTTAACCACTTATAAGCCCTACATACTTGGTTGTACAATGAATAGCAAAAAATGCCGATCTACAAGCTCATACTGCATTGCATCGCAACGTGTCGTGAGCTTGTAATTGTGCAATTTCCTGCATTTTTTTTTGTGTTTGGGGGAAAAATGCTCACATCTTTCAAACATTTGTGAATATGTTTGGACATTTGGGGAATTCTGGGGGAAATCTTTTATATAATGACATGCCCAAAGTAGGGACGCCAGGTTGAACGTGGTTAAGCAGTAAGAGAAACAACAGTCAGTAAGAGACAGAAAGGTAAACATAATATAGAAACATAGAAATATAGATATAAAATTTGCATTTGGTCCAGGCACTTCATAATTTCTGTTTCGTGGCCCATTCCTGCTGTGACGTTGGAAAGTTTGCCCCGTTTCCTGCAGGTGCCACATCTGACTCAGAAAGAGCTGTGCCGAGCCGCATACGCGTGAAAGAAAAAAACCACGAAGAGAGCGTGCTGAGTGCGTTTTATTTTGTTTTCAAGCCCATGTGTGATCATGGTCTTTGTGAATGTGCAACACATCTGTAAACCCCATCCTTCCACTGCATGTGGGCATCACGGTGCACACGCATGTGGGGGGCTGAAGATGACATCATATGTGTTGACGACGACCAGGCTCATTTGCAGTGGAAATATCGAAACTCACGTGAATGCTGGTTATTTGCACATGGGACAAATCACACACACACACACACACACACACACACACACACACACACACACACACACACACACACACACACACACACACACACACACACACACACACACACACACACACACACACACACACACACACACACACACACACACACACAGGGTACCGAGAGATGTTGCATGGCAGAGACAAGCCACGCCGCCATCGAATTAGCTACTGTTCTATGTCCCATGTCCAGCCTCGGGGGCGACCGTGACAGGAGCAGGCGCGGTGGAAGACGTTTAACAGAGTCCGAGAACAGAGAAGGAGAGCTCAGAAGAAGAAGAAAATATATTTATGTTGCTACGACGTTTAAATGTACCCGGGGGCAATTAAATGCCTCTTTGAATCTCTTTATTCACATTTTTCTCCCTTCCCCAAATGCTGGCTCCCGGCTCGCTCATTCACTGCCAGGTCCAATTAGGCGTCTATACCAACCTCTGTATTCATTTGATTACAGGGACCATACATGCTATATGTGCCGAAGGGAAAAACAAGTACAACCTCTGTTTGTTTGTGCGCGTGTGTGCGAGCGTGTGTGTGTGCGTGTTTGTGTGTGTGTGTGTGTGTGCATGCGTGTGTGTGTATGTGTGTGTGTGTGTGTGTGTGTGTGCGTGCGTGTGTGCGTGCGTGCGTGCGTGCATGCGAGTAAAGAAGGACTGCTTTTTGGACAGGTTTGACTTTCATTCAGTTTAGGGGGAAATGAGAGTGGTGTACGGTGCCCAGCCCAGTGTTCTGGCTGACACAGGGTATTCTTGTGACATATACAGGGAACAGTATTGTGTTGGTTGGATAGAAGCCTCATGGCCTTCCTGCTTTTTAATTCACTGTGCGGCAGAAGAAGGGAGGGAACTCAGAGGTCATAAGAAAAAAAAGGATTCTAGCTTCAAAATCCCAGCTTATCTTGAATAGATCATGAATGTGTATGTGTGTGTGTGTGTGTGTGTGTGTGTGTGTGTGTGTGTGTGTGTGTGTGTGTGTGTGTGTGTGTGTGTGTGTGTGTGTGTGTGTGTGTGTGTGTGTGTGTGTGTGTGTGTGTGCGTGCTTGTGGTCAAGGGGACTGCCTTGGGAATAAACAAACCAAGGCCACAGATTAGACTCTTCCTTCCCGAATGACAATCAGTGTGGCTCCTTCCTTTATCTTCCTGCTACCCCTCTTTCTGTCTGTCTTTCTGTCTGTCTGTCTGTCTGTCTGTCCGACAGACTGCCTGACAGAAAGAAACAACACATATAAAAACATTTTTTTGTCTGTATAAGCATGTATTGTAGGCTACAGTATATCTGTTGATTTGTGCGTGTGTGCGTGTGTGTGCATACGTGTGTGCGTGTGCAAAAAAAAGTTTAAAAACTCCATCGAGGGGGGGTTACACACACAACTGCAGTCAACACAGAAGCCCAGAAGCATTGGCGAGACACACACACACACACACACACACACACACACACACACACACACACACACACACACACACACACACACACACACACACACACACACACACACACACACACACACAGGGGTTTGTCTGCCATTAGAGGCAGTTAATTGAACGACTACACCCTCCTCTCTCTCCTCTCTAACAAAAAACAAAACAAATAAACTGGCCTTTCATTAACAGGACCTCCTGGAGATTCAACCCGACAAGACAGTAAATATTTGCCTTGTATATGTCTGTCCCCCCTCACTGACGCTGCCCTTTCTCGCTCTGGGCTCATTTACCACACACCTCTCCTTTACTCCATCCTTTTTTCCTTCCTTTCCCATATGGTCCCTTGTCTCCTCGTCTCTCTCGCTCGCTCTTCGGCGAACAGAGCGGTTGAAAAGAGAGGCCGCTGAGATGAACAGAAGAACTTGGGAGGGTAAATATTCAAAGAACTGCCTGTTCAAACCCATGTCATAGACCGTCAAGCATACACATACACACACACACACACACACACACACACACACACACACACACACACACACACACACACACACAGTAAACATTGTGGTAAGTACGCCAACGTACACACTATGCTTATTTATGCCTTCAAAGGAGACTGATTCATTTTGTTGCACACTGCCCCCCCCCCTCAACTCCTTTTAAAAGATGCTTTCATGTTATAAATGTAGCGTGTTGCATACAATGCTCTGGTTTATCAGTAGTAAGCCCTCTCTCTTTCTCAGCGTCTTTCAGCAGTGGCCACTGATGTTTTTACCACCTGGGGGTAATGCAGCCATTTGGTAACATGTTGCCGCCCTCCACGTTGCGTGCGTATGCGTATGCGTGTGCGTATTCGCGTGCCTACCTACATGTATGCATGAATGTGAGTAAGTGTACGCACAAGTGTGTGAGCGCATGCGTGCGTGCGTGCCTGCGTCCGTCCGTCCGTCCGTGCGTGTGTGAGTGCATGCATGCCATTGGAGTTGCTAACCACCGCTCCAGGACATACAGCAGAATAGATTAAGCCTGTAATGTTTTTGGGCATGTTTGGCGCCTGCCGGAGCCTTTGACATCATGGCTCTCCATTGGAAGTGGAAACAGTGAGCTTATATGAATTACCGACGTCACCCTCTGTTACACGGCAAAGCCTCCTATAGGGCCTCGGCCATATAACCGGCCTGCCTGTCATTCTCCGCGAGGCCATTTTTATTGGGAGATACCGCCCGTGCCAGAATGGGATCATGCCGTATAGTTACCGGAGAGACTGGACAGAGTCAAACTCCCATCTATGTCCTCTGTGAACAGAGCCCTTTCACAGAATACGCCCCAAAGAATTCCGGGCCCCGCCGCTGGCTCTTAGATCACCGCGTCCCCAAATCCCATAATGGTTTATAATGTCAAGTAATGACACCTCTTAGAACCTAAATAAGGCCTGTACAAGAGAAATGATCCTAGCTACCCCCACCCCTTCATAGTAAAGTACAGTCTGTGAGCCATCGTCAACCATTATGCTGCCAACCACATACTGTATGCAAAAAATCCCTACCTCAGTCCCTCTCTGTCTCCGTCTCTGTAAACTTCCAGGAGTCTGCGTTTAGAGCCATTATGACTTGGCGTTGGAACAAAGCCCCCCGAGGGATAAAAGACAGAGGGAACAGAGGAACTCGGGGGAAGATGAGAGGTTTCGTGGGGTAAGGAATAGCCCAAAAAAACAAAAGGTGCGATGCCCCCTGCCACAAATGCTTGCGCCAGAATTCAGTAGCGATAAACAAAAGACAAATCTGTGAGTCACTATAGCCAGAGAGAGGACCTGTGGCGGGCCTGCCCCAAGTCCACATGCACGCGTTTGTTTGTGGCAGTCCTACGTTGATGTGTACCCCCATAATTGCTACCAAGTCCAATTCCCAACCATTTACAGTGCGTCGGGTGAACCAAGTGATTTCTGCGTGCCTACAGTACATTAAAAGCCCTGACATCATCCGTCCACGTAGACGAACATCAGAATGAGGTGATGCCTGGCGGATGGCTCCCGCTGACATCACCGTGTCAAGGAAACACTGCGGAGCCCGAAAAAAACGTGGCGCGTCTGCCTGTAAGTTAGTGTTTTTTGGGTGTCTCCACGAGTCAGAAAGTCCCGTTGAGCCGGTTTGAACCAGTCTCGGGGGGGTTGGGTGAGGGGGTTGGGTGGGTTAAATGACAGGTCTGGAGCTGCTGGAATTACACAGTTTGGTGGAAAGCTTCTGTTCCAGGGAGAAATTATGGTGAGAAATTATCTATCATTGTGCAGAACGCCTTCATGTTTGGAAGGCGTGGCCCCCCCCCCTGTGCAGCAGTTTGAATACCTGGTTCCTCAGGTCGGGTTCTCACCCACCCCCTCGGTGCTGCCGCTGCCCGGAGGCCACGTCCCTGACAAGGCACCGGTGACCCGTGTTTGTGTTCTCACGCCTCTGTTTGTGAAGGGAGGGAAGACATGAAAAAAGAAAAAAAAAAAGAAAAGAAACTTTGAACTCAGCACTGAAAAACAGCTGTTCCTCTCCCAACAGCTTCCCAGGTGTTTGTGTGGTACGTGTGTACGTGCAGGTGTGTGTGTGTGTGTGTGTGTGTGTGTGTGTGTGTGTGTGTGTGTGTGTGTGTGTGTGTGTGTGTGTGTGTGTGTGTGTGTGTGTGTGTGTGTGTGTGTGTGTGTGTGTGTGTGTGTGCGCGCGTGCGTGTGTTTGCGCATGTACAGATATGCTGTGTGAATGCATTCATGCAGTGGTGGAAAACGTACTCACATTTTTTATTCAAGTAAAAGTATAAATTCTGCAATGTAGAAATACTCTGTTACAAGTAAAAGTCCGGAATTAAAATTTACTTGAGTAAAATTACAAAGGTTTTGGTAACAAAATGTATACTTAAAGTACCAAAAGTAGAAAGTACTCATCATGCAGAATGTTCCATTTAAACAAGTTTTAAAATGTATACAAATCTTTTGAAAATAGCAGATCTACAAGCTCACAATGTGTTGCATCACAACGCATTGTGAGCTTGTAGATCGGCTATTTTCAAATGGCCGAAATGTATATACAGTAGGGCCTAAGTGGTTAATGTATGCTTTGTAATAATAATCTAAATCTACAAAGTAACTAGTAACTAAAGTTTTCAAATGATTGTATTGGAGTAAAAGTATAATATTTGCCTCTGAGATGTAGTGGAGTAGAAGTAAAAGTATTGAAAATTGTAAATACTGAAGAAAGTGCAAATACCTCAAAATTGTACAATACTTGAGTACATGTACTTAAGTACAATTCTTGAGTACATGTACTTAGTTACTTTACACCACTGCAGACAGGCCTGTCACCAGGTGCTTGCTACTCCAGTGGTGTTTACAAACACTAATTATGATGTTAAACTGTTTCCAGGCCAGAGAGAAGTGTTAGTGCACGCTATCACTACAGAGAGCATGAGTGCCTCTGGCATCTCACCACACAGAAAACAAGAAAACACTGTCAGTATTAAAGGTTAGTGTACGTGATATTTTTAGATTTTAGATTCTGAGAGTAATCATTGCTATGGAGTGTTTGTTCAATCTCCCCGTCTCTCCAGCTATTTAATAAACAGAAAATACATTTTCAGTTGTGCTGCCAATTTCATCCTATCAGGAGAGTACCCATTTATCATCTTCAATTTTATAGCGCTCCAGTTCCAGTTTTTTGTCTGCTCATTTTTTGTGTGACATCACTTCCAATTTGAATTGTTTATCACGTATCCTCTATCCTGATTGGTATCCTGACCTGAAAATACATTTTCTGTTTTAGAGCTGGAGAGACAGTGAGACCCCTGTTACTGAGCAAACACTCATGATCATATAATTAATTAATCAACTAATATAGAGCTATTTAACACTTATTTTAACAAACAAATATCACTTACTGCACTTTTAAGTACAGTCAGACAATAAACATGTTCAATCTTTCATTAGGTACTTACAAACTTGCACTGTAGAATTGCCTAGGATGTTGCCAAAGAAACTGGCCGCTTAATGATAGCTATTGAGTGAGGGGAGTATATTTGCCTATTTCCTCACCCACATTTTCCGTGTTTTTCCGCGTGCAGTCTTGGAATTCAGACAAGCAGCATTTCTGCCACAGCGAGCAGTGCTAAATAAAATGTAGGTAAAATGTAAAATGTAAAAAATTTAAAAAATAAGAACATTTCAAAGATATTCAAGAAATTCCAAAAAGGCGACAACGCATTGCATTGCTACGTGTAGTGAGCTTATAGATTGGCTACTTTCGCAACTGGCATGTTGATCCGGCTGCCTTTTCACGCGAGTGCAAACTAGAAAATGTGTTGAAATGATGATGAAAAAGGCTTAGATGTGACGAAATTGTGTGTCCATCGTCCACTGAACCGCCCTAAAAATTACAAACAAACAACTATAACAACAGTAGAACTTAACAGCAGTTCACATGATGTCAGGCAGTGATGGAAGAAGTACTCACATGTTTTACTAGAGAAAAGTATCAATACCCTATATTGTAGAAAGTACAAGTCCGGTATAAAAAAAATTGTTGAGCAAAAGTACAAAAGTATTGGCATCAAAATATACTTAAAGTACCAAAAGTATAAGAATAAGCGACGCGTTGTGAGCTTGTAGATCGGCTATTTTCAAATTGCCTAAGTAGCCTATATATATAGTAGGTCTTAAGTCGTTTCGTAATAATAATCAAAATCTACAAACTAGTAACTAAAGTTCTCAAATAATTGTAGTGGAGTAAAAAGTACAATATTTGCCTTTGAGATGTAATGCAGTAGAAGTGGAATTATTGAAAAGTGGAAACACTCCAGTAAAGTAAAAAAAATACCTCAAATTGTACTTAAGTACAGTACTTGAGTAATTTACTTCGTTTCTTTCCACCACTGATGTCAAGTCACAATGTACTGGTCAGCGTGTGTCACGGGCCACAGCGGGTGGTTTGGTTTCCTGTGCTGGCTTAGCTGGCTGATTTGATAAGAAGACGAGGGACCGGTAATTACCTATTAGCGCACATAAACTGATTCTGTGATTTGAATTCCTATTGCTTGTCTTTTACAAGATGTACAGTCCTCAGTATTGTTGGACTCTCTTGTACTTCTGCCTCTCTTTCTCTCTCTCTGACTATATGATGGTATCCTATATTAAAATTGTCTTTCGGCCGGCGGACCTCTGACGCCACGCTCATGTCACCATGACTCAGCTATAACCATAAGGAGTTCCCAATGCAGCTACGCCCAAATATGGAGTGTGTTGTCTAACCTTCAATGTGTCGTCATGGCATCAGACGCAAACAAATCAGTCAGCTCCATATATGGGCACAAAAGGGGGCATGCCCATATATGGGCATATGCTGATGAAATTAGGGATCTGCATAAATGGACATAAAATGGACAAGGACTGACAGATAGAGATCTCCACATATGGGCATATCAGTCGGATCGGCAGTGCAACGTAGGTGTGAGGGCCGCATAGTGGCCTGAACCTCTAGTTTTATGAAACATGCATAATGACTTCATCCCATCAAGGCCTGTGCTGTGACATGTAATTTAGCAGTAATGAGAGAAAACGCAGATGGGGCATTTTTTCTGTCTAGCCTGATGTCTTCCCCCTCCCTCTACAGTCACCCTGGATACCCAAGCTTAACATACAGACAATATACACTGTCTCTGAGTTAATACGTTTTGGGTGTGTGAGAGAGGGAGAATGTCTATAGGTTTTGCCCACACTCATTTAGTCAAATCACCCCCACTATGCCAAATGGATCTCATAAACTTGCATGCAATTACACTTTGGTTTGGAGTCGGTGCTAGCCAATCGGGAGAGCTGCAGTGGAATTTATAGGCAATTCATTCAAAGAAATAGAGGTCCGCGAAAATAAAAACTTCCAACTACCGTCTGTGTTTCAGCCGGCAGGCTCAGTGTGTGGCACGTCCTCAGCTCAAAACTCATAAAGCTGTGGCTTTGTCGAGAAAAGCCGTAATAATTTGATTCATCTCAGCACCTCAAGTTTTACGGCAGCTTGCGGAATGGCACCCGTTTTCTGTGGAGGTGAACGCTGCTGCCTAAAGACAAAATGTGATGACAAAGTATAACACTTCTGATGAGTCATCAAGGCTAGGCCGCATCTCCCTTGATGCTATCTATGCTTTAATTTATGGCCCTTCTTAATTAAATGGCTTTAATTTAATTTTGGTAATTGCTGCAATTTCAATAGAAAGCCTTTTATAGAACAGGGCTGTGGCTATTATGGTACAAACCATTATTGTTTAGTTAGAACTTATGGTGCTTTTCGAGTAAGAAGAGTAACCCAGAACCTTCCATAGCCTGAAACCAGAACCTGTTAGGTCAAGTCAAATTTGATTATAGCCCCAAATCACAAAACATGTCCCAAAGGGCTGTCCATGACAATAATAAAACTGAGTACTGCAATGCATATACATGCGTACACACATAAAAACAATGTAGGCAATTTAAGATAAAAACAATGAAGCTGGATGACTGTAATGTTCCGTGACAGTTTTTTTGTTTACATTTCCATGATAACCCGGACCAACCGTGAAGGGGGGGAGAGGTACGTCATGAAACTGTAATCAGCTGTCATATTTCAATCAAATTGTCAGCATATAAAGTGGAAATACGAAATCATAAATAAAACGGTTGTGATAAAAGGGTGAATACGTGAATGAATAACATGTAAATAACATAGTAAAACATGTATTTACTGTCTTCCCAATGTGTCCCAAAGGACAGACGCTCAGATAACTGAATGAATGCACTTTGAAATGTGCTGTCACCCTTATCATGCTGGTAATTAAAAACCAGGAAGTATGCAAAGCCATAGACTATACGTGAATGTATGAGCCATTTCAGAACTAAAGCTTCAGCTTCATGACTGAATTACAGATTGACTCAAACTACAGCAGGTTAACTCACTCTGTGCATTAAGGGGTTCTTTTAATGTATTTAATATATACCGTAAATTTCGGACTATAAGCCGCGACTTTTTTCCCCATTTTTCGACCCTGCGGCTTATATAACGGTGCGGCTTATCTATGGATTTTTACAGCTAACGGCCACTAGGGGACCTCCTAAATCTATGGATTTTACACCTGCGGCTTATAGTCCAGTGCGGCTTATATATGTACAAATCATTCAATTTAGCTGCTGCGGCTTATACTCAGGTGCGGCTTATAGTGCGAAAATTACGGTACTCTAAATATGATTGGATGGAATTATTCACTGAACTGCTCCCGTTTCACTGAACAACAAAAAGTGTAACTCATTACCCTCCATCAAAATCGCCATAAAAGAGCACCTGTCTGCAATTTGTAACTAGCCCTAGAAAAAAAATCTAAGTTTAACCCCAGAAATGAACCCGCCCACCCCCGAAAAGTTTTTTTTTACATTTTACATTGCTTCTTTTTATTTTTTTTATCCCACGATTTTGTAACCCTTTTTTCACCCGGTGGTATAGCGACCAGGATTACTACATGTTTTTGTGAGGGTATTAACTACCCTAGGAGACACGGGGAGAACATGCAAACTCCACACAGAGTAGGCCCTTTCGCCAACCCCATCGTTCATTGCTTCTAGCGTTAATTATGTCTTGTATGTATTGTATATTATTGTATGTCTTTAAATTTCTTGATGAATTGAATACCCGGGACCACAATGGAAACAAGCCCCTAGGGCTGCTTGTGTTATCCTTTTAACAATCATTGTAAAATCGTACCACTGAACTGTTTACAAACTGTTAATAAAGTCAAAACAACTTCCCAAATTTTTAAATAGGCATTTGTTTTCCAAAAACACAAACTGTCTTTCCTCTGCCTTTGCTATTAATGGTGGTGTTGTGTTGCTCGAGCAACTGATTGCAGTGTATTTACCTCAGCTTGAGCAACAGCACTGCTTGCTCCAGGACTAGTACAACCTCATGAGCAGGGCGCAAATTACGTACTGTAGGTTCTGAGAATCTTATCTAAAACTGAGCTGTAGTGTATGGAAACAATTCCAGAACCCGTGAAATATGTTATACAACATGGCACAACTTAACTGTAGTCGAAAAGCGCCAGTAGTGAGCCTGAATGAGACACTAGTTCAAAAGGTAATGTTATGCACATCCACATACATGTATCTGTCGCTGGTGCTGGACAATGGTTTGCTGATTTTGCACATAAAACCTTTCAGAGCATCAAGTTGTACGAGACACTGTCACCGTTTCAGTGGGTCGGACACCAAAATAAGTGCGTTATTCAGTAGTTTGGGTCCTAACGTCATGGAACTTGAGTTCTCAGGGTGAATCCCAATCGAGAGCTACGGCTCTAATGCAGGCCTTCCATGTCTCTCTCTGTTTAAACAAATCGGCAGTGTGTAGTTGGGAGGGAGAAAGCGATGCATCTGTTTCAAACTTTTACGGCATTCTTTGAAGAGACGCATGTCATGTCTGGAAATCATTGGCTTTTATCATTCGGGGAAAAACATCCCCATTCCCCCACCACGACCACTCAGCCCAGCTTCCCTGCCGCTCCTTCCTCGCCAACAGGAAGCTGTAGAGGACCGAAAAAGGCCGCGTTTGAAATTGCAACCGAATGCGTGTCCCTCTGCTCCGTTTCCTCCATCTTTGATGAGGAGTAATTATGGAGCTGGTGCATGGAAATGAGAACGTACAGGAGCGGCCACGACGTTGACGACGCATCATCTCCCTGTGCAATAAAACAACTGAGAATGAACAGAAGCCAGGAAGCGAAGGGGGGGAAAGGAGGGTGGGGACAGAGAGAGACAAGACAGAGGAATGGACAGACAAAAACAGCAGGATGAAACTAACAGAAAAGCAGTTGACTTGGGAGATGAGAGATAGATCTGTGCATAAAAGAGAGAAAGTATAAGGGAGGGAGAGAGAGAGGGAGAGGGAGGGGAGAGAGAGAGAGAGAGAGAGAGAGAGGTGGGGGGGGGGCAGGAGTAGGTAAACTGTTCTAAACTGTAGTTGGTAGGTTGCTCCAGACTGTAACTGGATATCATAATGAGCAGGACCTCCCGCTGGCCATTTCTTCCTGTCTCTGCTCTGCTCTGCTCTGGGACACACTACCTGAGGCAGCATGACCCCCTCAGCCCCCCCCCCCCTGTCTTTTCCTCTCTCTCTCCCTCCCTCTCTCTCCCTCCCTCCCTATCTTTCCTATCTCTTCATTTCTCTTCTGTTTGTTCGCTGTCAGTGAATCCTCCGTCCCTCTCTGTCCAAGTCTTTCTCTCACTCTCTATTCATTCAATTCAACTCAAAGGGAATTTATTGGCATGGGAAACATACATTAAAGTCTGATTCTAACACATTTACATTGCCAAAGCAAGTATCAAATAAAACACACAGAAATGTATGTAAAATTAAGGATATAGCCTGTAAGTATACAGTATATATATCAGTATATCTGTCTCTCCCTCTCCCTCTCTGTAAAAAGGACAACACACACATACTGTAGGTCAGCCATCTTGCACTGCCCTACCAACCCCTCCTCGTTCTCTGTCTCTGTGGTTAGGGAGGGGGTATGGAGGGTGTGGGGGGGGGGGGTTGTTGGGCTTTATGGGAAGCAGGTATACAGCCTAAGTAGGTGATTGACTCTCTGATGTGTGCTGGCTGTGGCGGGCCGACATGGGGAACTGGTTGGAGGGGCAAGCTACCGTGGAGACAGACATGGAGGGGAATGAGTTTCATTAGTCCAGCACTCAGCGGGCTGCTGTCAGTCAGTCAGCCTGCTGCCGGAGCACAGCTCTTCTGCGGCTAAATGTGAGCCCGGCTTAATCAGTTACACACCAACAGATGTTCAGTGTCACAGCAGCTCAAAGTGCAAGTCTCAGATGAAACAGGAATTATATATATTATATACATATACAAACATATATATATATATACAATATACACACACACACACACACACACACACACACACACACACACACACACACACACACACACACACACACACACACACACACACACACACACACACACACACACACACACACACACACACACACACGCACACACACACACAGTCGGGAAGAAACCTCTCCATATTTTAACTTTTTTCGTTAATTAATGCCCTACTTCATCATAAGTACATATGATGAAGTATGATACTACATACTAGTAGATCTGCAAGCTCGAAATGAAGCGCAAAACAACGTGTTTTGAGCTTGTCGATCGGCTACTTGTGCTATTTTTTTATTTGAATCCTGAAAAGTAACAGCTTTGGACATATGACAAAACACACACACACACACACACACACACACACACACACACACACACACACACACACACACACACACACACACACACACACACACACACACACACACACACACACACACACACACACACACACCGACTGCACACACACACTCACTGTATATAGTATATACTGTATATATACTGTATATCTATAATTATTTATATATAATCAGATAGATATATGTTACACAGTATATGTCTGTTTGTCTCTCTCATTTCATTGATATAGTCTAATTGTGCGAGTGCAAGTAATCACATTTCAAGGCTTCACTTCCTATATTTAAACAGACAATAGATTTGACTAACATGCTCACTTAAGCATTTGGCTCATCTATAATTTCTGCTCCATTGTCATCCGGTTGTCGAAACCCGCCCAGCACAGTCTCTATATAGCTGTAGTAACACCCTGATAACTTGATTAGAAAGTGGCAGACTGATCTCGTTGCTGATGCTGCCCAGAAGTTCTTCTGAGGTCGTGAGAAACCATGCTATCTGCCTCCAAATCAAATTTATTAGATTAGACTGGTTGCCGAGGGGCTCATTGCCGTCTCGAGGAAGTGACCTGTGCAAGCCCTCCACTATGCCATTCATGTGCAAATTCAGCGCCGTTGAAAGTCAAAGGGTTGAGATCCCTCGATAGAACAAGGCCACAATAATGCATACGAGGCAATGTTTGGATACATATTTTTTTAAACAAAACATTTTAACTCAAATCTTTGCTTCTGGGGTCCCTGGCACAAAATATTTTGAGATGGGGGTCAGATAAGTTTGAGCACCACTGATGCAACATCAGTTTTTCAGAAATCTGTTAGGATTTAGAAGACATTTGTAGAATCGGCCTCAGGTAGAGATTCAGAGTATGATGTGAGATGGAGATGTGAACATGTAACAGTTGTGTGTCTACAGAGCCTATATTTCACTGATGTGACAATTGTATTACCTAAACTGTGTACATTTACTCTTCTCCTTGGATGCTGGCTCTGAAAAAAATATGTTACACTTGTCTTATAGGAAATCTGCTTCAGAAGTCCTGACCTATCCTTGGAGAAACACAAATCACTGTAAAGGTAAACACACACAGTATTTCCTGATGAAATGCCATGAATTAAAACATCAGTAGCATCACAGTCAAGCCTTCATGACTCACCAACAGCTGATCTGATACTGTACTTTATGATCACACCTCTACCTCTAGTCATAATTGCCCGAGGCAGCGCCCCTTGGCTTCTCCAGAAACGGGGGATATTTCATGGCTGCTGTTGTTAAAGCAGAGGCACTGAGAAGGACAAAGTAAATGGCCATGGTACGTAGACTCTCTTGGTACTGAAGCACGATCATATTTGGGGTTTCTATCATTACCTTTGTTTACATAATTTGAACATCAATGTTAGCCTGGCGTAGACAGACTATATCACTGCGTGGATATGAGTCTGGTGCTTCTATGAGGACGTTTTTTTTCCAAAGGGGCGGGGTCAAAACAATGACTCTCGACGCAATTGGTTAGACCTACAAACCAACTACCAATTACAGTCTCCCATATTCGAATACTGGGCCCTGATTGGTTACCCCCGTCTTCTGGAGCAGGAAATGAATTCTCTATGGAGCGGTGCCAGACCCAAATCGCAGAGTGCAATTTTTTTTTGCACTCGCAGATTCGTCTGGTCCCAGCCTACATCAATGCCAACTTAATCGACCTCGACAATACTAGCGCCTTCGCCAGAACCAGTAAGGCCCCAAAAGTGCTGCCATGGCATTTGTTTTTTCTAATTTAAGTTTAATTGATAGATTTAGCTGATGCTCATACCCAGAGTGACTATAACCACAAGAACCCTAGCCTCCCTGATGTTCTGGGGTGAACATTCAGCAAAAATAGCAGATTCACAAGCGTGTCATGTAGCGAGCCTGTGTAGATTAGCTATTTGACATTTGATGTGGACAGAAAAAAAAGGAAGGGGCCAACTGTATCCATAATATCAGAAACATGACATCACCGTGCCGCCCAGCTGTGGGTCTTTGGTCAGTCTGGGTAGCACCCCGCCTCAGTTCTCTGATCCAGTGCAGCGGCAGCCTGCTGCCCAGTGCTAATCATGTCATCTGGTTCCTGTTTGCCGTTTTACAGGACTGCTGCTCCTGCCATGTCCCTCTCAGCCCTCTGAGCCTCTCACCTCTTCCTCCTCCTCCTCCTCCTCCTCCTCCTCCTTCTCCTCCTCCTCCTCCTCCTCCTCCTCCTATCCCAGCACTGTAGAATTCCACATCCAGTTGGCTGCGCAACCATGTAGCAACCTACACATGCTAACACTGCTACATAGGAAAAGCATACGCGCTCACTAAAGGATTATAGACATCTGCACCTGGTGAGCAAAATGTTCTTGCTCACATACATGCACAAGTGTTTATGTATGCATGCACATACAGTGTAACTACACATGCTCTACATGAAGGCTTTCCCTTCTATAAACCCAAGCCTCCGGTGACAATACAGTCATAGTTGGGTACATTACCGACCCCTCTCAAGCTAATATAGCAAAAGCAAACAGAAGACCATGGAGATGACGTTCGGAGAATACATGACATGAGCGTTTTGTATTTGTTTTGTAGAGAGAGAGAGAGAGAGTAACCGCAGCGCAACATTTGAGGAGAGAGAGAGAGAGAAGT